>NW_027362761.1:417033079-417379205 GCF_046119375.1 Phyllobates terribilis | reverse complement strand
GGCCATACATAATAGGAAGCCCCCTGACGGCCATACATATAGGAAGCTGACGGCCATACATATAGGGGGGGATGCTGACGGCCATACATATAGGATGCTGACGGCCATACATATAGGAAGACTGACGGCCATACATATAGGAAGCTGACGGCCATACATATAGGATGCTGACGGCCATACATATAGGATGCTGACGGCCATACATATAGGATGCTGACGGCCATACATATAGGAAGCTGACGGCCATACATATAGGATGCTGACGGCCATACATATAGGATGCTGACGGCCATACATATAGGAAGCTGACGGCCATACATATAGGATGCTGACGGCCATACATATAGGAAGCTGACGGCCATACATATAGGAAGCTGACGGCCATACATATAGGAAGCTGACGGCCATACATATAGGATGCTGACGGCCATACATATAGGAAGCTGACGGCCATACATATAGGATGCTGACGGCCATACATATAGGATGCTGACGGCCATACATATAGGATGCTGACGGCCATACATATAGGATGCTGACGGCCATACATATAGGAAGCTGACGGCCATACATATAGGATGCTGACGGCCATACATATAGGAAGCTGACGGCCATACATATAGGAAGCTGACGGCCATACATATAGGATGCTGACGGCCATACATATAGGATGCTGACGGCCATACATATAGGAAGCTGACGGCCATACATATAGGGATGCTGACGGCCATACATATAGGATGCTGACGGCCATACATATAGGATGCTGACGGCCATACATATAGGAAGCTGACGGCCATACATATAGGAAGCTGACGGCCATACATATAGGAAGCTGACGGCCATACATATAGGATGCTGACGGCCATACATATAGGAAGCTGACGGCCATACATATAGGATGCTGACGGCCATACATATAGGATGCTGACGGCCATACATATAGGAAGCTGACGGCCATACATATAGGAAGCTGACGGCCATACATATAGGATGCTGACGGCCATACATATAGGATGCTGACGGCCATACATATAGGAAGCTGACGGCCATACATATAGGAAGCTGACGGCCATACATATAGGATGCTGACGGCCATACATATAGGAAGCTGACGGCCATACATATAGGAAGCTGACGGCCATACATATAGGAAGCTGACGGCCATACATATAGGATGCTGACGGCCATACATATAGGATGCTGACGGCCATACATATAGGATGCTGACGGCCATACATATAGGATGCTGACGGCCATACATATAGGAAGCTGACGGCCATACATATAGGATGCTGACGGCCATACATATAGGATGCTGACGGCCATACATATAGGAAGCTGACGGCCATACATATAGGATGCTGACGGCCATACATATAGGAAGCTGACGGCCATACATATAGGAAGCTGACGGCCATACATATAGGAAGCTGACGGCCATACATATAGGATGCTGACGGCCATACATATAGGAAGCTGACGGCCATACATATAGGAAGCTGACGGCCATACATATAGGAAGCTGACGGCCATACATATAGGAAGCTGACGGCCATACATATAGGATGCTGACGGCCATACATATAGGAAGCTGACGGCCATACATATAGGAAGCTGACGGCCATACATATAGGAAGCTGACGGCCATACATATAGGAAGCTGACGGCCATACATATAGGATGCTGACGGCCATACATATAGGAAGCTGACGGCCATACATATAGGAAGCTGACGGCCATACATATAGGATGCTGACGGCCATACATATAGGAAGCTGACGGCCATACATATAGGAAGCTGACGGCCATACATATAGGAAGCTGACGGCCATACATATAGGAAGCTGACGGCCATACATATAGGAAGCTGACGGCCATACATATAGGAAGCTGACGGCCATACATATAGGAAGCTGACGGCCATACATATAGGATGCTGACGGCCATACATATAGGATGCTGACGGCCATACATATAGGAAGCTGACGGCCATACATATAGGATGCTGACGGCCATACATATAGGAAGCTGACGGCCATACATATAGGAAGCTGACGGCCATACATATAGGAAGCTGACGGCCATACATATAGGAAGCTGACGGCCATACATATAGGAAGCTGACGGCCATACATATAGGATGCTGACGGCCATACATATAGGAAGCTGACGGCCATACATATAGGAAGCTGACGGCCATACATATAGGAAGCTGACGGCCATACATATAGGATGCTGACGGCCATACATATAGGAAGCTGACGGCCATACATATAGGGTGCTGACGGCCATACATATAGGATGCTGACGGCCATACATATAGGAAGCTGACGGCCATACATATAGGATGCTGACGGCCATACATATAGGATGCTGACGGCCATACATATAGGATGCTGACGGCCATACATATAGGAAGCTGACGGCCATACATATAGGAAGCTGACGGCCATACATATAGGAAGCTGACGGCCATACATATAGGATGCTGACGGCCATACATATAGGAAGCTGACGGCCATACATATAGGAAGCTGACGGCCATACATATAGGAAGCTGACGGCCATACATATAGGATGCTGACGGCCATACATATAGGAAGCTGACGGCCATACATATAGGATGCTGACGGCCATACATATAGGATGCTGACGGCCATACATATAGGAAGCTGACGGCCATACATATAGGATGCTGACGGCCATACATATAGGAAGCTGACGGCCATACATATAGGAAGCTGACGGCCATACATATAGGAAGCTGACGGCCATACATATAGGATGCTGACGGCCATACATATAGGAAGCTGACGGCCATACATATAGGAAGCTGACGGCCATACATATAGGAAGCTGACGGCCATACATATAGGATGCTGACGGCCATACATATAGGAAGCTGACGGCCATACATATAGGAAGCTGACGGCCATACATATAGGATGCTGACGGCCATACATATAGGATGCTGACGGCCATACATATAGGAAGCTGACGGCCATACATATAGGATGCTGACGGCCATACATATAGGAAGCTGACGGCCATACATATAGGAAGCTGACGGCCATACATATAGGAAGCTGACGGCCATACATATAGGAAGCTGACGGCCATACATATAGGATGCTGACGGCCATACATATAGGATGCTGACGGCCATACATATAGGAAGCTGACGGCCATACATATAGGAAGCTGACGGCCATACATATAGGAAGCTGACGGCCATACATATAGGATGCTGACGGCCATACATATAGGAAGCTGACGGCCATACATATAGGGTGCTGACGGCCATACATATAGGAAGCTGACGGCCATACATATAGGAAGCTGACGGCCATACATATAGGAAGCTGACGGCCATACATATAGGAAGCTGACGGCCATACATATAGGAAGCTGACGGCCATACATATAGGATGTTGACGGCCATACATATAGGATGCTGACGGCCATACATATAGGATGCTGACGGCCATACATATAGGATGCTGACGGCCATACATATAGGAAGCTGACGGCCATACATATAGGATGCTGACGGCCATACATATAGGATGCTGACGGCCATACATATAGGGTGCTGACGGCCATACCTATAGAAAGCTGACGGCCATACATATAGGATGCTGACGGCCATACATATAGGATGCTGACGGCCATACATATAGGAAGCTGACGGCCATACATATAGGAAGCTGACGGCCATACATATAGGATGCTGACGGCCATACATATAGGATGCTGACGGCCATACATATAGGATGCTGACGGCCATACATATAGGAAGCTGACGGCCATACATATAGGATGCTGACGGCCATACATATAGGATGCTGACGGCCATACATATAGGAAGCTGACGGCCATACATATAGGAAGCTGACGGCCATACATATAGGATGCTGACGGCCATACATATAGGAAGCTGACGGCCATACATATAGGAAGCTGACGGCCATACATATAGGAAGCTGACGGCCATACATATAGGATGCTGACGGCCATACATATAGGGTGCTGACGGCCATACATATAGGATGCTGACGGCCATACATATAGGATGCTGACGGCCATACATATAGGGTGCTGACGGCCATACATATAGGATGCTGACGGCCATACATATAGGAAGCTGACGGCCATACATATAGGAAGCTGACGGCCATACATATAGGATGCTGACGACCATACATATAGGGTGCTGACGGCCATACATATAGGATGCTGACGGCCATACATATAGGGTGCTGACGGCCATACATATAGGAAGCTGACGGCCATACATATAGGATGCTGACGGCCATACATATAGGAAGCTGACGGCCATACATATAGGATGCTGACGGCCATACATATAGGATGCTGACGGCCATACATATAGGATGCTGACGGCCATACATATAGGATGCTGACGGCCATACATATAGGAAGCTGACGGCCATACATATAGGATGCTGACGGCCATACATATAGGAAGCTGACGGCCATACATATAGGATGCTGACGGCCATACATATAGGAAGCTGACGGCCATACATATAGGATGCTGACGGCCATACATATAGGGTGCTGACGGCCATACATATAGGATGCTGACGGCCATACATATAGGGTGCTGACGGCCATACATATAGGAAGCTGACGGCCATACATATAGGATGCTGACGGCCATACATATAGGAAGCTGACGGCCATACATATAGGATGCTGACGGCCATACATATAGGATGCTGACGGCCATATGTAGCACCCTGAGGATTCGGCTGCTACAGGGGTATTGCACCTCAGCCAGAGGTGTGATATTCCACTCCCGGGTAAGGATGGAGTGTGGAACTGAGCTAGTAGGCTGCATGCACTACACACATCCCATTTCCGGGGAACAGACCGATGGTACTCCCACTAGAGAAATGTGCAGGTACGACAGTGTCTGTTCCTGGCTGGAGTGGGAGGGGGGTGGAACATCCCAGTAGTGTAGGGGCAGATAGGGGGAGCAGCCTGGGTAAAGCTAGGAGCTCATTGGGTGCTGGTCACCTGAGCTCACACATAGAGGGAGTATTTAAGGTGGGCACCATCTTAGATCAGGGTCAGTCTGTGAGACGTCAGTCAGCCACAGTCAGTCTGTGAGACGTCAGTCTGTCTGAGAGCCTGAGAAGCAGAGGAGAAGAGAGAGAGACCCAGAGGCGCAGAGGGGACCCCAAGATCCCAAAATAAGGACAAAAGGGTGAAGGGTCGGCAACAGGGTACCGGATCCCAAGCTGGCAGAGGCTACAGCACACCTTAGCCAGGAACCGGAGGTCGTGGGCAGGATCTGCCACGATCACCCACTAAATCCACCCGGAAGGCAGACCAAGAATAGGGTCAGGGAGCCCAGAGGAGGCTTGACCAACAAGAGGCCCGAGGGAGCCGGACTTAGGTGGATCCCTGGTGGGAACGGCCAGAAGAAGGGAGAGACAGAAAGGAGCTCAGGACCACACTCCGGAGTTGCCTGGGAGTTGACCGAGTCCAGGACCTGGTGGACGCAGCACGGCTTGGGTGGTCACTGCTGTACACAGTGACCCGAGCAACACCAGTAAGTAAAACCCTGGAACTGCATTTTATGTCTCTGAGTCTCCTTGCTGCACCTTCACAACCACCATCCTCCACGGCTGACCCCCTGAGGCTATACCCCTCCCGTTGGGGGTTATACTACCTAAGCTGCACACACATCACCAGCCTCAGTGGACCCTGCTGCAGCGGCGGCCGTATTGACCGCAATTCAACGGGTGGCGTAGTCGACACAAAAGAACATCTAGTAACATCATAAGGACTGGCACACACTGAGCTTGACACCCTGGGCACGGACCGGGTCACAGCCACTCGGAGACTACAACCCCCATCTGATCCGGCTCCAGTTATCCCCAACAACACTGGCCCAGGGGGCGCGTCAACTTTGGCGTAGTCGGCAGGATAACGTGCCCGCAACAACCGGGTACTGCGTGCCTGAAGAAAAGTTCACCGTTACCTCAAAAAGAAGTCTCCCGCCGGTTCCGGAGGGTCCCCGCCAACGGACCCCATCACAGGTCGTTTCCCGCCGGTTGTCCGCCATTTGCAGCTTTTTCCCGCCATCCATGGAGTTTCCCGCCACTGGGAGACGATTCCCGCCATTTCCAAAGATTTCCCGCCTTGGGGGAGCGGACGCCATTATGGGCGTGCCAGAGGGTGGCAAGAGGCCACCTCCCATCGTGGGCCAGGTCGAAGAATGGCGCCAAAAGCGGAAACCGCGCCCACCAACAGAGACTGTGATGCTGGAAGTGTCCATCAGCGTAAGAGAACTGCCCCTGGAACTGAAGTTGCCCCGGGACCACCCTCGATGTGGGCGGAGACAGAACAAGAGAACAAAGATGGGTGTCGCCTGGAGCAGTCTGGAAGAGAGTCCAGAGAGAGCCTACCCGGAGATGGAGGGAGAGTCAGGCAGCACCGATCCAGTGGTCAGGAGCCTGTTGCAGGTCGCCACTCCAGAAGGCCTGCTGGAGATCCTAGCACAGCTCCCCCGAGACCGGGAGCGTGCACAGACCGCGCTGAAGGGCCTCGCACGGAGGATGGCCCGGGTGCAGCGAGAGACGTTGGCGGAGTGGAGCCGAGAGATGGCCCAGCAGACCGAAACCCGTCAGCGGAGCACGCCACCCGAGACGAGGAGACAGACCGCCTCTGAGGATGGTGCAGGAGGACTCAAGGCCGGAGACGGCGCCGAGAAGGGAGCCGAACGGACGGAGGCAGGTAAAGGGGACGTCTCTACCCCGAGCCGGGAAACCGCGTGCCTGCCCCAGCTCCCCGTCGCAGAGCCCGAAATTCCCCCTGCCGTGCCCGTCGCTGCATCGTCACCGCCGCCGACTAGGCCTCAACCGGAAACCGCGGCCGCGACCCCTGTGACGTCACACGCCTCGACCTCGAGCGTGGCCAAACAGGAAATACCATCGGCCTGGTCGCAAGGCCTAGTACCTCCGGGCGCCGCAATTCCAACAGCGCCCCCTACCTCCGCGGAGCCACCGGCCTGGTCGCAGGGCCGAGTAACCCAGGGCGCCGCCGTTCTTACGGTGCCCTTTGCCTTTAGGGTGCCCCAAGCCTGGTCGCAAGGCCTGGTCGACCCGGGCGCCGCTACCATCAACGCGCCCTCAACATCTAGAGTGCCGCACCTGGGTGAAAATCTATTTGCCCAGCATACGTGCCCGGATGGGCAGCCCTTTATATGGCCACCGGAGTTTCACCATCCCCGACTCCGGAAAGAGAGACCCCTAGACGAGCCCCTGATTCCGGCTCCGAAGCCTGTAAAGAGGACCTCGCCCCCGCTGGAGGAGGCACAGTTCGAGTGGGACCCCACTGGAGAAGACCTCATGGGGTTCACTCAGGCGACTCGGGCGGCCGCAGCAGAGCGTGCAGAGTGCTGCCGGCAGCAGCTCGAGGTCTTCGAGAGGGAGCGGAGAGAGAGGCGGGTCCGGGAACAGCAAGCGCAGATAAGGAGCGCGGATCAGAAGAGCCGGACCCGGAGGAACCCCCGTGCAGCCCACGGTCCCCGTGCCACCGGGACTGTAATTAAATTCCAACTGCAGCACGGTTGGGGTTTCATCAGGGATCATCACACCCCCGGCGACGTCTTTGTCACCCGCAGAGACGTAGAAAGCCATCTGCCGGAGGGACACAGAGGTCGTGACCTTTACCTGGGCCATGAGGTCACCTTCACCCGGCACAAGTGTGCCAAAGGACCCTACGCCCTCCATGTGCATCGCCTGACGGAGGAGGAGCTGCGGTGTGAGGAGGAGCAAGAGGACCCGGACGGGTCTGAAGAATCTAAAGAAGGAGCAGGAGGACGCCGTCGTTGAAGTACGGTAGAGAGAGACTGTACATAGTTACCCGTCAGGGTATAAGAACTGTTCTAGTTAAAATATAGTCCCCGTTGGGACCAGCCAATTGAACTGATGCCCGTGTGTCCCTAGTTCCTAATACCTGGCCGAGGACTGAGAGCGGCCATATTCCCCTTGTATATAGTTGCGCTTCCTAAAGCGCCCCCTACCGGTTTTATAGAGAACTGTTTTATTCCAAGAGAGACTGTCGCACTTTACCCGGTCACAAGTTGCACCGTGACCGGAGGAACCAGAAACAAGAATGTTATATATGAAAAGTTTATTGCTGATGATATATATGATATTTTCTATGTTTATGTTTATGAAAAAAAATTGTATGTTTTGGATGTTTATATTTTACAGCCCGAGGACGTGCTGTGATTTACCAGGGGGGAATGTAGCACCCTGAGGATTCGGCTGCTACAGGGGTATTGCACCTCAGCCAGAGGTGTGATATTCCACTCCCGGGTAAGGATGGAGTGTGGAACTGAGCTAGTAGGCTGCATGCACTACACACATCCCATTTCCGGGGAACAGACCGATGGTACTCCCACTAGAGAAATGTGCAGGTACGACAGTGTCTGTTCCTGGCTGGAGTGGGAGGGGGGTGGAACATCCCAGTAGTGTAGGGGCAGATAGGGGGAGCAGCCTGGGTAAAGCTAGGAGCTCATTGGGTGCTGGTCACCTGAGCTCACACATAGAGGGAGTATTTAAGGTGGGCACCATCTTAGATCAGGGTCAGTCTGTGAGACGTCAGTCAGCCACAGTCAGTCTGTGAGACGTCAGTCTGTCTGAGAGCCTGAGAAGCAGAGGAGAAGAGAGAGAGACCCAGAGGCGCAGAGGGGACCCCAAGATCCCAAAATAAGGACAAAAGGGTGAAGGGTCGGCAACAGGGTACCGGATCCCAAGCTGGCAGAGGCTACAGCACACCTTAGCCAGGAACCGGAGGTCGTGGGCAGGATCTGCCACGATCACCCACTAAATCCACCCGGAAGGCAGACCAAGAATAGGGTCAGGGAGCCCAGATGAGGCTTGACCAACAAGAGGCCCGAGGGAGCCGGACTTAGGTGGATCCCTGGTGGGAACGGCCAGAAGAAGGGAGAGACAGAAAGGAGCTCAGGACCACACTCCGGAGTTGCCTGGGAGTTGACCGAGTCCAGGACCTGGTGGACGCAGCACGGCTTGGGTGGTCACTGCTGTACACAGTGACCCGAGCAACACCAGTAAGTAAAACCCTGGAACTGCATTTTATGTCTCTGAGTCTCCTTGCTGCACCTTCACAACCACCATCCTCCACGGCTGACCCCCTGAGGCTATACCCCTCCCGTTGGGGGTTATACTACCTAAGCTGCACACACATCACCAGCCTCAGTGGACCCTGCTGCAGCGGCGGCCGTATTGACCGCAATTCAACGGGTGGCGTAGTCGACACAAAAGAACATCTAGTAACATCATAAGGACTGCCACACACTGAGCTTGACACCCTGGGCACGGACCGGGTCACAGCCACTCGGAGACTACAACCCCCATCTGATCCGGCTCCGGGTATCCCCAACAACACTGGCCCAGGGGGCGCGTCACATACATATAGGATGCTGACGGCCATACATATAGGAAGCTGACGGCCATACATATAGGATGCTGACGGCCATACATATAGGAAGCTGACGGCCATACATATAGGATGCTGACGGCCATACATATAGGAAGCTGACGGCCATACATATAGGAAGCTGACGGCCATACATATAGGAAGCTGACGGCCATACATATAGGAAGCTG
This sequence comes from Phyllobates terribilis, assembly GCF_046119375.1. Lineage (NCBI taxonomy): Eukaryota > Metazoa > Chordata > Amphibia > Anura > Dendrobatidae > Phyllobates > Phyllobates terribilis. The sequence goes on along the minus strand of NW_027362761.1, from coordinate 417,369,531 downwards.
ACGGCCATACATATAGGATGCTGACGGCCATACATATAGGAAGCTGACGGCCATACATATAGGATGCTGACGGCCATACATATAGGAAGCTGACGGCCATACATATAGGAAGCTGACGGCCATACATATAGGATGCTGACGGCCATACATATAGGATGCTGACGGCCATACATATAGGAAGCTGACGGCCATACATATAGGAAGCTGACGGCCATACATATAGGAAGCTGACGGCCATACATATAGGAAGCTGACGGCCATACATATAGGATGCTGACGGCCATACATATAGGATGCTGACGGCCATACGTATAGGAAGCTGACGGCCATACGTATAGGATGCTGACGGCCATACGTATAGGATGCTGACGGCCATACGTATAGGATGCTGACGGCCATACGTATAGGATGCTGACGGCCATACGTATAGGAAGCTGACGGCCATACGTATAGGAAGCTGACGGCCATACGTATAGGATGCTGACGGCCATACGTATAGGATGCTGACGGCCATACGTATAGGAAGCTGACGGCCATACGTATAGGATGCTGACGGCCATACGTATAGGAAGCTGACGGCCATACGTATAGGATGCTGACGGCCATACGTATAGGAAGCTGACGGCCATACGTATAGGAAGCTGACGGCCATACGTATAGGAAGCTGACGGCCATACGTATAGGATGCTGACGGCCATACGTATAGGAAGCTGACGGCCATACGTATAGGATGCTGACGGCCATACGTATAGGAAGCTGACGGCCATACGTATAGGAAGCTGACGGCCATACGTATAGGATGCTGACGGCCATACGTATAGGAAGCTGACGGCCATACGTATAGGATGCTGACGGCCATACGTATAGGAAGCTGACGGCCATACGTATAGGAAGCTGACGGCCATACGTATAGGAAGCTGACGGCCATACGTATAGGAAGCTGACGGCCATACGTATAGGATGCTGACGGCCATACGTATAGGATGCTGACGGCCATACGTATAGGAAGCTGACGGCCATACGTATAGGAAGCTGACGGCCATACGTATAGGAAGCTGACGGCCATACGTATAGGAAGCTGACGGCCATACGTATAGGATGCTGACGGCCATACGTATAGGAAGCTGACGGCCATACGTATAGGAAGCTGACGGCCATACGTATAGGAAGCTGACGGCCATACGTATAGGAAGCTGACGGCCATACGTATAGGATGCTGACGGCCATACGTATAGGATGCTGACGGCCATACGTATAGGATGCTGACGGCCATACGTATAGGATGCTGACGGCCATACGTATAGGAAGCTGACGGCCATACGTATAGGAAGCTGACGGCCATACGTATAGGAAGCTGACGGCCATACGTATAGGAAGCTGACGGCCATACGTATAGGATGCTGACGGCCATACGTATAGGAAGCTGACGGCCATACGTATAGGATGCTGACGGCCATACGTATAGGATGCTGACGGCCATACGTATAGGAAGCTGACGGCCATACGTATAGGAAGCTGACGGCATACGTATAGGAAGCTGACGGCCATACGTATAGGAAGCTGACGGCCATACGTATAGGATGCTGACGGCCATACGTATAGGAAGCTGACGGCCATACGTATAGGAAGCTGACGGCCATACGTATAGGATGCTGACGGCCATACGTATAGGATGCTGACGGCCATACGTATAGGAAGCTGACGGCCATACGTATAGGAAGCTGACGGCCATACGTATAGGAAGCTGACGGCCATACGTATAGGAAGCTGACGGCCATACGTATAGGAAGCTGACGGCCATACGTATAGGATGCTGACGGCCATACGTATAGGATGCTGACGGCCATACGTATAGGATGCTGACGGCCATACGTATAGGAAGCTGACGGCCATACGTATAGGAAGCTGACGGCCATACGTATAGGAAGCTGACGGCCATACGTATAGGAAGCTGACGGCCATACGTATAGGAAGCTGACGGCCATACGTATAGGAAGCTGACGGCCATACGTATAGGGTGCTGACGGCCATACGTATAGGGTGCTGACGGCCATACGTATAGGGTGCTGACGGCCATACGTATAGGGTGCTGACGGCCATACGTATAGGGTGCTGACGGCCATACGTATAGTATGCTGACGGCCATACGTATAGTGTGCTGACGGCCATACGTATAGTGTGCTGACGGCCATACGTATAGTGTGCTGACGGCCATACGTATAGTGTGCTGACGGCCATACGTATAGTGTGCTGACGGCCATACGTATAGGAAGCTGACGGCCATACGTATAGGGTGCTGACGTCCATACATGTAGGAAGCTGACGGCCATACGTATAGTGTGCTGACGGCCATACGTATAGTGTGCTGACGGCCATACGTATAGTGTGCTGACGGCCATACGTATAGTGTGCTGACGGCCATACGTATAGTGTGCTGACGGCCATACGTACAGGGTGCTGACGGACATATGTATAGTGTGCTGACCGCCATACGTATAGTGTGCTGACGGCCATACGTATAGGGTGCTGACGGACATACGTATAGTGTGCTGACCGCCATACGTATAGTGTGCTGACCGCCATACGTATAGGGTGCTGACGGCCATACGTATAGGGTGCTGACCGCCATACGTATAGGGTGCTGACCGCCATACATACAGGGTGCTGACGGCCATACGTACAGGGTGCTGACGGCCATACGTACAGGGTGCTGACGTTGGTGGATTGGCGAACCGGGGAGATTATTAAATGGGGAGATTACTGCCATGAGAACTGTGCCAACCCATCGGTGACCCACAATCACGTGACGGGGTTGCCGATGGGCGGAGCCAACAACGGGTTAAATGCGGCTGTCAGAGTTTGACAGCGGCATTTAACTAGTTAACAGCTGCGGGTGGATCGCGATTCCACCCGCGGCTGTTGCGGGCACATGTCAGCTGTAAGAATCAACTGACATGTGCCCGGAAAACTGTGGGCTCAACGCCAAAGCCCGCACCACGGGGGGGGGGGACACGACATGCGCTGTACATGTACGGCGCATGTCATGAAGTGGTTAAAGTCCACAACGTGTTCCATAGGTCCTTACTTAAAAAATATGTGGAACCTCTTGAGCCCTCACCTCTACCATCGCCCCCAGTAATGGTTGATGGTAATCTGGAGTTCCAGATTTCGAGGATTGTAGATTCTCGTCTCCAACGTCGTTCTCTACAATACTTGGTGCACTGGAAAGGCTATGGTCCAGAGGAGAGGATGTGGGTTTCAGCATCAGAGGTGAACGCTCCCAGATTGGTTCGCTCATTTCACACCTCTTTTCTTGAGAAACCTGGCCCTGAGTGTTCGGAACTAGAGATGAGCGGTGTTCGACTAGAACTGTTCGCCAATCTCAAATTCGAGCTGTTTTGGGCGGTGTTCGAGTTGTTCGACGAACCCGAACGATTTGCAAAAAATTCGGCTGTTCGAGGTTATGTTCGATAACTGTTCGTGCACCAAAAGCGTGTCCTGCATGTCTGGCGCTATTTAGAGCACCAATCATGCAGGGATTGTCTGCCACTCACTGTAATGCCACAGCCATGGTGGTTGTGGCATTACAGTGATTGCCCAAATCGATGGGAACAGTGCCAACAGTGAAACATGAAAAGCCGGCAATTCAGCAGCGGCATACACCGGTACCCGACAATTTAGAACCGAAAGAATAGAGCTTCACACATAGATTAGATAGATATAAACATGTCAGCCACATATATACGAAGTACAGTGAAAGTGCTGCTTACTGTACTTGTCATTTAGCGTAAAGGATTTATCAAAAAAAATAATAGTGTTTTCATGCACCGTCTCTTTAAAAAAGCCGGCCGGCAATTCAGCAGCGGTACCCGACAATTTAGAATAGAAAGAATAGAGAATCACACATAGATTAGATAGATAGAAACATGTCAGTCACATATATATGAAGTACAGTGACAGTGCTGCTTACTGTACTTGTCATTTAGCGTAAAGGATTTATCAAAAAAAATAATAGTGTTTTCATGCACCGTCTCTTTAAAAAAGCCGGCCGGCAATTCAGCAGCGGTACCCGACAATTTATAACAGACAGAATAGAGCATCACACATAGATTAGATAGATAGAAACATGTCAGTCACATATATATGAAGTACAGTGATAGTGTTGGTTACTGTACTTGTCATTTAGTATTAAAACAAAGGATTTATTATTAAAAAAATTGGCGTGGGGTTCCCCTTAATTTTAGGCTCTAGCGGAGGTTAAGCAGACGGCTGGGGCAGATGTTTGAAGCCTGGGAAGGGGGTAATACCCACGGAGCTTCCCAGGCTACTAATATCAGCCCCCAGCTGAATACATAGCCTTTACTAGCTATTAAAATGGGGGACCCCCCAAAAAAAATGACGTGGGGTCCCCCCTAATTTAATAGCTAGCAAAGGCTAGGCAGACAGCTGGGGGCTGATATTAATAGCCCAGGAAGGGAGCCATGAATATTGGCCCCCTCCCAGGCTAGAAACACCAGCCGTCAGCCGCCCCAGAAATGGCGCATTCATAGGATGCGCCAATTCTGGCACTTAGCCTCGCTCTTCCACGCTGCCCTGGTGCGGTGGCAGGGGGTAATAGGGTTGGGGTTGATGTCAGCTTATAATGCCAGCTGACATCAAGCCCAGGTTAGTAATGGAGAGGCGTCTATAAGACACCCCCATTACTAACCCCATAGTCAAAGTTAAAAAAAACACAAACACCCAGAATAAAGTCCTTTAATTGAAATAAAGACACAATCCTTTATTGTTCTAAATTAAACCATACTTACCGTCACGCCCATTCCAGCTGAAGCCAACGATCTCCTGCAATAAAAGAAAAATAATAAAGCAACCTCATCCTTACCTTTCCATGGTTCCCACGACAGCTTCAGCTCAGCTACATCGAGATGACAGGCTGGACCGCAGCAGAACGCTGCCATCCAGCCTCTCATCCCGCAGACACTGAGAAGCGCAGGCTTGCTTGCGCTGCTCAGCGTCTCTCTGTGACGACATCCAGATGAGCCGAGTTCATGTCCAATGAACTCGGCTCACCTCATGCACGTCACTGACAGCGTGGGAAAATTCTCACGCTGAAGCGGTGAGTGCAGGAGAATTCTCCCACGCTGTCAGTGACTTGCATAAGGTGAGCTCATGTCCAATGAACTCAGCTCACCTCCTGCACGTCACTGACAGCGTGGGAGAATTATCCTGCACTCAGCGCTTCAGCGTGAGAATTCTCCCACGCTGAAGCGCTGAGTGCAGGAGAATTTTCCCACGCTGTCAGTGACGTGCATAAGGTGAGCTCATGTCCAATGAACTCAGCTCACCTCCTGCACGTCACTGACAGCGTGGGAGAATTCTCCTGCACTCAGCGCTTCAGTGTGAGAATTCTCCCACGCTGAAGCGCTGAGTGCAGGAGAATTTTCCCACGCTGTCAGTGACGTGCATGAGGTGAGCCGAGTTCATTGGACATTAACTCGGCTCATCTGGATGCCCTCACAGAGAGACACTGTGGAGCGCAAGCAAGCCTGCGCTTCTCAGTGTCTGCGGGATGACAGGCTGGATGGCAGCGTTCTGCTGCGGTCCAGCCTGTCATCTCGATGTAGCAGAGCTGAAGCTGTCATGGGAACCATGGAAAGGTAAGGATGATGTTGCTTTATTATTTTTCTTTTATTTCAGGAGATCGTTGGCTTCAGCTGGAATGGGCGTGACGGTAAGTATGGTTTAATTTAGAACAATAAAGAATTGTGTGTTTATTTCAATTAAAGGACTTTTTTCTGGGTGTTGTGTTTTTTTTAAATACTTTACTAGAAATTCATGGTGGTCATGTCTAATATTGGCATGACCCCATGAATTTCGGGCTTAGGGCCAGCTGATAATGCCAAGCTGGCCCTAACCCCTTTATTACCCAGTGAGCCACCGCATCAGGGCCCTGGATGAGTTGGGTACAGCGCCAGAAGATGGCGCTTCTATGAACGCGCCATTTTCCGGGGTGGCTGCGGACTGCAATTTGCAGCGGGGGTGGCCCAGAAAGCTTGGGCCTCCCTGCGCTGCGGATTCCAGCCCCCAGCTGCCTAGTTGTACCTGGCTGGACACAAAAACAGGGCGAAGCCCCACGTCAATTTTCTTTAAATTATTTCATGAAATAATTAAGAAAAAAAGGGCTTCCCTATATTGTTGTGTCCGGCCAGGTACAAATAGGCAGCTGGTGGTTGGGGGCAGCCCGTTCCTGCCTGCTGTACCTGGCTGGACACAAATATAGTGCGAAGCCCCACGTCAATTTTTTTAAAATTATTTCATGAATTTCCTGAAATAATTTAAAAAAATTGAAGTGGGGCTTCGCACTATATTTGTGTCCAGCCAGGTACAGCAGGCAGGAACGGGCTGCCCCCATCCACCAGCTGCCTATTTGTACCTGGCCGGACACAACAATATAGGGAAGCCCTTTTTTTCTTAATTATTTCATGAATTTCATGAAATAATTAAAAAAAATTGAAGTGGGGCTTCGCACTATATTTGTGTCCAGCCAGGTACAGCAGGCAGGAACGGGCTGCCCCCAACCACCAGCTGCCTATTTGTACCTGGCCGGACACAACAATATAGGGAAGGCCTTTTTTTCTTAATTATTTCATGAATTTCATGAAATAATTAAAAAAAAAGTACGTGGGGCTTCGCCCTATTTTTGTGTCCAGCCAGGTACAACTAGGCAGCTGGGGGCTGGAATCTGCAGCGCAGGGAGGCCCAAGCTTTCTGGGCCCCCCCCCCGCTACAAATTGCAGTCCGCAGCCACCCCGGAAAATGGCGCGTTCATAGAAGCGCCATCTTCTGGCGCTGTACCCAACTCATCCAGGGCCCTGGTGCGGTGGCTCACTGGGTAATAAAGGGGTTAGGGCCAGCTTGGCATTATCAGCTGGCCCTAAGCCCGAAATTCATGGGGTCATGCCAATATTAGACATGACCACCATGAATTTCTAGTAAAGTATTTAAAAAAAACACAACACCCAGAATAAAGTCCTTTAATTGAAATAAACACACAATTCTTTATTGTTCTAAATTAAACCATACTTACCATCACACCCATTCCAGCTGAAGCCAACGATCTCCTGCAATAAAAGAAAAATAATAAACCAACCTCATCCTTACCTTTCCATGGTTCCCACGACAGCTTCAGCTCTGCTACATCGAGATGACTGGCTGGACCGCAGCAGAACGCTGCCATCCAGTCTGTCATCCCGCAGACACTGAGAAGCGCAGGCATGCTTGCGCTCCTCACTGTCTCGCTGTGACGGCATCCAGATGAGCCGAGGTCATGTCCAATGAACTCGGCTCACCTCATGCATGTCACTGACAGCGTGGGAAAATTCTCACGCTGAAGTGCTGAGTGCAGGAGAATTCTCCCACGCTGTCAGTGATGTGCATGAGGTGAGCTCATGTCCAATGAACTCAGCTCACCTCCTGCACGTCACTGACAGCGTGGGAAAATTCTCCTGCAATCAGCGCTTCAGCGTGAGAATTTTCCCACGCTGTCAGTGACGTGCATGAGGTGAGCCGAGTTCATTGGACATGAACTCGGCTCATCTGGATGTCGTCACAGAGAGACGCTGAGCAGCGCAAGCAAGCCTGCGCTTCTCAGTGTCTGCGGGATGACAGGCTGGATGGCGGCGTTCTGCTGCGGTCCAGCCTGTCATCTCGATGTAGCAGAGCTGAAGCTGTCGTGGGAACCATGGAAAGGTAAGGATGAGGTTGGTTTATTATTTTTCTTTTATTGCAGGAGATCGTTGGCTTCAGCTGGAATGGGCGTGATGGTAAGTATGGTTTAATTTAGAACAATAAAGGATTGTGTCTTTATTTCAATTAAAGGACTTTATTCTGGGTGTTTGTGTTTTTTTTAACTTTGACTATGGGGTTAGTAATGGGGGTGTCTTATAGACGCCTCTCCATTACTAACCTGGGCTTGATGTCAGCTGGCATTATAAGCTGACATCAACCCCAACCCTATTACCCCCTGCCACCGCACCAGGGCAGCGTGGAAGAGCGAGGCTAAGTGCCAGAATTGGCGCATCCTATGAATGCGCCATTTCTGGGGCGGCTGACGGCTGGTGTTTCTAGCCTGGGAGGGGGCCAATATTCATGGCTCCCTTCCTGGGCTATTAATATCAGCCCCCAGCTGTCTGCCTAGCCTTTGCTAGCTATTAAATTAGGGGGGACCCCACGTCATTTTTTTTGGGGGGTCCCCCATTTTAATAGCTAGTAAAGGCTATGTATTCAGCTGGGGGCTGATATTAGTAGCCTGGGAAGCTCCGTGGGTATTACCCCCTTCCCAGGCTTCAAACATCTGCCCCAGCCGTCTGCTTAACCTCCGCTAGAGCCTAAAATTAAGGGGAACCCCACGCCAATTTTTTTAATAATAAATCCTTTATTTTAATACTAAATGACAAGTACAGTAACCAACACTATCACTGTACTTCATATATATGTGACTGACATGTTTCTATCTATCTAATCTATGTGTGATGCTCTATCTTTCTGTTCTAAATTGTCGGGTACCGCTGCTGAATTGCCGGCCGGCTTTTTTAAAGAGACAGTGCATGAAAACACTATTATTTTTTTAAATAAATCCTTTACACTAAATGACAAGTACAGTAAGCAACACTATCACTGTACTTATTATATATGTGACTGACATGTTTCTATCTATCTAATCTATGTGTGAAGCTCTATTCTTTCTGTTCTAAATTGTCGGGTACAGATGCTGAATTGCCGGCCGGCTTTTTTAAAGAGACGGTGCATGAAAACACTAATATTTTTTTTAATAAATCCTTTACACTAAATGACAAGTGCAGTAACCAACACTGTCACTGTGCTTCTTATATGTGTGACTGACATGTTTCTATCTATCTAATCTATGTGTGATGCTCTATTCCTTCTTGTCTAAATTGTCGGGTACCGGTGTATGCCGCTGCTGAATTTGCCGGCCGGCTTTTTTAAACAGAGTGTCTTCTGAGCAGTTTGTCAGCTTTTGGACACCTTTGCAGGTGTTTTCTATGTGTTTCTATGTGTTTTTGTTTGCCTGCCATTGGTTTTAACGGTGTTCGACGGTGTTCTAAGGTGTTCGACGAACAGTTCGACGAACAGTTCCTCGAACATCCCGGTGTTCAACGAACCGAACCGAACCCGAACACTACGGGGGTGGCTCAACACTATTCGGAACCCCTTCTCATGTACAGCACCATGGAATCAATGGTGCTATATAAATAAATAATAATAATAAAGAACATGAAATATTGGTCTAAAACAGCCCAAGTAGTCAGTGTGAAAATTGAAAGATTTCTAATTTTAATTTTTAATTTAAATCATGATATGGAAAAAATGTCATAAAGAACCCCAAACCATTTAACACAAAAACGGATTTTAAAATAAGTACATTTCCAATAATACATTGCATTTAACGTCAGTTTGTGGAATCTGGGATTTTGACTGCATCAAAGATAAAGGTTTGCTTGGGCTGCAGATTGTGGAGATTGAAATCTGCAGTTATGGAGAATGGTATTGCCTGTGAATGTTAGATTTAGAGAATCTAAATTTATTTGCTCAGTATTTATTTTACATTTATGTTTCTAAAATGTATAATTCATAATGTATACATTTTTGTGACATATAATATCTCTCATTAGTTCATGTGATCTATGAAGTGTGGCTACTGCAGCTTGTAATTACATACTGCTTAATGTTCCTGGAAACATAATATGTTCACAGCATTATCTGATGAACAGCTCAACACCTCTATAGTTCAGTTCTCTCATGTTACTCGACCCCTCCAAACCTAATTCCAAAAACCCATAGGAAAGTTGTATAAAGAAAGCAATGCTAGTTGTCCATCTATTACAGGGGTGAGGAACCTTCTTTCTTCCTAGGGCCATTTGGATCTTTATACCATCCTTCGGGGGCTGTACAAATTGAGCGCTAACTCCATCCACAAAGTACGTCCTGATGCTGACACTGGTGTCAGGACGCAATCTTTCATTGCACGCGCCTCAGCATTCAGTAATGAACACGGTGTGCGTGTGCTCACAGAGCAAGTAGAAATTAAAAGGTCGGTGGCCTTCAAAACACAGCTGCCGGCCCAAGCTCTGAACTAATCTCCCGATATATTCCCTTATGTAACCTCCGGTCCTCCCAAGACCACCTCCTCTCCTCCACACTTATTCGTTCCTCACCCAATCGCCTCCAATATTTCTCCCGAATATCCTCCATCCTATGGAATTCTGTGCTTCAACACGTCCGATTAGCCTCCACATTTGGATCCTTCAGACGGCACCTGAAAACCCATCTCTTCAAGAAAGCTTACAGCCTGCCATGACCTTGTCTGCTGCCACCTCAACACCGGAGCTACTGCAACCCCCCAACCTACTGTCTCCTTCCCCGTTCATGCAGAATGTAAGCCCGCAAGGGCTGGGTCCTCGTCTCTCTGTACCAGTCTATCATTGTTAGTTCATTTACTGTAAGTGATATTTGTATCCTGTATGTAACCCCTTCTCATGTACAGCACCATGGAATCAATGGCACTATATAAATAAATAAATAATAATAATTATTGATTTATAAGGGCCAAATAGCCGTATGTTTTATTTGCATGGGGCCCATGAAGGGAAATATTACTACTATATTAAGGACAAAAAGAGGGACTTTACACCTGTACATTATAGATGGACAATACTACTGTATGGGTGCAGGTTAGGAGCAATTCTGCTGTATTTGGGCACAAACTGGACATAAGCAATACTACTTTATGGCAAACGGGAGTATCACTACTTTATTGTATTTTATTTTTGGGGATACTTGTGGGACAAAAGGAAGGTACTGTTACTGAAGAATTGGGGGAAACGTAGAAAGGGAATCTAGAAGCGATCAGCCATAGATGTCTGTATGTTACATTTTGCAGAGACGCGTCCTGGCAGGAAGACGTCAGTGGTCTGTGTCACATGAAGAAGAAAGAAGAAATTGCTTCAATTGGAGACTTCACTGCTAAAGATCTTCCGTTACCTGTACTGTATATACTGTTAATACAGATACCTTCCACTTAATTTTATGGGGGAAATATTAGTGTTAGTGCCGTGCTATTTAATCACTATGGGGGTATTATTCAGTCACTATTTGGTAGTAATATATGGTCATGGTGTGGTAGTATTTTTTTCTTGTAGGTGGTATTATTGGTTCAAATGTTGCCCTGTGGCCCATAGGACTCTAACTACTCCACTGCCTGTGTCTTCTGTGCCCTCATGATTTACAAAGTAAGGGCTCGCTCACACCAGCTTATATATCGGATGAGTGCTATCCGATTTATTTTTTTTTATCGGATAGCACTCGGACCAATGTTATTCAATAGGGCGGTGCTGATGCACGATTTTTTTTCACTGAGAGAATCTGAAACTATATGCCAATCACCCATTCAAGTCTATGGGTGCTCGGAAAAAATCGGACTGCACATGGATGACATCAAGGTGCAGTCTGATTTTTGCGGACTCACAGAATGGAGAAGATGAAGAATCAGATCAGAGACAATCGGATCACACTATGCTGATACTCGGATCAAATTCTGATAAGAGTTTGATCATGGTGTCATTAGCATAATCGGCCGATTCTCTCGGATGAGAGAATCTACGGCCGTCTGACCGTAGTCTTAGGCACATCAACACTGTGCTGCCAAATGAGGCTTCTGAACAATGCATTTTCTATGCTTATGAGCCCTAATACACTTGTTGAAATACTTTGTCCTTGTATTCTGATTTATATATGCATTTAGTTAACATGATGAAAATTGCCTATTGATCTGCACATAAAACATTACATTGCTAAGAAGCATTCCTTGGATTTAGTGGTTTATTTTAAAGTGATCTGCAGAGAGAGGCAGCAGTAGAGGAAGCCTAGGCATCTGGTAATTTAGCTTGATCAAAGGAAGCTTTTCCATTAGGTACTACTCCTGATCATACAGTAAAAAGATTTCATCTAATTACTTGTATCCATTACCTGGAAAAAGGCAGCACTGGCATATGAAGCAAGAAACAAAGCCCAATTATTGACACATCGAGCAGACAACAACCTTTTCAATGTGATAAATGTCATTGATTTGCAGTTGTGCAATGCAGCATCTTACAATCCTACACACTTGCTCAAATTATTCCAGGCAGTAAACCAATAATAATTGAAAAATGCTTCTTGAGTAAGTATTCAATTCCTTTATACCAATAGATGGGTGATAAATACTAGATCAGTGAGAGCTTCCAAGCGCAAAGATTTTGATTTGAGCCGCAGTCAAGCATGTGCCCTACTGCTCCATTCAAAGTATATTGCACTTATGAAAACCAACAAGGAAAGGGCTTGGCTGATTTTTTCGGTGTCATAGACTTTAGATAGAGCTTCAGGGTACATTTTCAACCAGTTGCAATGGCAATCCAGTGGATAAGTGATATATGCTTCTTCTTACTTTGTGTGGGGGACATCATACTGTGTGCAAGAGGCTGTGAGGGCCATCATACTGTGTGTGGGAGGCTGTGTTACCATAATACGGTGTGTAGGGGCTGTGGTGGCCATCATACTGGGTGTGTGGAGTTACCATACTATGTTTGAGGGACTATGGGGCCATCATACAGTGTGTGGGGCGGTACTGTGGGGCCATCATATTACGTCTGGGGGCTGTGAAAATAATCATACTATGTGGAATGCCATGAGGGCCATCGTACTGTGTGTGGGAAGCTGTGGGGTATCATGTGGTGAGGGGGGGGGGGGCTTTGGGGACATCAGGGAACATTTCAGACTCACATGACAATATTTAACATTAAAGAAGAACTTAAGTGGCATTATTACATTATAGAGGCTCTCAGGGTATTCTAACTGATGGGTCATTTTTTCAATAAGGATAGTCTAAGACACTAAGTATGGGAGTGACAAGGCAACTGTTAGGTGGATTCATAGCTGGCTCAGTGATAGTACTCAAAGGAGTGGTAACAAAATGGTTGCACATCCAATTGGAAGAGTGTTTCAAGTGGGGTACCACAAGGCTCTGTCTTGGCCCCAATGTTGTTCCACATTTTTATAAATGATAAGGGAACTGAAGGTAAACTAATCACATTTGCACACAATGCAAAGCTAGGAGGGCTAGCTATTGCTAACACTAGAGAAGACAAAGAAAGGATTCAGAAGGATTTAGATAAACTTGAACAATGGGCAGCGACTAATAGAATGGTATTTAACAGGGAGAAATGCAAGATTCTAGATCCGGGCAAGTAAAACGAAAATGACAGAGTGGGAGGAGTAGAACTAAGCAACATCATGTGTGAAAAAGAGGGGTATACAAATAGATCACAGACTGCACATGAGTCAACAGTGTGATACAGCAGCAAAAAAGGCAAACACAGTTCTGAGACATATTAAGAGAAGCATAGAGTCTAGATCACCCTCTACTCCTCCTTGGTCAGGCCTCATCTGGAATATTGTGTCCAGTTCTGGGCACCGCATATTAAAGAAGACATTGAAAACCTGGATCAGATTCAGAGAAGAGCTACTAGGAAGGTGAGTGGACTGCAATTTATGTCCTACGAGAAATGGTTAAAGGAGCTGAGAATGTTTAGCTTGTGAAAAAGAAGGCTAAGAGAAGACTTAATAGCTGTCTACAAATATCTGAAGGGATGTCACAGTGTAGGGATGATCCTTATTCTCATTTGCACAAGAAAACACGAGAAGTAATGGAATGAAACTGAATGGGAGAAGATACAGATTAGATATTAGAAAAACCTTTTTGCCAGTGAGGGTGATAAATGAGTGGAACAGACTGCCATGAGAGGTGGTGAGTTCTCCTTCAATGGAAGTCTTCAAACAGAGGCTGGACAGACATCTGTCTGAGATGGCTTAGTGAATCCTGGTTTGAGCAGGGGGTTGGACACGATGACCCTGGAGGTCCCTTCCAACTCTACCTTTCTACGATTCTACTTTGTAGGACATTCCCTGAGGGCACTAATATAAGGCGCATTTTACTTTGTACGGAGCACAGTGGTGGCCATTATTTTGTGCGGCTCAAAGATGAGCAATATTACCATGCCAAACAGCAGGTCTAGTACTAGGGACAAATATGGCACCAGCTGCTTAGCATTGGTGTATCAACAAGATAGGGGGTGTATTGGTAATGGATGGGAATGGTGCTGGAAATGTGTGAAGTTAAATGTGTCTTTGTTTTAAATTCTGCAAACGAGCCGTGACTAGATGTCATCATGGCGGTCTGTCCAGTCTATACTGTAATCTATTAATATATTCTGCAGAGCTAGTATCTACCACTATATTGTCACCATGGCCTTTGCATAGTTATTTTTTTCTCAGTGACAACATGGTCATCTGCCAAGGTTCCCCTTCACCCACTATTAGGCTGCGCCACCGTAGTAAATATGGTTACTTAGGTTAAGGGCACATTCAGATGGGGTTGTGCTGAACCCCTAACTATGCCTCTGGGTCACGAGCAGACTTGCTTCTGAGTCACTTCTCTCAATATCAGGAAAAGATGCTAGTTGGCATATGTGAAAGTACACAAATCGCAAGCTGGCAAAGAGCCAATTGCATATCAGGTTTCTACAATCTGTAGTCACTTATAATGACTTCAGAAATGTGTAGCCTTAGAAAACCGCTTGGCGTATGTGCACATGTTAGAGCATTGGCAGGAAAAACGCTGCATAGAATACGCACGTTTTTGCTTGTGGGTGAAAAATGCCACAAAAAACACTGAAAGAACTGACATGTTGAAGATTTGAAACTGCTTGAAATCTGCAAGGAAAAAAAATAAGCAGCATGTGCATGAAATTTCAGAAATCTCATTGTTTGCTGACACAGTAAAGCTGCATTTTTTGCAGCAAAAAGGCAATGGAAAAAATGCAACATGTGAACATACCCTTAAACTGTTAGCATGTGTTGGATTTCAGTGTCCATAAAATCAAAATGGCAGTGGTCATGCAGTACTTTGGAAAGGTTCCCAAGATATGAATATTTTTTCACATTACATCCAAAAACGTAACTGCATTTTATTGTGATTTTATGTAATATACAGGTGCATCTCACTAAATTAGAATATCATCAAAATGTGAATTTATTTCAGTTCTACAATACAAAAAGTGAAACTCATATTATATAGAGTCATTACAAATAGAGTGATCTATTTCAAGTGTTTATTTCTGTTAATGTTGATGATTATGGCTTACAGCCAATGAAAACACAAAAGCCATTATCTCAGTAAATTAGAATAATTTTGAGGACGTTTTTTCTGAGAGGGGGTGTCAGGATTTGCCTCCTCATCGTGCTTATGACTGTCCTATTAACCTGACCCCCGGAGCTAAACTACTGAAGTCCAGACTGTATAATCTTTCTGGCTCTGAGAGACAAGCCATGAAGGATTTCATTGTGGAAAGTCTGGAGAAGGGACATATCAGACCCTCATCTTTGCCCGTGGTGGCAGGATTCTTCTTTGCGAAGAAAAAAGATGGCGGTCTACGTCCCTTTGTGGTGGTCTATCTGGATGATATTTTGGTTTACTCACCTGATTTTGAGACACATCGCAGGCATTTTAAGCAGGTGCTCCAGATATTAAGGGATAACAAACTTTATGCCAAACTGGAGAAATGTGTGTTCGCTGTTCATGAGGAGCAGTTTTTGGAGTACTTGTTGTCAGCTTCAGGTTTTCGGATGGATCCGGAGAAGATTCGTGCAGTCCTTGATTGGGAACATCCCGAGAACCTGAAGGCTCTACAACGCTGTCTGGGCTTTATTAATTTTTACCGGAAATTCATCCAAAATTACTCTGTAATTGTAAAACCCGTTACTGACATGACTAAGAAGGGGTCTGATTTTCCCAAATGGTCGGATGCTTCCCTCCAGACTTTTTCTTCCTTAAAGAATAATTTTGCCACTGCACCTATACTCAGTCAACCCGATATTTCTCAACCCTTTATTGTGGAGGTTGATGCGTCGGATGTTGGGGTTGGGGCTGTGTTGTCTCAGGGTTCGTCCCCTGGTAAATGGCGTCCATGTGCTTTCTTTTCTAAAAAATTATCTTTGGCTGAGAAAAATTATGAAGTGGGTAATAGGGAACTTTTGGCGATCAAATTGGCGTGCGAGGAATGGCGACACTGGTTGGAGGGGGCTGTCCATGCTATGACTGTTATTATTGACCATAAGAACCTGTCATATCTCCAGTCAGCTAAACGTCTCAACCCTAGGCAAGCCACATAGTCCCTGTTTTTTACTAGGTTCAATTTTGTTGTCACTTTTCATCCAGGGGTCAAAAATGTCAAGACTGATGCTTTGTCCCGGAGCTTTCCTGGTGTTGGTGACCATGAGAACCCTGCCCCGATATTACAGAAAGGGATAGTCATTTCGGCACTTTATCCTGAACTGGAGGCTGAGGTGTTGGAGGCACAGGGGGACACCCCTGCCTTCTGCTCTTCAGAAAAGTTGTGTATCATCTAATTTTCGCCACAAAGTTATTAAGGAACATCATAACTCTGTGCTTGCTGGGCATCCAGGTGGTAAGGCAACCGCGGACCTCCTCTCTCGTCGTTTTTGGTGGCCAGGGTTGCATCGGAATGTAATTGAACACGTAGCTGCTTGTAGTATTTGCTCGCGTTCTAAAGGTTTCGCATACCCGTCCGTCCGGTACTCTTCTTCTGCTACCTATCCCTAGTAGGCCATGGACACACTTGCCCATGGATTTTACTACTGACCTACCGGTTTCTGCAGGCAAAACGGTGGTTTTGGTGGTAGTAGATAGGTTCAGTAAAATGGTTCACTTCGTCACATTGCCTGCACTTGCTCAGGTGTTCATAAATGAGATCATGAAGCTTCACAGGATTCCCTCCGATGTGTCAGATTGGGGGACCCAGTTTGTTTCCAAGTTCTGGAAGGCATTCTGTTCTTGACTAAGGATGCTGCTGTCCTTTTCCTTTGCCTTCCACCTTCAGTCGAATAGACAGACCGAGCGTGTCAATCAGAATTTGGAGACCTACCTCCGGTGTTTCGTTTCCGAAAATCTGGAGGATTGGGCATCCTACCTACCTCTTGAAGAATTTGCAATTAATAATCATCGTCAAGAATCCACTGGCAGGTCACCGTTCTTCGGTGCATACAGTTATCACCCACAGTTTGGTACCTTTAGTGGTGGAGGAGCTTCAGGAGTTCCTGAGGAGGAACGGTTTGCTTCGTCGCTCTTCTCGGTATGGCAAGCTGTGCTGAGTAATTTAAAGATCTTGGGAGACGGGTATAAACGTATGGCTGACAGAAAACGCTTGCCAGGTCTGGACCTGAATGTGAATGACTTTGTGTGGTTGTCTACCAGGAATATAAGATTGAAAGTTCCTTCTTGGAAGTTGGAACCTAGGTTTATTGGTCCCTATAAAATAACCGCCATCATTAACCCAGCAGCGTTTCATCTTGAACTTCCACAGGCCCTTAAAGTCCACAACGTGTTACATAGGTCCTTACTTAAAAAATATGTGGAACCTCTTGAGCCCTTGCCTTTACCACCGCCTCGAGTAATGCTTGATGGTAATCTGGAGTTCCAGATTTCGAGGATTGTAGATTCTCGTCTCCAACTTCATCCTCTACAATACTTGGTGTGCTGAAAAGGCTATGGTCCAGAGGAGAGGATGTGGGTTTCAGCGTCAGAGGTGAACGCTCCCAGATTGGTTCGCTCATTTCACACCTCTTTTCCTGAGAAACCCGGTCCCGAGTGTCCAGAGGCCACTCGTAGAGGGCGGGGGGTACTGTCACGGGTGTGTCAGACAGTCGCCCTGCAGTTGGTTGCAGGAGATCTCTACATTTGGCATTACAGATATCTTCTTAGTGGCTGGCTGTCTCTAGGACCCAGAGGCTACCTCCCTCTCTCTAATTAGCTTCTTGGCCTGAGTGTATAAATACCTGGGGTGCTTGAGAGGGAGGTGCCGTGTTTGAGAGGGAGGTGCCTGCCAGCGATATTCATTACTTGTGAGGCTTTAGCAAGAGCAGTACTTCGTCCTCTCTGGAGCTTGAGGCCGTGTGCGCATTCGGCTGGAGTCGTCTAAAGCTAAGCAACCCCCCTGTTTGTCTACCCTTGTTGTCTATAGAGTTTAGTGGCGTTTGACTAGTGCTCATCTCCTCCCTTCCCTAGCCTTAACCATACTCCAGGGAAAGTCAGGGCGAGGCACACGTGCGGCGATTGGTGAAGATCCAATATAGGGACGGTAGTTGAGACAGGGTGACACTAGACCAGACTAGGAGGTCTCCACTACCCCCTTTCTCTAGTGTCTGAGCTCCCTTTCCCTCTTCCCTCTGTGTTGCACTAAGTCTTTCCCACACCCTGCGTGACAATAATATGATGATTGCAATATATTAAGAGGAGAAAAACTTTGATGGGAGTGTAACATGGAAAAGTTCACAGGGTATGAATACTTTTTCTTTCCAGTGTCTGGGAGGGGTGAAAGCACACATTACCACAGAGGATTCTGGACAAACGCCCAACTGGATTGCAAGCAGAAATCTTACATGACGCGTGCCAAAGCAACAAATGTGAACACCTCCGCAATGGAGAGATGCAGAGCAAATAGGAAAACCGCATCAGAGTCAGAGGAGCGCAATGATTTTTACAGGGCATTTAACTCTTAGCATTTTTGAGCCAGTGATAGGTCCTCTTTAAGAGATTCAGAGAGTGTGTCATGCTTTATAATGCAGCTCAGCGTTTTTTAGATTGACAGCTGTACAAGCCCACTATATGCCCATTAGATATCCCTGTTATACTTGTAGAGATGGTTGCAGAGGGGGCAGTGCCAATCCGTAATATATATGATCCTTTCAATGCACACCTTTGTATAACATATCTGTGTAGATTCACACCTACAGTGGTTTGTGAAAGTATTCACCTCCTTGGCTTTTTACTTATTTTGTTACATTACAACCTGTGTTTAAATATTTTTGTAATCCGATTTGTGTGTGATGCATCAGCACTAAATAGTCTAAGTTGGTGAAGTGAAGTGGGGAAAATATAGCCATAAATTAAATGTATGGAATCAAATAACTAAAAATTAGCATGTGCATATGTATTCACCCCTTTTGCTATGAAACCCCTAAAAATTTCTGGTGCAAGCAATTACCTTCATAAGTCACATGCTTAGTGAAAGGAAGTCCACCTGTGTACAATTTAAGTGTCACATAGTCTGTCAGTATATACACTTTACCTTTTCTGAAAGGCCGAAGAGGCTGCAATACCATTAAGCAAGAGGCAACATTAACCAAACAACACCATGAAGACCAAGGAGATCTCCAAACAAGTCAGGGACAAAGTTGTTGAGAAGTACAAGTCAGCGTTGGGTTCTAAAAAAATATCACAATCTCTGATGATCCCCGAAGCACCATCAAATCCATCATCATCAAATGGAAAGAACATGATACCACAACAAACCTGCCAAGAGAGGGCCATCCACCAAATCTCTCAGCCTGGGCAAGGAGGGCATTAATCAGAGAGGCAGCACAGAGACCAAAGGTAACCCTGAAGGAGCTGCAGAGTTCCCAAGCAGAGACTGGAGTATCTGTCCAAACAACCACAATAAGCCATACACTACATAGAGGTGGCCTTTATGGAAGAGTGGGCAAAAAAAATCCTTTATTTACAAAAATTGTAAGCCTCACGTTGAATTTGCCAAAAGATATGTGGGAGACTCCCCAAATGTATGGAGGAAAGTGCTGTGGTGAGAAGTGACCAAAATTGAACTTTTTTGGCCACCAAGGTAAATGCTGTGTCTGGCGCCAAACCAACACAGCTCATCACCCCAAGAACACCATCCCCACAGTGAAACATGGTGATGGCAGCATCATGCTGTGGGGATGTTTTTCGGCAGCAGGGACAGGGAAAATGGTCCGAGTCGAGGGGAAGATGGATGGTGCGAAATACAGGGATATTCTTGAGCAAAACGTGTTTCAGTCTGTCAGTGATTTGATACTGGGACGGAGGTTCACCTTCCAACAAGACAGTGATCCAAAGCATACTGCTAAAGCAACACTCGAGTGGTTTAAGGGGAAATGTGTAAATATTTTGAAGTGGCCTAGTCAAAGCCCCGACCTTAATCCAATTGAGAATCTGTGGTCAGACTTAAAGATTGCTGTTCAAAAGAGGAAACCATCTAACTTAAAGGAGCTGGAGCACTTTTGCTTTGAGGAATGGGCAAAGATCCCAGTGGCAAGATGTGGAAAGCTCATAGAGACTTATCCAAAGCGACTTGCAGCTATAATTGCCGCAAAAGGAGGCTATGCAAACTACTGACTGACTTTAGATGGGTGAATAGTTATGCACACTGAAGTTTTCAGTTATTTTGTCCTATTTATTTGCTTCCCAATAAAAAGAAAACCAATTGTTCATAGCTATAGTCATGTTCGTTACATAAACTGATGTTGTTAGGTAGCAAAACATGAAAAATGCCAAGGAAGGTGAGAATAGTTTTGCACACTGAAGTTTTCAGTTATTTTGTCCTATTTGTTGCTTGCTTTACAAAAAAAAACACATTTTCACAGTTGTAGGCATGTTCTTTACATGAAGTGAGGCAAACCATAAAAAAAGTGAAATTCTGGGTTGTGATGTAGCAATACACAAAAAATGACAAGGGGAGTGAATACTTTTGCAAGCCACTGTACGCTTAACGTTGCAGACACAGTAGGGACAAGGTTAAAATAAAGTTGCCTATCAATGCACTTGGTTGAAAGCAAAGCGGAGCCTCTTGTGTTTTCCCCACTGTATTTCTGTAGCAACATAACAGAAGTAACACAGGCCGTGATTCTCATACGGGAAGATAATGGGCAGTAAGTCTGTGAAGTTTCTAAGGACATTTTGCTTTCCATATTGCGTATTTCTGAAGGGGAAGTGAAAGTCTCTTTACATAGAGGAATGGAACAAATGACATGATGAATCACTCTGAATATTTGCAGGCAGACTTGCTAGAAACACATCCACAGGCGGCCTGTAAATATGAGGTCATTGCTAGAAATTAAAGTGATCTTCTCATCATGATGGTCTCCTAGGCCATGGACACTGAACTCACCACATAGAAGCGTGAAGGACAGAGTGAGGTGATACCCGCCCTGGTATCATTTAATTTTGTCAATGATTTCCCTAAAAATGCCTAGTGAACATTGACTTTTTAATAATATTTTAACCCATTCCTGGCATGGCCAATTTCTGTTTCAGCGTTTTGTTTTTTCCTCCCCTTCTTTCAAAATAATTGTTTTATTTTTCTGTTCACATAGACTGTGACAAAGTCCCTGGTGTGATATATGAGGGGAGGTATGTGTCACTCAGGTTGCTCTCCTGTGTGAACTAAAACCTACTAAATTTCTGCCAGCATGTTATATGCTGGGGGTTAACTCTCAAAGGGTGTGGTTTTATGGGAATGGCAAAGAGGGTGGGAAGCCATTCCCCCTACCTCCCCTCAGGGTGTGTCGGAGAAAGGTTTAAATGCTCAGTCACTATTGTTTCCTGTCTGTAGTGTGTGGTCTGGAGAGGGAAATCTCCAGGCTGTGATGGGCTGAAGCCAGAGAGCAACACCGGAGGACTGGTGTTGCTGAGACTGCACTCTTATTTGTTTTCCCGTTAACCGTTAACCCCGAGAGGGACTGTTTATTTTTATGGGACGCTGTTGGAGTTTATGCCGCACAATAAACCTGCTGGAAGTTTACCCGAACCGTGTGTCCTGTGTCTGCCTCTGGAGAGCCGAGCAAGTCGCTTTACCACAAGACATACTGGGGCTTGGTTTTTGTGGGACAAGTTGTACTTTTGAATGATACCATTCATTTTACCACACACTGGAAAACAGGGAAAAAATACCAAGTGCGGTGAAATGGTGAGAAAAATAAACGCAATTCTGACATTGTTTTTTGAGAATTCTTTTTACGATGTACATTGTGTGGTAAAAAGGACTTTAGTGCGGAAGAGCACTAAAAATGCCTCTAATACTCACATGACTGTGTCAATAAAGTTTTGTTAAAGCCAAACACCAGCAAGTATCGAAGACCAAGCAAATTTATTTATAACATGACATATCAAAAAGAGACAAAAACCGCAGCGTGAAAAACACATAAAAAAAAAAAAAACGCAATTAACTTAACAGGTGCAGAAAATCTGCAACATCATAAACTCATCAAATACCCATTGTGGAAACATAGCGTGACCCAAAAACTCTCCTTTCGAAACATACTTGAGATACATAGATGTAATGTTACTCAAGTTTAATTTTTCATAGGCTCCTAGTGAGCCGTGTATAAAATATACAGTGCTGTAGATGAGCAGACCGAATCCGGCAGCAGTCTCTGGATCACTGACCACTTCAGACGAGAAGCCTTTAGTGCTGTGTTCCACCTTTTCAAGGACGACATGCATTTCCTACCGACTATCTTCACCACAGAGCAATCAATGTCTGCACACTTCTGACTCTGTACTATGACAATGAAATTGACTTAAAGTTTTCTCACAATTCCTATAACAGTACTTCTTTATCATGGGAGAAATATAAGATTTTATGAAATTATATTTCCATGAAATTTACCACAGAAGATTTCTCCCTATTTTCTACTATGCCTTATTCACAAATGGCAACTTAATTAGGTTTTTTAATGATCATGCTTGTTGCCTTAGGGCTTGTTCACACAAGGAAAACACAGCATTTTTACATTGATGACAAAATGAATGAGATTTCTTAAATGTCATTCAGGCTATGTGCCCACGTTGCGGACCTGAAGCATATTTTTTACGCTTCTCCCTGGCGGGAAAATCGCATGCGGATATTACATGCGGTTTTCCCGCCAGGTAGAAGCGTTTGTGAGGCGTCTTTGCATGCATTTCCGCATGCGGGTTATCAAGCACTTCTCCAAGCATCACTTGGAAAAGTGCTTGACAACTTGTTCAGAATGGTAAAAAATAAACTTTATACTCACCTTCTGATGCATCCTCTGCCCCGTCCGGAGTCTTGAGCGGCTCACGCTGTTGTGTGCAGGACCTGCGGTGACGTCATTGAGTCATGTGGTGGGTCACATGACTCAATGACGTGGCAGGTCCTTCAGACAACAGCGCGACGGAGGGAAAACATCAGAAGATAAGTATAAACTTTATTTTATTCATTTTTTTACAGGTTCTTTGGTACCCAGGTCTGGAGGAGAGTCTCCTCTCATCCAGACTTGGGTACCATCCGCACATTGATTCCGCTGAGCTTCCGCAAAATTAATGAACATGCTGCGGATTTTTGACTGCAGCATATACGCTGCGGAAAAATCCGCAGCATGGGCATTGACATTGCGGAATGCCATTGGGGACCATGGGGTGCGGATATACATGCGTTTTTCAAGCGTTTACGCTGCGGAAATTCCGCAGCATATACGCTTGAAAAACGCTACGTGGGCACACAGCCTCATACTGTTTGTTTGTTTTTTCTTGGCAATTTTTGACCTGTGGTGTATTTTTTGAAAAATGCAGGATGTCAATTCTTTCAGCACTTTTACTGCAGTTTTCCTCTATTGAGATCAAAATGGCTTAGTACCAACATACACAAAAAAGTAACTCAAAAACACACAGAATATTTGAATGGAGAAAAAAAATAACACATCAGAAACGCTACAAGTGAACAGCCTTCACATGACAGGTGGATTGGATTTTTCAAAGTGATATGCCATCATTTTCTTACGACTCACTAAGCCATAGGTTCTTTTAGCCCATTCAGGGTGACAATCTTTTAGGCTATGTAGAGAGTAGCCTCAGTCTTTAGTGTATAGTAGCGCCAGCTCTGCTCCACTGTATTTTCAGGGGATACGTACAGTACAGTCCTAGGAAACAGTGGAGTCCTAGGAAACAGTGGCATATATATATATATATATATATATATATATATATATATATATATATATATATATATATATATATATTAGAAAAGAAAAAGGCTTGAGAAAGGTTCTGTGAACCAAAACGTTGCCTTCTGGGCTCATTAAAGTCCATTTTTTCTAAAGTATTTTTGGAGTGCTGCCTTTTTCTTTTCTATTGATATGCAGCAGTTTGGACAGACTGTTTGGAGGCCTGGCACCCACTAGTGAGTAAGATGAAATGGTGCTGTCTTTAATATACATTTATATATATATATATATATATATATATATATATATTACAGTACAGACCAAAAGTTTGGACACACCTTCTCATTTAAAGATTTTTCTGTATTTTCATGACTATGAAAATTGTACATTCACACTGAAGGCATCAAAACTATAAATTAACACATGTGGAATTATATACTTAACAAAAAAGTGTGAAACAACTGAAAATATGTCTTATATTCTAGGTTCTTCAAAGTAGCCACCTTTTGCTTTGATGACTGCTTTGCACACTCTTGGCATTCTCTTGATGAGCTTCAAGAGGTAGTCACCGGAAATGGTTTCACTTCACAGGTGTGTCCTGTCAGGTTTAATAAGTGGGATTTCTTGCCTTATAAATGGGGTTGGGACCATCAGTTGTGTTGTGCAGAATTCAGATGGATACACAGCTGATAGTCCTACTGAATAGACTGTTAGAATTTGTATTATGGCAAGAAAAAAGCAGCTAAGTAAAGAAAAACGAGTGGCCATCATTACTTTAAGAAATGAAGGTCAGTCAGTGCGAAAAATTGGGCAAACTTTGAAAGTGTCCCCAAGTGCAGTTGCAAAAATCATCAAGCGCTACAAAGAAACTGGCTCACATGAGGACCGCCCCAGGAAAGGAAGACCAAGAGTCACCTCTGCTTCTGAGGATAAGTTTATCCGAGTCACCAGCCTCAGAAATCGCAGGTTAAGAGCAGCTCAGATTAGAGACCAGGTCAATGCCACACAGTTCTAGCAGCAGACACATCTCTACAACAACTGTTAAGAGGAGACTTTGTGCAGCAGGCCTTCATGGTAAAATAGCTGCTAGGAAACCACTGCTAAGGACAGGCAACAAGCAGAAGAGACTTGTTTGGGCTAAAGAACACAAGGAATGGACATTAGACCAGAGGAAATCTGTGCTTTGGTCTGAGGAGTCCAAATTTGAGATCTTTGGTTCCAACCACCGTGCCTTTGTGCGATGCAGAAAAGGTGAACGGATGGACTCTACATGCCTGGTTCCCACCGTGAAGCATGGAGGAGGAGGTGTGATGGTGTGGGGGTGCTTTACTGGTGACACTGTTGGGGATTTATTCAAAATTGAAGGCATACTGAACCAGCATGGCTACCATAGCATCTTGCAACGGCATGCTATTCCATCCGGTTTGCATTTAGTTGGACCATTATTTATTTTTCAACAGTACAATGACCCCAAACACACCTCCAGGCTGTGTAAGGGCTATTTGACCAAGAAGAGGAGTGATGCGGTGCTACGCCAGATCACCTGGATTCCACAGTCACCAGACCTGAACCCAATCGAGATGGTTTGGGGTGAGCTGGACCGCAGAGTGAAGGCAAAAGGGCCAACAAGTGCTAAGCATCTCTGGTAACTCCTTCAAGATTGTTGGAAGACCATTTCCGGTGACTACCTCTTGAAGCTCATCAAGAGAATGCGAAGAGTGTGCAAAGCAGTCATCAAAGCAAAAGGTGGCTACTTTGAAGAACCTAGAATATAAGACATATTTTCAGTTGTTTCACACTTTTTTGTTAAGTATATAATTCCACATGTGTTAATTCATAGTTTTGATGCCTTCAGTGTGAATGTACAATTTTCATAGTCATGAAAATACAGAAAAATCTTTAAATGAGAAGGTGTGTCCAAACTTTTGGTCTGTACTGTATATATATCTGAAGTGTTTGTTTTTCAATATAGCAGCAAGTTGCATTACTTTTTTGTCTGAAAATGGTTAAGTTGGCTATACACTGTCAAAAGCTGCTAGCCACTATTTTCCATGCCCCTCCCCCCATAGACATGCATGCTCAGTATGGCAAGCGTGCATGTATTCTGCAAAGGGAGAGGTGAATTAGCTACTGCTAGAAACCTCTGGACTGTGAACAAAAAGATGAGACTAAGGGCTCGTTCAGACATCAGTTTTTCACAGACTGGTTCTATCCGTGTTTTTACAGTCTGTGCACTAGCTTCAATGGGGCTAGTATTTTTGAAGACACGTCTGATCTTGATCAGATTCTCAGATCAAGCTCGACAATGTAACTCAAAGGATCCATGAAAAAAAAATCAGACCGCACTCGGATGGCATCCATGTGCTGTCAGTTTTTCATGGATTATTTGATATAAGCAGCTTGAAAAACCGTCATTATTTTTTTTTTTTTCATTCCAGAAAAACTGATGAAACTTTGACCAAACTCTGATGTAATAACATCTTCTTTTATTCCATTTCCATTAAAATTGCAGGGAAGCGGCACCTTTTGCGGACGACGGCCGTTTCGCGTGTCTATCTCACTTCCACGGGTCCAGGCGTGATAGACACGCGAAACGGCCGTCGTCTGCAAAAGGTGCCGCTTCCCTGCATTTTTAATGGAAATGGAATAAAAGAAGATGTTATTACATCGGTGTGCCACCTCGCTTTCTTCATGTATGAATTGTGACTTACTTTGTTTCTGGAGGGAGTTGCACCCGATGGTAAGATTGTTTGCTCCAGATGATGAGGTCCAGTTTCTGGAGTCTCTGCACAAGGACTGAGTCGCTGCAGTGTTGGTTGCCTGTGCATTTGTATTTGACCAAACTCTGATGGTAAAAACTGACACTGTCCAAACTGATGGGGAAAAAAAAATCACTGATTTCTGAATAAGGCCTTTCTGCTATTCAAAATGTCCAATGCATCCCATCCCCCGACATAGGACAACATGATGTACACATTAAATAAGGTGAACACTGAGGTGTTTACATAGATGTTGCCAAGAGAAACAAGTCCCATTGTTTTTGGAAAAAAAATACATTGTACATCATTAAACAATACATTGTACATCAGAAAACAAAGGGATCTGCTACTTTGGATCTAATCCTTATAAACAGGGAGGAAATGGTTGAGGAGGTAAAGGTGGCTGGGACCCTAGGAGGCAGCGATCATGCTATTATAGAATTTTGGATAACTAGAGGAGGAAGACATGTGAAGACTCAAACTTCAAGGTTAGATTTTAGAAAGGCAGATTTTAAGAGACTCAGAAAGAGAATAGGAGGGATCCAATGGCTGGATGTCCTTAAGGACAAAAATGTCCAGGAAGGATGGGAAATTTTTAAAAATGAGATTCTCAAAGCACAATCGTTAACAATCCCGAAAAGTAGGAAGAATGGGAAGCATTTAAGGAAACCAGGATGGATGAACACAGAACTTAAACACATGCTAAAAAGAAAGAAAGAAATGTTTATTAAATGGAAAGAGGGAGGCATATCTAAAGAAGATTATAATGCAGTCTGCAGATCCTGCAGGGCACGTATCAGGTTAGCTAAAGCTGACAATGAATTAAGGCTTGCAAGAGATGTCAAAAGCAATAAAAAAGGATTTTGGGGGTATGTCAAAAGTAAAAGAAAAGTCAAAGATGCTATAGGATTTTTACAGGATGAAAATGGAGAAATGGTAAGAGAGGATGTTGAGAAGGCCGAACTTTTTAATTCCTATTTTGCATCTGTTTTCTCTCAGAAAGAAAATGTAACATCAACTGATTTTCACTGTCCTTTTAAAGGAATAGAAGAATCCAAGTTATCTGTAAACAGAAAGATTGTGAGGGAATATTTAGCTAACGTAAATGAGTTCAAGTCTCCAGGTCCAGATGAATTACACCCCAGAGTACTGAAGGTGATCGTAGAAGAAATTTTAGAACCACTCTCCATAATCTTTGAAAATTCTTGGAGAACAGGAGAAGTCCCAGAAGACTGGAGAAGAGCAAATGTTGTTCCTATCTTCAAAAAGGGGAAGAAGGTGGACCCAGGGAACTATAGGCCGGTGAGTCTGACTTCTATACCAGGAAAGATCTTTGAACAAATTATTAAACAGCATGTATGTAAGTACATGGATAAGAATGAAGTGATTAACCAGAGTCAGCATGGGTTTGTAACTAACAAGTCATGTCAGACTAACTTAATTTCCTTCTATGACAGAATCACTGACTGGGTGGATCAGGGAAATGCTGTAGATATAGTATATCTTGACTTCAGCAAAGCATTTGACAAAGTATCTCACACCATCCTTATTGAAAAAATGACCAAGTATGCAATGGACCAGGCAACTGTTAGGTGGATTCATAACTGGCTTAGTGATCGGACTCAAAGGGTGGTTGTAAATGGCTTCACATCCAGCTGGATGAATGTCTCAAGTGGGGTACCACAGGGCTCTGTCCTGGGACCTGTATTGTTCAACATCTTCATCAATGATTTAGATGAAGGAATTGAGGGTAAACTGATTAAATTTGCTGATGACACAAAGCTAGGAGGGATAGCTAATACTAGAGAAGAGAGAGAGAGGATTCAAAAAGACCTAAATAAACTGGAGCGGTGGGCTGCAACCAACAGAATGGTTTTTAACAGGGAAAAATGCAAAGTACTACATCTGGGCAATAAAAATGAAAAAAGCATATACAGAATGGGAGGAACAGAGCTAAGCAACAGTACATGTGAAAAAGACTTAGGTATACTAATAGATCATAGACTGAACATGAGTCAACAGTGTGATGCAGCAGCAAAAAAGGCAAATACAATTCTGGGATGTATTAACAGAAGCATACAGTCTAGATCACGTGAAGTCATTATCGGTCTTTACTCCTCTTTGGTCAGACCTCATCTGGAATACTGTGTACAGTTTTGGGCACCACATTTTAAAAAAGACATAGACAAACTGGAACAAGTTCAGAGTAGAGCGACCAGAATGGTGACTGGTCTGCAAACCATGTCCTATGAGGAACGGTTGCAGGATTTGGGAATGTTTAGCTTGCAAAAAAGAAGACTGAGAGGAGACTTAATAGCTGTCTACAAATATGTCAAGGGCTGTCACATTGTAGAAGGATCATCTTTATTCTCATTTGCACAGGGAAAGACTAGAAGCAATGGGATGAAACTAAATGAGAGGAGACACAGATTAGATATTAGAAAAAACTTTTTGACAGTTAGGGTGATTAATGAGTGGAACAGGCTGCCACGAGAGGTGGTGAGTTCCCCTTCAATGGACGTCTTCAAACAGAGGCTGGACAGACATCTGTCTGAGATGATTTAGTGAATCCTGCTTTGAGCAGGGGGTTGGACCAGATGACCCAGGAGGTCCCTTCCAACTCTACCATTCTATGATTCTATGATTAACATTCATAGAAACATTTTGTTCCCAGTGAATGTTGTAAAGTCACTTTTATAAGTGACATGTCCCAGCTCAATAGCCAACAAACCTCAGTCCGGGGTAATCCATATGCTGACTCACAGGAGTTTAAAGCGATTTTGCCTTGGATTTTCTGAAGTGCATTTTTACAATGCGTATTTACTCCATATGAATACTCCCTCAGGATACTCTGACAATGCAGTGGAGCTGTGGTTGTAACTGTATCATGCGGCTATATTGCAGTTTACAATGCAGATACTGTGTTTACAGATCAAATCTGTACATTTTTAAGTGTTTTAGATGTATGAACTGCAACCGCATCAAAAGCCGCACTGTGAACTGTATCCAAACAAGGAAATTTAGGAACGAAAGCCTGTGTTAGACATTGAGCAAGCAAGGGGCGTCATAATGAGGAAGCAAGGGGCGTCATAATGAGGAAGCAAGGGGCGTCATAATGAGTAAGCAAGGGGCGTCATAATGAGGAAGCAAGGGGCGTCATAATGAGGAAGCAAGGGGAGTCATAATGAGGAAGCAAGGGCGCGCCGTAATGAGGAAGCAAGGGGCGTCATAATGAGGAAGCAAGGGCGCGCCGTAATGAGGAAGCAAGGGGCGTCATAATGAGAAAGCAAGGGGCGTCATAATGAGGAAGCAAGGGCGCGCCGTAATGAGGAAGCAAGGGCGCGCCGTAATGAGGAAGCAAGGGGCGTCATAATGAGTAAGCAAAGGCGCGCCGTAATGAGGAAGCAAGGGCGCGCCGTAATGAGGAAGCAAGGGGCTTCATAATGAGGAAGCAAGGGGTGTCATAATGAGGAAGCAAGGGGCGTCATAATGAGGAAGCAAGGGGCGTCATAATGAGGAAGCAAGGGGCGTCATAATGAGGAAGCAAGGGGCGTCGTAATGAGGAAGCAAGGGGCGCCATAATGAGTAAGCAAGGGGCGTCATAATGAGGAAGCAAGGGGCGTCATAATGAGGAAGCAAGGGCGCGCCATAATGAGTAAGCAAGGGGCGCCGTAATGAGGAAGCAAGGGGCGTCGTAATGAGGAAGCAAGGGGGCGCCGTAATGAGGAAGCAAGGGGCGTCGTAATGAGGAAGCAAGGGGGCGCCGTAATGAGGAAGCAAGGGGGCGCCGTAATGAGGAAGCAAGGGGCGTCGTAATGAGGAAGCAAGGGGCGCCGTAATGAGGAAGCAGGGCGTGCCGTAATGAGTAAGCAAGGGGCGCCGTAATGAGGAAGCAAGGGGCGTCGTAATGAGGAAGCAAGGGGCGTCGTAATGAGGAAGCAAGCGGCGTCGTAATGAGGAAGCAAGGGGCGTCGTAATGGTGAAGCTAGGGGCGTCGTAATAAAGAAGCCAGGGGCGTCATAATGAGGAAGCAAGGGGCGTCATAATGAGCAAGCAAGGGGCGTCATAATGAGCAAGCAAGGGGCGTCATAATGAGCAAGCAAGGGGCGTCATAATGAGGAAGCAAGGGGCGTCATAATGAACCTAGTTTCATAGTAGGGTTAAAGCTGGTTCTAGGTGGGATAATGGGAGTGATCGCCGTGTGTTAACAGTTAAGATAACGCTGACCTTTTGGACGCGGGTGCCGAGGTGACCGGGTGAGCAATGTCATGTTGCCCACATGGGATTTGGCAAGAATTGGGGTGGGAAAATAGGGCCCATAAAATTGGGGAGCAGCAGGTGGAGCTGTAGGAGTTTATAGGTAGGTCAGGAAGAGAAAATATGCAACCCTTTTCATTCCTAAGGCAAAAACCCACCCATCCCCCTCTTATTTTATGTTAAATGTTGTCTGATGTGTGGCCGAATCAGCCATATCTTACAGCAGAGGTGGATTGGCATCTGGGAGGATGCTAATTTACCGAAACTCCCCAGGATGTTGGGCCAGGGCAGTCACAAAGATTGGATGGAGGTTCAGCAATGTAATGAATGGGAGCTGGAGACAGGCAGACCCCTGCTCAGGGAGTGTCACGTCCTGATCAGTTCAAGCGCATTGCTTCATATTAATACTGGTATTTTAAATAAAAGGCAGCGAAACCACACTAATATTCTGGAATATAAATGTATAAGGCTGGGTATTCTGAAGGTTGCTTGGGGTGAAATAGTGACAGCATGTGAACACCTACTAGACTGACCAGGACTGACACTGGTGCAGTATCTGCTCTGGTTATATATCATTGCATATAATGAAGTGCAGCACTGTAGAATGAATCTGCTTCTGCCCTGGCACTACCGGATTCAGACACTACTGTTTACTTATATGGGTGTGTTTGTAGTGCTCTTATTTGTTCTGTCCTTTGTAACCTCATTAGTCTATTCCCTTATGTTTGCTTCAGTCTTAATTATGTACACTGCATTATTTTTATAGGGATATTTCCTCTAGTAGGTTAGTAGATTTTTGTAGGTTGTAACACTTTGGAGTGCGGCAGGAATGGGGGATGGAAGGCATCTGCTCCTGTCCTATTCATACTGCATTTTTCCCTTTGGTAATCAATGTGAGAAAATCTTCAATGAATGGGTTCAAGCTCTGATAAAGACAATGGGTGTGAATATGGTGCAGGGGTAACCCAGCAGTCAAGGCATTGCTATATTTATTACAAGATTTCCAAAAATGATGTTTTAAGCTCAGTATTATGATCATTACAATACTTCTTTTTTAGTTTAGGATTGCTTTATGACTTTACAATTAGCCTCCTGTTATGTCCTAACTTTATAGTAGATATAGACCGGACTCCTACAGTGATATTCAGTGCGATTTATGCAAGCGGTCCTGAATGAAATAAAATATATCCATATATTCTGTATATTGCTGAGATTTCCTTTTGCAAACTAGGCGCTATTCCAGGTCCTCAAGAGTCCAAATCATTCAACTTGGTCCACATGCAAGATGTTCTTCATGATAGGTAAAATACTAGAAGATTTTTTTTTACATTTTGTCATCCAGTTGTTTTATTTTTAAGTTAGCGCAGGTGAATTAGGGTCTATTTTTTCAGAACACAAACTGTAGTTCATGTCCGTGTGTAAAAATGTTTATTTGAACTATCTTTCAGACTAGCATTGGTCAGTGTACTATCCATGTGCTATGAGTTTTGCACACCGGCAGCACACAGTACATTTAATATGTTTGTCTGAACAAGCCCTAAGGCTTCATTCAGACATTCGTTTTTCACGTACGAGTGACATGCGTGTTTTTCACGGATAGCCCACGTAACTGTGATAGTCTATGGGGCCATTCACATGTCCGTGATTTTTCGTGGACCGAAAAGTCCGTGGAAAATTGCGGAGACATGTCCGATTTTGATCTGACCCACTATGGGATCGTTAAATAAAAATCAGACTGCATTCGGATGACATTCAAGTGCGGTCCGATTTTCACAGACTGTCAGAAATGAGGAGGTAGAGAAGTGTTTTTTTTTTTTCCACGTACAAGATAAACTGATGACACTTGGATCACACTCTGATCAAAATAATCAGTCTGTGTTTCTCGAAAGTGAGAAAAACGGACGCCTGAATGAGGCCTAAGGCTATCTTTAATTAGTGATGAATCCTAAATGCCCTTTAAATTTGTAGGATATCGGCTTGGGAGAGGCCTGTTTGAAAAATATTAGGTCAATATTTGATGTATAAAATAAAGGGGTTTCCCTACTGATAGATATATGATTTATCATATATGACATAGCAGCAGGAAATTTGATTTCAGACCGGAAGTCAGCATAATTGTGACTACAGGTCTGGACTTTAGTACAGGGTGTAAAAAAGGATTACCAGATCACATCTTTGTGTGCTACAGGATTTAGAAATATTTGTATGCAATTATTCCATTTACCTTGGGATCCGCACCGTATTGCCTTCCCATCATGCAGCAGATGTGACATCGATGTTAGTTCCATAATTTTTACATATTTAAATTGGTTTAAAGTTTACTAAGGTCAGACCCTTGTTCATCACCACTGGGATCCAGAAGAAAATTAGATATTAAAGGGATCTATGCCAAAACACTATACATGCGCTTTTTTACTTTTCTCCCAGGACAACATTGCCTTTAAATATTAATGATAAAATTAACATCAGTGAATGCTCTAACAATCAATGGCAGGAAGACAGGATGCAATCAAAATCCAACATTTTAGAAGATTTTAATGTCATTGTAATAAACTATGATGTTCTCTTTGCAATATGCATAAAGGTTATCTGCATATCTACCCTGTAAATATTCTAATAATATACTGCTATTAGGAATACACTAAACCTGCTACAGACACAAGATGTAACCGAGGCCTTAATTAGATGCAAACATTCCTAACCATACAAAGAATAAACATGTGTAATGCACACGCCCGGGCTGAGTGGCGTGTGCGTGTGTATGTAGTGATTCCACTGTGCCATGAACCGGAGAGTGCCTGGAGGGGCGTAACTAAGTATCTGCCCGATCCGACCAAGGTCGCACGACGACATATGACGCCAGTGCACCAGGGAGGAACCGGGCAGAGGGACCAGGTGCTACTCCAGGTCAGACCCCGGACACGGCTGTTGACCCACACAGGGGAATACTGGAATAGGCAGGTTAGGCTGGCACACCGACTGGTGAGTATAGGCAGACACGGCTGGAATACAGACGGGTGGATGCTGGTAGGCACGACTGGTATGCGGGCAGGGAGGTACTGGCAGGTACGACAGGTTGGAGCACCGAGTGGATAGGACCCAGTACAGACTGGGACTCAGGAACAGAACCGCAGACGCAGTGGACAAACAGCAGAGTGAGGGCGCCCAGAGTGGCGAGCAAGAGCAGAACAAGACGAGACCGCCTGGAGTAGTGAGCGAGAGAAGAGCAGGACAAGGCCGCTTGGAGCGGTGAGCAAGAGAGGAGCAGGACGAGACTGCCGAAGCAGCGAGCAAAGGGTCGGAGCAGAGCGAGACTGCCGGAGCAGCGAGCAAAGGGTCGGAGCAGAGCGAGACTGCCGGAGCAGCGAGCAAAAGGTCGGAGCAGAGCGAGACTGCCGGAGCAGCGAGCAAAGGGTCGAAGCAGAGCGAGACTGCCGGAGCAGCGAGCAAAGGGTCGGAGCGGAGCGAGACTGCCGGAGCAGCGAGCAAAGGGTAAGAGCGGAGCGAGACTGCCGGAGCAGCGAGCAAAGTGTCAGAGCGGAGCGAGACTGCCGGAGCAGCGAGCAAAGGGTCAGAGCGGAGCGAGACTGCCGGAGCAGCGAGCAAAGGGTCAGAGCGGAGCGAGACTGCCAGAGCAGCGAGCAAAGGGTCAGAGCGGAGCGAGACTGCCGGAGCAGCGAGCAAAGGGTCAGAGCGGAGCGAGACTGCCGGAGCAGCGAGCAAAGGGTCAGAGCGGAGCGAGACTGCCGGAGCAGCGAGCAAAGGGTCAGAGCGGAGCGAGACTGCCGGAGCAGCGAGCAAAGGGTCAGAGCGGAGCGAGACTGCCGGAGCAGCGAGCAAAGGGTCAGAGCGGAGCGAGACTGCCGGAGCAGCGAGCAAAGGGTCAGAGCGGAGCGAGACTGCCGGAGCAGCGAGCAAAGGGTCAGAGCGGAGCAGGAATGCTGGAGCAGTGAGCAAGGCAGAGCAGGCTAGAACCACCGGAGCGGTGAGCAAGGCAGAGCAGGCAAGAACTGCCGGAGCGGTGAGCAAGGCAGAGCTGGGGAGACAGGGCTCAGTTCACACGGAACAGACAGGAAGGGAAAGGCAGAACCAGATACCCACAGGGTACTTGCAGTGAAGTAGTGAGTGGACCACAAACTCACAAACGGAAGTACAGTGACAACGAGCAGGAGTTAGGTACGAGTTCAGACTCTGCAGAAAAAGGGAAGGTACGGACATAGAGAAAAACAGGAAACAGGCTAGGAGAGTATTCAGACAAGAACAGACACAGCAGCAAGATACAGGAGCGGGTCTAGGTATGCGGCCCCTAGAAGGCGGAAAGAACAGGCTAGGAGCGTGTTCACACAGGCCTGGAAATACAGCCTCCAGGATAGGCAGAAGACAACAGGCTAGAAGATAATACAGACAGGACACAGTTCAGACACGGGAACTGATACCGAAGGCAGGAAACATAAACGGAACCTGGCATATCAGTGACCAGAAGCCAACTGACAGAACACAATGCTCAGGCAGGGTTTCCTGGGAGGAGCTGGGTTAAATACCAGGTGACAGACAGCAATAGGCTGAGGACGCACAAGGGGTGTGCCCGCAGCAGGTGCAAGAAACAGGAAGTGATCGGGCACCTCCCTTAAGCAGCAGAAACAGAGGCAAGCAGACAGCATGGAGGGAAGCCAGGCTAGCAGACTGGACTGGAGATCAAGTGCACGCTCTTGCACAGTGGGAGATGGACCACTATGCAAGGATGCCGCCAGGTATGTTACAGTACCCCCCCTTACGCCCCCTCTTCTTCAGGCCTGCCAGAATGTTCCGTAGGGAATTCGAGGGCCAATCCTTCACTTCAAGGAGATCACTTCCACTGTCCACAGGAAAAACTGGTATCATCTGAGTAGCTAGGATGCTACCTCCTATCCAGCCATCCTCAGCAATAGACGAAACGGGTGGCATACCAGGAACAGTACACAAGGAAGTCTCTCTCCACATATTTTCCGGTGGCACCCCACAGGGTTCAGGAGACAACTGGAAGTCCTCCGCCAGGATGGAGGGGTGCAGAGACTCAGGGGTAACCTCTGCTTCGGAGTACACTAGGTCGGACTCACTGGAAGAAGCGGGCGAGGTATCAGGTACTGAGTATAGGAGAGTCTCTGTCCATTCGCTATCAGGTAGCACCCCGAAGGGTTCAGGAGACAACTGGAGGTCCTCCGCCTGGTCGGAGGGGTGTAGAGACTCAGGGATAACCTCTGCTTCGGAGTACACTAGGTCGGACTCACTGGAAGAAGCGGCCGAGGTATCAGGTACCGAGTATAGGAGAGTCTCTGTCCATTCGCTATCAGGTAGCACCCCGAAGGGTTCAGGAGACAACTGGAGGTCCTCTGCCTGGTCGGAGGGGTGTAGAGACTCGGGGATAACCTCTGCTTCGGAGTACACTAGATCGGACTCACTGGACGAAGCGGCCGAGGTATCAGGTACAGAGTATAGGGAAGACTCTGTCCATTCGCTACCAGGTAGCACACCGAAGGGTTCTGGTGACAACTGGAGGTCCTCCGCCTGGTCGGAGGAGTGTAGAGACTCGGGGGTAACTACCGCTTTAAGGTACCCATTGTCAAGCTCACAAGACGGAGCGGACGAAGTATCGGGTACCGGGTGTAGGGAAGTCTCTCTCCATTTGTCATCAAGTGGTATCCCGGAGGATTCAGGAGGCAACAGGGGGTCCTCCGCCAGGTAGTGGAGGTGCACAGACTCGGAGGTAATCACTGCTTCAGAGCACCCTTGGACAGGCTCACCGGTTAAAGTGGGTGAAGTATCAGATACCGGGTGCAGGCAGTCCTCCTGTGTGGATTCTGGGTGGGCAGTAGTCTCTTCGGGCCGGAGGACTAGTGCGCTACCCACACACATTACCCATCGGGGCTGCTCTGGGATTTTGGGAAGTGAAGCTTCAGCAGGGGTCTCCAGGTTAGGGTCATCAAAGACCATTAGAAAGGCCACCAGGAAGGCCTGCAGGTCCAGGAGGATAGGATCCTGTGTTTCCCATAGGGGGTTGATCCATTCCAAGGCATCACCCGCTAGGTTAGACATAATGAATCCCACCTTAACCCGATTGGTGGGAAAACAAAGAGGGTAGAACTTGAAGTGTAGCAAGCATTGCTCCACAAATGCACGGCTTTGTTTTGGATCCCCATAATACCGTGGCGGATCCGCAGGAACGAGTGCTGATAGATCCATCTGGATGGTTGCGTAATTCGCCTGGAACTCAGCTGGTAGCAAAAATAAATAAATTTCCTATAGATGCACATATTCGCTGGAAAAAGTCTCAGAGAGCGAAGGCCGTGGGGCTCAAAGGGAACCATGGCCTGAGCATGCTGTAATGCACATGCCCGGGCTGAGTGGCGTGTGCGTGTGTATGTAGTGATTCCACTGTGCCATGAACCGGAGAGTGCCTGGAGGGGCGTAACTAAGTATCTGCCCGATCCGACCAAGGTCGCACGACGGCATACGACACCAGTGCACCAGGGAGGAACCGGGCAGAGGGACCAGGTGCTACTCCAGGTCAGACCCCGGACACGGCTGTTGACCCACATAGGGGAATACTGGAACAGGCAGGTTAGGCTGGCACGCCGACTGGTGAGTATAGGCAGACACGGCTGGAATACAGACGGGTGGATGCTGGTAGGCACGACTGGTATGCGGGTAGGGAGGTACTGGCAGGTACGACAGGTTGAAGCACCGAGTGGATAGGACCCAGTACAGACTGGGACTCAGGAACAGAACTGCAGACGCGGTGGACAAACAGCAGAGTGAGGGCGCCCAGAGCGGCGAGCAAGAGCAGAACAAGAAGAGACCGCCTGGAGCGGTGAGCGAGAGAGGAGCAGGACGAGACTGCCGAAGCAGTGAGCAAAGGGTCAGAGCAGAGCGAGACTGCCGGAGCAGCGAGCAAAGGGTCGGAGCAGAGTGAGACTGCCGGAGCAGCGAGCAAAGGGTCGGAGCAGAGCGAGACTGCTGGAGCAGCGAGCAAAGGGTCAGAGCAGAGCGAGACTGCCGGAGCAGCGAGCAAAGGGTCAGAGCGGAGCGAGACTGCCGGAGCAGCGAGCAAAGGGTCAGAGCGGAGCGAGACTGCCGGAGCAGCGAGCAAAGGGTCAGAGCGGAGCGAGACTGCCGGAGCAGTGAGCAAAGGGTCAGAGCGGAGCAGGACTGCCGGAGCAGTGAGCAAGGCAGAGCAGGGGGGACAGGGCTCAGTTCACACGGAACAGACAGGAAGGGAAAGGCAGAACCAGGGTACTTGCAGTGAAGCAGCGAGTGGACCACAAACTCACAAACGGAAGTACAGTGACAACGAGCAGGAGTTAGGTACGAGTTCAGACTCTGCAGAAAAAGGGAGGGTACAGACATAGAGAAAAACAGGAAACAGGCTAGGAGAGTATTCAGACAAGAACAGACACAGCAGCAAGATACAGGAGCGGGTCTAGGTATGCGGCCCCTAGAAGGCGGAACGAACAGGCTAGGAGCGTGTTCAGACAGGAACAGGCAAGATACAGGAACGGGTCTAGGTATGCGGCCCCTAGAAGGCGGAAAGAACAGGCTAGGAGCGTGTTCACACAGGCCTGGAAATACAGCCTCCAGGATAGGCAGAAGACAACAGGCTAGAAGATAATACAGACAGGACACAGTTCAGACACGGGAACTTAAACCGAAGGCAGGAAACATAAACGGGACCTGGCATATCAGTGACCAGAAGCCAACTGACAGAACACAATGCTCAGGCAGGGTTTCCTGGGAGGAGCTGGGTTAAATACCAGGTGACAGACAGCAATAGGCTGAGGATGCACAAGGGGTGTGCCCGCAGCAGGTACAAGAAACAGGAAGTGATCGGGCGCCGCCCTTAAGCAGCAGAAACAGAGACAAGCAAACAGCATGGAGGGAAGCCAGGCTAGCAGACTGGACTGGAGATCAAGTGCATGCTCTTGCACAGTGGGAAATGGACCACTATGCAAGGACGCCGCCAGGTATGTTACAACATGGAATAACAAACCTACCCTTTCAAAATTTAAATTGTTCTTTAATTTACCCATTGTGACATAAACTTCAGCTTAAGGTTGGATGCAAGTAAAAAAAAAATCAACATGACAAATTGACAATAGGGAATCATCAAAGTCATCCTAAGGCCATGGCCCCACTATCAGTATTTGGTCAGTATTCTTTCTCAGAAGTGGGAGCCAGAACCAGGAGTGGGTGATAAATGCAGAATTGGTGACTTGTTTCTATTATACCTTTTCTCTGATTGTTCCTCACCTGGCTTTGGCTCCCACTCCTGAGAAAGAATACTGACCGAATACTGGGGACCGTGGCCTAAAGCATCAGATAAAGATGAACGGATCTTTTGAAATTCGAATTCACCAACTTTACTCAAAAATTCAATTTGCGTCAAATATATTTGTGTGAATCTCCATATTGGAAAGCTTGTAATTGCTCAGAAAATTCTTTTGGGGAAGAGGAGAGAGAGAACGCTGTTGACAATAAAGAGCTTACACTCTACAGGCGAGAGAGACTTGCCTAATGACTCTGCCTTATAAACTTTGATCCACTGGGAACCGCTGATTTCTGATGGCCCAGGTACTGACCATCACTGTACAAGGCCTGATAATGTGCTAGCTGCAGAGCATGGGGAGGCCAGAGCAGCAATTCAAAATCACAAAGCCAACTCTCCCATGCTTCAGCACTCTTGGAAATGGTGTCATGATCTTCCACTGATCGATCCGCTCATCTCTACCATCAGATCATATAGATATCAGATTAGAGCAGAGAGTAGGAAATAAATGACAAGTCAGACCCCTTTAAATCTGTAAGAGGCCCTAGCTGCTAGCTAGAGGATGACATAGTACCAGGTAAATGGACTACAAAAATGATAATTAGTAGGGCTAAAATAAAATGTTCAGTGTATGCTTATATCCACTACTTAAGGTGCATTTACACTGGCCAATCCATGAATGATAAACTGACGTCCATCGACTACCTGTAAGCTGATCGGCCATCATTTTATAGACTGTTTAGACCGCACTTCCATGCACACAGAATGGTACTTAATACAATAGTTGTGTGTGCGTAGAATATTATTTGTTCTCTGCAGCACATGATGCGTGCACATGCTGATGTGGTGCTAAGAACAATGATTTTGAGCAAGCTTAAAAATCATTTTACTCTGTAAGAGAGTGTACAATGAAAGATGAGAGTCCCCAGCAGTGTGCACCATTTGTGATTAGAGACTGCCATCTACTGTTCAGACAGAACCCTGCAGAACGAGAAGAAAGAGGAACTGTTGCAGGAAGGATGGATCTAAAGAGAGCACCGGATCAGATGACCTTGATGACGCAGTTCCCCTGTATAAAAAGCCAGCACACCAAAACAGGAGCAGATTTAGCACCAGGTGAAGGAACAGACAGGACGTGTGTCAAAGGAGGCGCTCAGGCCGGGGTGTCAGGCCGTGACAGGAGGCCCGAGGCAGCGAGTTGTGGCACGCCTGGAAGCAGAACTCAGGCGGTGCGAGACAAGTCCCAGAATCTAGACGACGCCGGTCAAGGCTTGAAGACCCGATCTACTGCAGGCAAGTTCTGGAGCCCAGACTACGCTGGTCAAGGCCAGAAAACCAGACCTGCGCCTGTCAAGACCTGGAGCCCAGATGACACCAGTCAAGAGCCGATGGCCAGCCGTCATCCCACCGGGAACAAGATACATCTGCCGTTGGTCAAGCACCAAAGATCCGTGAGATTTTGCTTGGGGACGCCTGTGGTGGCAAATGAGGAGAGCCTAGCTGTTACTTCCGACAATGACATACGGTGCAGGGGTCAGTTGGGGGTGGTGCAACGGACAGGGTGAGGACCGTCCAGAGTGTGAGAGGCACAGACAGTATTTATAGACTTTGTGAAAAGGACTTGCGGCGCAGCAGGAACAACCATAAACCCCCGCTAGGGCCTATAATATAAAGGGGATCATTATAGTGGTACCCTTTATTTCTGTGGACATTGCCCTCATAATAAACGGGATATATGTCATGTACTGAAATCCCTCTGCAAGAGTATAGTGTGTTGATAACAACTATGATTTTATTGTATATTGAATATTGTCCTCTGTAACTACCCTATTAGTCTCTTTGTGCAAATCACCCCCTTTTCTATATTCATACCCGGAGAATAACAGATAAGTTGGTTACTTCTGCCTTGTCCTTGTCTGCGTGTTGGATTCCGGTCACCTGCTTACAACTCGACAAATGGGCGTATTTCTTATTCATCAGGTGATTGGCAATCTGTTTAGACAGGCAGTTTCCTAAGAACGCATCATCAAATAAGCAGCTGAATTAATTCCGACAATGCTATGGATAGGAGAAATATAGAGGTCACTGTGGGGCAAGTATGGTCAGCTCCATTTCACTGGTGGAATGATTTCATAGTTCAGTATTTCAAATATAAGCTTTGTTTGAAAAAAGCTACTTGGCTCAATGGCTCCATTTCAGGCAAACATGACCAAAACCAAAGAAAGGATTAGAGTAGAACTCGAGTATTCCATTTTCCATATACTTCACAAAGACTTTATTGAGTGAAATAAATCAAAAGTTTCATCTTTATAGTACTGCTGGTAATAGAGAGTGCAATGTTTTGAGTCGTAAAAACCCTTAATCAGGCAACTTTATTACAATAGTAATCTGATAAAGTGTTTTTCCAACCCAAA
Organism: Phyllobates terribilis; assembly: GCF_046119375.1. NCBI lineage: Eukaryota > Metazoa > Chordata > Amphibia > Anura > Dendrobatidae > Phyllobates > Phyllobates terribilis. The sequence continues at coordinate 417,327,895 of NW_027362761.1, read as the reverse complement.
GTGTTGAACGAGGTGATGCCTTGCCTTCTATCAGGGGTATCGTATGGATACAATTTTTTTTTTAAATTGATATCTTGAAAAACATGGTCATCCTATTTGGAACGTGCTGGTTGTGCTGCCTAATCTTGATACATACAAAGTCAATGACATTTCATAGAGTATCTATCTATCTATATTAGATGCTTAACTGAAGAGTAGAGTTTCCAAAGACTGTGTCAAAGATCAGCCTAACAGAAGACTACAAGCATAGCCAAGGGAATGGAGGTACATCACTAAGCAGCACCTTTGCACCTTCATTGTGGAAATAGATGGAGGTGTCTTCTCATGACCAATTATCTTATGAGTAAAATAAGATTGATTTGTGAAGGTTAAACCGGCTCTATTTTAGGAAACCTATTCTGTGATATATTCCAGGTATAATAAAATTCATATTTCCTATTTTGCACACAATGCATTCACATATCGTTCTGCCTGACAGCACACGCAAATATATACGTACATTTTTCATAAAACAAAAAAGAGCTTTCAATGAGAATAAGACAGGTCCAACGTAATACATATTAACGAAAATGTATTAACCTTGTTGGATCCAATTTCTTGTCTGATTTTGATTTTTCAGATGAAAACTTTCTATAGTGATAATTCTTAATCTCAGAATTAATAGGATTTTGGAATAATGTGAGTTAAAGCACCACTCCAGGGTTTTTTTTTATTGCAGGACTGGTGTTTGTAATCTAAGGTCCTGGCACCTCGCCTCATACTTACCCACCACTGCCTTCATCTTTTATTAGCACCACTCCTGTCAGTCTCCAGCAGTTTATGACCTGCCGGATTGCTCCCGTGTTTGCTGGAGAGAGCCGGAGATAATTTTTCAATGCAAGTCTATGGGATACTCATTCTGACTTTCACAGACTTGCATTGAGAGCTTGTGACCGTTAATTCTGACTTCCGGCCAGTCAGAAGTTATGATTGCAAGATGGCGCGGTGGGAACGGAGCAGCATTGATAGAAGGTCAAGATGGCAGCGGGTAAATACAACACAAGGGTCAGGGACCTTAGATTAGTAGCACCAATCCAGCGCTGAAAAAAAAACCAAAACCACTGGAGTAGTGCTTGAAACCATTAGATTGGATGTACTTGTGATAAAAAAAACTGCAGTGCACAATGTATGTTAAGCACAGATCACATCTATATTGTGGTTTCCATTTCCAACTGTAATGCACTGTGGAACCCTTCATATAACAGACTCCTACTGACTTATGAGGTTCTGTAGAGGTGTCTGTCATTTTGATAGGAAGAATAGCGCTGCATGCCTAATTATTAGGATTAGCACAATTTCGGAGGTGATTGTCAGATCTTTGACACATTTCATAATCCTGTTTTACAGCTCTGTTCCAGAGAACCATGAGGGCAGCTTTAACATGGAGTAGAAATATGGCTGAATAACGGATGTGTTAAACTTGCCTAAAGCTTAGCGACATACTTGATATTTTGAGCAGGCAGAAAGGGTGAATTAGACAATTTTCTAACTACGATTAGTGCCGTTTCGTAACCTGAATCTGCATGACAGATTATGACCAGTGGCAGATATCTGAGAAATAGTTGATCAGTGTGGAATATCAGTTGTTGTGACGTTAGTCATTACTCATGGACAGACCATGAGGCAGAGAAGTCAGACGTGTCAGGGTCAGTACCAATAGAGCACATAGAAAACCAAGGGAAAAGACAAAGGCGTAAGTCAGGTCACAGTCAAAGGTCAGAATACCAGAAAAATAGTGGATCTAAGCAAAGGGGCAAAAACAAACGGGTAGTCAGAACACGGTCCAAAGGTCAGGCAGCCGAACTCACAGCACAGGAAACAGGCAAACACACACCAGAGAGCAGAAGCTTTGACTGGCAGTGATCTGGGCCAGACAGCTCACCTAAATAGCAAGGGCAATTACTAAGAACAGGGAACACGTGGAGAAATCTCTGCACCTCCCAATCTCCGATAGGTCATCTGAGCTGTCAAAGCATATACAGCTCAACATGCTCCAGCACAGGATGACAGAGCTGTCCATCACTGAGTCCCAGACACACTGAGCGGAGGAATTATGACAATTGTTGGGTATTGTACTTGAAAAATATTTCATGTCGACATGACAGCTGTGCATCCCATCAGTGCAATCCCAGACTAGGCCGCAGATCATGTTGGAGAAATTCCCTAATGTATGGCCACCCTAAATTAACATTTCCAGTTTTGTCATGATGTCCGTCATATAGCTTTTCAACACTTTCACTGTCATCAACTTGTCATACTAAAATTTTGACACGTCACACATAAATATGTCAATATATCACCTGAATCTGTGTTAATATATTTTTTTCTATATCAATGTGTTAATATATTTTCTAGGTTATCATCCTTGGTCATTAAACAGTTTGCGCCACGAAACTGGCTTGAAACTGTTGCATGAGGAAGCATGGCCCCATAAATTCAATATAATTTACGTCACAAAAGGGGTGTAAATTATAGCAGAAATGTACTCGTGTCCATGACAGAAGTATTTCTCTGTCTCTGGTGCATGCCGAATTTGGTCCATCTTACTACAGCAAACTCTGCATCAAGGCGGGCATAGAAAATGTCAGTATATGGATCTGCCCTTAGATGTCCAATGGAACACGTAGCAATAGTAATAATAATGACCAAAGTAAACATGTACTGATGTCTTAAATGTTATATTAAAGCCTTGTACCTGTATGAACATGCCATTAATTTCCTGTATGATGCCCCCTTCCCCAAATGTTGCTTCTCTGATTGCATCTGCCATATAACAACATCTTCTGTCTTGGTGATCATGGATTCTAGTCTTCTCACAGACTCAACTGCTCTGAAGTAATTCACATAAGAGCAAACAAGGCACGGATGCTCAACTCAAGCCTAAAGCCCCCGTCTCACATAGCGAGATCGCTAGCGAGATCGCTGCTGTGTCACGGTTTTGGTGACGCAACAGCGACCTCACCAGCGATGTCGCTATGTGTGACACTTTGCAGCGATCAGGCCCCTGCTGTGAGGTCGCTGATCGCTGCAAAGTGTCCTGGTCCATTTTTTGGTCGTTGCTCTCCCACTGGTCAGCACACACCGCTGTGACCAGCGGGAGCAGCGATCAGGCTGGTAACTATGGTAAACATCGGGTTACTAGGGGCACACGCGCACTTAGTAACACGCTGTTTATCATGGTTACGAGCCTGCTAAAGTGAGCGGTAACCTCCCGCTCACCGTAGCAGAGTGGTAACCACGATAAACAACGGGTTACTAGGAGCGCGTGTGCCCCTAGTAACCCGATGTTTACCATGGTTACCAGCCTGCTCCTGCTTCAGCAGGCTGGTAACCAGGAGCAGGACATCGTGGAAAGATTCTTTCCACGATGTCGCTGCTCCCCTGATCGTTGGTGAGCCTGCCTGTTTGACAGCTCACCAGCGACCACATAGCGACGCAGCAACGATCCCTGACAGGTCGTATCGTTGTCGGGATCGTTGCAGCGTCGCTAAGTGTGACGGGGCCTTTAAAGCCAGGAGTAGTGATCGAGAATGGGCCCTTGAAGGGAATGTGTCATTAGAAAATGATCTTATTGGCTTAATCAGGTTGTTGTGCTAAATATATATTTTTTAAAATGTTAACTTTTTCATGTTCCATATGTATTCATCTATCTGTATTAAAAATAAAAATTAAAAGCCTTGCAATTTTTACACTAGCCAGTGGCCACTTCAGTTTTTTCCCCAAGAAATGCACATGTACATTAGCAGGAATAGACTGACTCAGACTATATCTTTTGTATTGAAGCTTCTAATGATCGTGGCCAAAGGTCATTGTGAAATCCCTTATTGTGAATGGTGTGTTATCTGTAATTGTAATCCTGCCTCTGATGATGAGAAGTCTGCTGAAAACTCCTCATGAATAGACAGGAGGCATGAATCTAAAATAGCCCCAGGGGGGCCTCTGTGAAAATTACTAGATTACTAACTTGTTTTCTTAGTACAATTCATGTCATAAAATAAATCATTGCCAAACAATTTTATAAAAGACATATAACACAAAGACAATTTAAACAATAGGTCATTTTGTCATTTTCTGATGACTCATTCCCTTTATATAAGGGAATGGAATCCTCATAAAACAGGTGGCAGTGTGCGCAATGTGTTGGATTTTATTATATTAGTAAAGGTGTTATTGTGGGTAGTTACACTATATTCTGCTGATATATATCGCTACCGAAATAGGTCTATTGATCCTTTCATAGTAGTATCAATTTATTTCTTGACAAGAATGGTGTGCTTGGTATGAAACATTTAACACTTTTTTCTAGGCATTCTAGATTTTTTTTTTTTGTCGCCTGATAATTGCCATATGCATTTACCATTATTTTGTGCCAAAAAAGAAACATGACAAATAGACAACCTCTTTTTGCTAGGTAGTTTTATCCTATTAGGATAAATGTAAAAGTGTCCAAAATGTATAATTAAAGAAGTTTTCCACTACTTTTCCTTTGATGTCCTATCCATAGGATAGCTGCACCCGGCACCCCCGCCGATCAGCTGTTATTGGTGGCGGCGGCGGCCACCGGCCCAAAATACTTACTTGCGGAGCTGCCGTCTATCTGTAGTGGCCGCCACGGGGTACTACACATTCGCCTCCCATTAAATTGAATAGTAGGCAGATGTGCAGTACCCTGCAGAGGCCACTACAGCTAGACAGCCAAGCTCCACAAGTAAGCACTTCTGGCCGGCGGCCGCCACCGGCACCAGTAACAGCTGATCGTGGGGGTGCTGGGTGTGGGACCCTGGCCGGTCAGACATTGATACCCTATCCAACGGATGGGGCATCAATGTAAAAGTAGTGGCCAACTTCTTCTTCTTAGTTTTGGATGTTTTGTAGCTTTTTTATGTGATGTCTGCTATTCTGCTAGTTCCACTACTATCATGTGGGCAGTGTTACCCAAAAGTGTACCATCCCTTTTAAAAGTAAACTTTGAAGCAAAAGTGGTAAATCTTCTAGCCTTTCTTTGTACAGCAGTGAGCGGCCTGGAAGCAGGGAGTTACCAGCTGTCAGACAAGCTGGGCAGGCAATTATCCAGGATGTATGTGAGCAGTGTTATATGTCCTGTCAACTGAAACAACACCGGTAGGAAAATCCCAAGCATTGCTGCTAGGGCACTAACCAGGCGTGTGGTCTATGCAAAATATTATTATTGTAATGTCTGGGACTTGGAGATCATGTACAAATATTATTTCTCAGCACACAAAATAAACAATGCAGATAAAGTGCTGTGATATGCCAAGCATTGTATCACAGAGAACAAACAACTTGGTGATTTCTAGGCTCAGGATGATGTGACTCTTGGCACAGAGATCCCCACACTCCTTACAAAGATCCCATTCTCTGTGCATCATTGAGATTGTGCATGAGAAACAAACAATGATAGCGATCTGTCCTGTCTATTGTTGTGATGTCTATGCTATGAACAGAACAATATGAAGGTTAATTGGCCTACAATGTAATTGAGTATGTAAGAGATTAGACTGGGGGATCAGCTGGTATTTGGTTTGTCAGGGGCACACATTTACCAGTATACACTGCTATAGGCCTCATTCAGACGTCCGTTTTTGACATATGTGTTCTGTGCTTGTCATGGATAGAAAATGTAACAATTTTAATCTAGAGTGCTATTTACATGTCTGTTTTTGTGACGACTACACGTCTGCAAAAACATCACGGACAATACATGGATGTCATCCGTGTGCAGTCTGTGATTACATTGCAATTAATAGGAGAAGCTTTGCAATTTTTGTTTCCAATATTGAAAATCACTGATGAAACACTGTTGATAAAAACTGACCAAACACTGACCAAATCCAAAACCCTAATGACATTCGGACCGTTTTTTTTTGTTTGAGTACATGAAAAATCAATGACGTCTGAATGAGACCGTGAACCTGTCATAACGGTCACAGAAAACGTGATGTGCAGCATATTACTGGGTTGTAGGTTCATATACAACCAAGGTCCACATCTGCATTTGATCAGTATGTTCTCCGCGTGCCTGGATTTCCTCCGGTATGTGTGCTGTATGTATGAGACAGGAAGGTTGCTACTTAACCCAGGGACTGATAGGAATGACATTGTACTGCATTGCTGAGTATGTTGGAGAAAACAACCTTTTTTAAAAAAAAATTCTGTTTGACAGTGTGGTAAGGGTGTGCTTTTTTACCACTATAAGAGTATATTCACACAGAGGTTTTTATGTGACTTGAATTGAACTGCTTTAAGTACTCTTATTTGGATTTTGGGAAGGATAAGCTTCAAAATCCATGTAAAAAATTGTGTAAACATATCCTGATATTGTTATATTAAAGATGTTTATCGAGAGGTTTGAGACATTGTAAAGATTATGTTGAATGTATCCATTTTATGTTAGCTGTTACACAGCCCCTAATATCCATGTGTGTGATGAGTGCTGTGGAATAAGTGCTATGCAACTAAAGGGGAAAATAATTAACAATCAAATCCATTTGATAATAATAGTGCGGATAATATCATCAATGTCTCTTACCTGGTTGGAGGAAATTGTTTCCACTATAAAGCTAAACTGATGGATTTCTTCCGACCCAATCATTGTGAGCAGTGACTTGCAGACAGAAGAGAATCCCCCTGAGTCTTCAGCACATGAGAGCTTGGAACAGCTGCAGCCAAGTTTGATAAGAGATACTGAGGCCAACAAGGAAACTTGCTCCGGTTGTGAACGGATGAAGGTTTGGCTGTTACTGAGAAGAAGAGCTCATGGAAAAAGAAGGACAATAAATCTGATAGGCTGTGTTTATGTCGTGAAAATTTTATGAGAGATACTGAAGCTATGCAAAGAGTATCACCACCCATTACACAGCGGTCCTCCTCCTACTCCTCCTGCAAAGCCGAAGACAGCAGACACCCAGGAGCACTTCACACATACAAGAGGGTCAGTCTGTGCACTGGCCACAGCAGGGATGAGAGGGCACTGTCCACACCACAGATGAGAGGGCACTGTCCACACCACGGATGAGAGGGCACTGTCCACACCACGGATGAGAGGGCACTGTCCACCCAACAGATGAGAGGGCACTGTCCACACCACAGATGAGAGGGCACTGTCCACACCACGGATGAGAGGGCACTGTCCACACCACGGATGAGAGGGCACTGTCCACACCACGGATGAGAGGGCACTGTCCACACCACGGATGAGAGGGCACTGTCCACACCACGAATGAGAGGGCACTGTCCACACGACGGATGAGAGGGCACTGTCCACACCACGGATGAGAGGGCACTGTCCACACCACGGATGAGAGGGCACTGTCCACCCAACAGATGAGAGGGCACTGTCCACACCACGGATGAGAGGGCACTGTCCACACCACGGATGAGAGGGCACTGTCCACACCACGGATGAGAGGGCACTGTCCACACCACGGATGACTGCATGGACTGCACTGTTACCAGGAATATCACAGAATACAGAAATAATGTAACAAAGCATTGACTTATTTAGAAGCAACTCAAAGTATGGATCACATCGGTCTCGATTATGTTTATGACTGTGAGACTGTTTTTCTCAGAGGAACAAAAAATTGATGGAAGTTTCTCAAGATTCTCAAATAAACAGCCTGTGAAAAGCGGACATCACACAGATGGCATCCGAGTGCTGTCCGATAGTTTCACTGACCCATAGACTTGCATTGGTGAGATTAATCCGTAACTCAGATCAAAATTGGACAAGTCTCAGTAATTTTGTGCAGACAACTGCGAAAACAGACAGACATGTGAACAGCCCCATAGACTATAATAGGTACACATTCTAGCCGTGAAAACCATGGATAGAGTTCATACACGAAAAACTGATGTCAGAGTGACCCCTGAAGCTGTATATACTTGTGAAGATTAAGGGTTTGTTCACATTATCATTTTTTTACTTTCCTTCAGAGGTTCTAGTATTTTGGGGCATTTTTGATCTCGCAAATAGTGTAATTTGCAATGCTACTCTTGGCTTAACAAATACTGGAACCTCAGTGGAAATTTGACAGCTCAAATTGTTGCTCAGTGTTCGCACTGTTGCTTGCAGTGCTGGGGTCCTGGGTTCAAATCCCATAAAGGACAATATTTGCTATGACTTTGTATTTTCTCCCCGTGTTTTCATGGGTTTCCTCTGGGTACTTAGATTTCCTCCCACACTCCAAAGAGATACTGATAGGGAATCTAGATTGTGAGCCCCAATGATTAAGCGAGTAAAATAAATAAAATTATATAGTTAATTGGATGCAACAATTTATTGGGATTTAATAAAAATTGATCCACTATTGGAGTCATTGCTTCCATGAGAATAGACATCATGATCCTAGTGAGCTTTAAAGGAGCACTCCCATCAAAGTTTTTATCCTCTTACTATATTGCAATCACTATATTATATGGCACCGTGTACTTACAAGTTAATTCTTCTCTTTTCCATTAGGTCTATGACATCATGTGATGAAAAACAGACTAGCTGAATCCTTCTAAGCTCTATGTACAAACAGGAAGTCTCTTTTCCCTGCATGAGTCATCCCCCTCTTCAATGCTGGACTGAGCTGCTCTGCTCCTCCCCCCTGCCAGGGACATTTGCAGTAATGTTGAATTGCAGTTCTAATGATGACTCATACAGGGAAAAGAGACTTCCTGTTTCTACATGGAGCTTAGAAGGATTCAGCTAGTCTGTCTTTAATCATACAATGTCAGATACCTAATGGAAAAGAGAAGAATTAACTGGATAAAAGGGGAAAATGAGCAATTGTAAGTACACAGTGCTATAGAATATGATGACTGCAATATATTGAGAGGATAAAAATATTAATCATCAGTTTTTCTTTTATGAACTCATACCTATGTTAGTCTATGGGGTAGTTCACATGTCCAATTTTTTATCTGGGACCAAGTGATCCACACAAAGACTTGTGCAAAATTGATCCATGTGTTGGATCAAACTCGCTAATACAAGCCTATGGATCCGTGGACAGTACAGACACACTGACAGTACAGTAAAAACTGACACAGTGACCAAAAACATTGATGAACATTGGGACATTTTTTGTGTGCGAGAAAAATCACTGATGTGTTACGAAGCCCTGAGGCTACTTTTCCACATTTGTTTATTTCATTCACTTATATAACGCCATTAATTCCACAGCGCTTTACAGACATTATCGGCACTGTCCCCAATGGGGCTCACAATCCACAGTAGATTCCTTATCAGTATGTTTTTGGAGAGTGGGAGGAAAGTGAAGAAAACACAAACACAGGGAGAAACTTCTTGAAGATGTTGTTAGGGCTCGCTCACATGAGCGCATACATCGGATGAATGCTATCTGATGTTTTATGGGATAGCACTTGGACCAATTTTATTCTATGGGACTGTGCTGATCAAAGTTTTTTTTCCCATATCGATTCGGCATGAGAGAAAAAAATCGCAGCATGCTGTGCAGCGCGAATCGGATGGCATGCACCCATTCAAATGTGTGCGCGGAAATAATCAGACTGCATTTGGATGCCATCCAAGTGCAGTTCAATTTCCATGGACTCGCATAATGGAAAAGATGGAGAAATGTTATTATATCTCCATTTTTCCTGACAGTGCACCTTGATTCTCTTGTCGGATCACACTAAGCTGACACTCTGATCAAACTCGGATTAGAGTTTTATCCGTGTGACATTAATATAATCGATCCAACTCTCTTGCATCCAAGAATCTGCACTAATGTGAGTGAGGTCTTAGTATGCGAACAAAATAAGAGTGCTAATCACTGAGCCACCGTGCTGTCCATATACTCGTTTCTACATGTGAAAACACTGCAGGGTTTTTTTTTTCTACAAATGTCTGTACCAAGATATGCAGTACCAATCTGTTGAGATATTGGATTTTTAGGGATTTTCCCTTTTTCATGTGTATTTGGTGCAGATTTGATGCCGCATTTTTTAATGTTTTTATTGCAGAAAAGCAGGGATTCTGCAGTTAAAAACACATTTGCAATTTTATACATGCACTTTTTTTCTGGCTCCCCATAGAAACCTGTAGATAAAAAAAATCTCCAAAAAAAATCACAGTTGAACAACTTCTTCTGAAGAAGAAACCCCTATTGAATGTATATGGCTGACATTAAGTAATTGATAAAGACTGATTACAGGACAAATTTATCTTGCTGTGTGAATACTGTGTTTGATTTATGTTACTATTATGTGCTAAAACAATAGGATAATGTGAAAAACAATAGGCTAATCCATGTGTCTACTACACCAGTCACCTAATGTATACAGAAACGAGTAGAAAGGTGAATTGTCTGAAAAAAAAGGAGAAAAAAAGCAACTACTTTACCAAATTGTTGCTCATACTTTTTTTTTTTTTTTTTTAACTCTCCTTGTTTTGGGGCCATATTATTACAGTTACATAATTAGGAGCATAAGTTCATGTTTCATTTAATACTGAACATTTTTTTAATAGAATTATTCTTCATCCACCTTGGGTGCCCATTAGGTCACGTTCACACGTTCAGTATTGGGTCAGTATTTTACCTCAGTTGTAAGCCAAAATCAGAAGTGGAACAATCAGAGGAAAAGTATAATAGAAACACCACTTCTGTATTTATCACCCACTCCTGGTTTTGGCTTACAAATACTGATGTAAAATACTGACCAAATACTGATCATGTGAATGTGCCCTTAGGCTGCATTCACGCAAGCATGTTATGTTATGAACCTCGTATTTAGTGCCCAAATTTTTTTCACTTTCACATGTAATATGCTTGTATGAATGCAGTCTAAGAACTGATGCACAAGACAGAACCTGTTCATCACCATCTGTAGTGTCATAGTTATATATTAGTACAGTTGTAAATGCTCCATGTGCCACCATATGGGTCTTTCATATGGCAAGCTATTAAAGAGGTATTCTCACCTAGAAGCATTGTAATGTCTCTAAGGGCTCAATCACATGAGTGTATAACTCAGACGAGTGCTATCTGATTAAAAATCTGATTCCACACAATGGGCCTTTGACCACTCCACATCAATTTGGTCATCAAATCAATATCTGAAAGCCTCCTAATGATCCAGCATATGGTGAAACGCGAAGAGCTCCCTGAAGAAGGCAAGACGAAACGCACGTTGGAGCGACAGGCGGGCATCAGCACATAGCACTTTATTCAGGTAAATCTATATATTATCTATTCAAGTATCTGGCAGTATATGACATAGGCTCAGGTTAGACATGAAGATAATTTATTAATGCCCGTCTGATTGCACTTGATTTTGCATTTTACACATGTTTATCCTGTTATATATGCATAATTTTACACTCTTGCAGTTCTAATTCTATGATTATCATGCATGAGTTGGCTAATAATTTATGTGTGGCCATGCAAAATCCTTACATTTTGATTTAATATTTACCTGCAATATTTTTGTACTTGTCCAAGAGTGATACCGGCCCACTTAATTTTGTGAAGCACGGATCTTTTAAGCTGTTTTTTAAATTTATGATTCAATAAAGTGTATTTTATGGTTCCAATATACTCGCATAATTTTTTCAGGCAATAATTTCCCATAGGAAGAAAAAAGTGTCATGTTTATGATTGAGTTCATGATCCAAGTAACATACATAGTAACATAGTTTTTAAGGTTGAAGGAAGACTAAGTCCATCTAGTTCAACCCATAGCCTAACATGTTGATCCAGAGGAAGGCAAAAAAAAAACCATGTGGCAAACACTAAGCTCCACATTGGGGAAAAAAATTCCTTCCCGACTCCATACGACAATCAGACTAGTTCCCCTGGATCAACGCCCTATCAAGGAATCTAGTATATTTAACCTGTAATATTATACACTGTCCCTACTGTGAAACATGGAGGAGGCTCTGTTATGTTCTGAGGCTGCTTTGCTGCATCTGGCACAGGGTGTCTTGAATCTGTGCAGGGTACAATGAAATCTCAAGACTATCAAGGGATTCTAGAGAGAAATGTGCTGCCCAGTGTCAGAAAGCTTGGTCTCAGTCGCAGGTCTTGCAACAGGATAATGACCCAAAACACAGCTAAAAACACCCAAGAATGGCTAAGAGGAAAACATTGGACTATTCTGAAGTGGCCTTCTATGAGCCCTGACCTAAATCCTATTCAGCATCTTTGGAAAGAGCTGAAACATGCCGTCTGGAAAAGCCAACCTTCAAACACGAGACAACTGGAGCAGTTTGCTCATGAGGAGTGGGCCAAAATACCTGTGAAGAGGTGCAGAAGTCTCATTGACAGTTACAGGAATCGTTTAATTGCAGTGATTGCCTCAAAAGGTTGTTCAAGAAAATATTACGTTAAGAGTACCATCATTTCTGTCCAGGCCTATTTCATAAGTTTAATTTTTTTTTAAATTCTGTGGAAGCAGGGATGAAAAGCAATGTCTGACTTTCATTTGTTCATTTTCATAGATTTTTAATTTATTATTACTTTTGTCAGATTCAAGTTATTTCTGTGACCATTGTGGGTTTTTCTTTCATTAAACGAGGGGTACCAACAATTTTGACCATGTGTGTGTGTGTGTGTGTGTGTGTGTGTGTGTGTGTGTGTATGTATGTACAGAACAGACCAAAAGTTTGGACACACCTTCTCATTTAAAGATTTTTCTGTATTTTCATGACTGTGAAAATTGTACATTCACACTGAAGGCATCAAAACTATGAATTAACACATGTGGAATTATATACTTAACAAAAAAGACTACCTATTGAAGCTCATCAAGAGAATGCTGAGTGTGCAAAGCAGTCATCAAAGCAAAAGGTGGCTACTTTGAAGAACCTAGAATATAAGACATATTTTCAGTTGTTTCACACTTTTTTGTTAAGTATATAATTCCACATGTGTTAATTCATAGTTTTGATGCCTTCAGTGTGAATGTACAATTTTTAAAGTCATGAAAATACAGAAAAATCTTTAAATGAGGTGTGTCCAAACTTTTGGTCTGCACTTTGTGTGTACAGTACAGACCAAAAGTTTGGACACACCTTCTCATTTATAGATTTTTCTGTATTTTCATGACTATGAAAATTGTACATTCACACTGAAGGCATCAAAACTATGAATTAACACATGTGGAATTATATACTTAACAAAAAAGTGTGAAACAACTGAAAATATGTCTAATATTCTAGGTTCTTCAAAGTAGCCACCTTTTGCTTTGATGACTGCTTTGTACACTCTTGGCATTCTCTTGATGAGCTTCAAGAAGTAGTCACCGGAAATGGTCTTCCAACAATCTTGAAGGAGTTCCCAGAGATGCTTAGCAATTCTTGGCCCTTTTGCCTTCACTCTGTGGTCCAGCTCACCCCAAATCATCTCGATTGGGTTCAGGTCTGGTGACTGGAGAGGCCAGGTCATCTGGCGTAGCACCCCATCACTCTCCCTCTTGGTCAAATAGCCCTTACACAGCCTGGAGGTGTGTTTGGGGTCATTGTCCTGTTGAAAAATAAATGATGGTCCAACTAAACGCAAACCGGATGGAATAGCATGCTGCTGCAAGATGCTGTGGTAGCCATGCTGGTTCAGTATGCCTTCAATTTTGAATAAATCCCCAACAGTCACCAGCAAAGCACCCCCACACCATCACACCTCCTCCTCCATGCTTCACGGTGGGAACCAGGCGTGTAGAGTCCATCCGTTCACCTTTTCTGCGCCGCTCAAAGACACGGTGGTTGGAACCAAAGATCTCAAATTTGGACTCATCAGACCAAAGCACAGATTTCCACTGGTCTAATGTCCATTCCTTGTGTTCTTTAGCCCAAACAAGTCTCTTCTGCTTGTTGCCTGTCCTTAGCAGTGGTTTCCTAGCAGCTATTTTACCATGAAGGCCTGCTGCACAAAGTCTCCACTTAACAGTTGTTGAAGAGATGTGTCTGCTGCTAGAACTCTGTGTGACATTGACCTGGTCTCTAATCTGAGCTGCTGTTAACCTGCTATTTCTGAGGCTGGTGACTCGGATAAACTTATCCTCAGAAGCAGAGGTGACTCTTGGTCTTCCTTTCCTGGGGTGGTCCTCATGTGAGCCAGTTTCTTTGTAGCGCTTGATGGTTTTTGCAACTGCACTTGGGGACACTTTCAAAGTTTTCCCAATTTTTCGGACTGACTGACCTTCATTTCTTAAAGTAATGATGGCCACTCATTTTTCTTTACTTAGCTGCTTTTTTCTTGCCATAATACAAATTCTAACAGTCTATTCAGTAGGACTATCAGCTGTTTATCCACCAGACTTCAACACAACACAACTGATGGTCCCAACCCCATTTATAAGGCAAGAAATCCCACTTATTAAACCTGACAGGGCACACCTGTGAAGTGAAAACCATTTCCGGTGACTACCACTTGAAGGTCATCAAGAGAATGCCAAGAGTGTGCAAAGCAGTCATCAAAGCAAAAGGTGGCTACTTCGAAGAACCTAGAATATAAGACATATTTTCAGTTGTTTCACACTTTTTTGTTAAGTATATAATTCTACATGTGTTAATTCATAGTTTTGATGCCTTCAGTGTGAATGTACAATTTTCATAGTAAAGAAAATACAGAAAAATCTTTAAATGAGAAGGTGTGTCCAAACTTTTGGTCTGTACTGTATGTATATGTGTGTATATATATATAAATAATCACTTTCTCTGTCTCCTCTGCACCTGTGCTGCGATTCTCTCACACGTGTGATCCCGGCCTAAGTTTTGCCTTATGAAGCACCTCACTAACTCATTTGGAAACCTCTCTATGAGCAAGAAATGAGAGCTACTGCATCCATCCATCCTTGTATTTCATGGACGGCCATTTATCTGAATGACTTACTGGAAAAAATTAATTTTCCCTATAATGACAGCAAGCAGATAAATAACTTGGAGAGATGTTATGGCAACACCTTCTTAAAACCACATTTTCTTTTTACAATTATTCTCACATACAGTGGCTTGCAAAAGTTTTCACCCCTTTGGCTTTTTATTTATTTTGTTACATACAACCTGCTTTTAAATATTTTAGTAATCCGATTTGTGTGTGATGCATCAGCACTAAATAGTCTAAGTTGATGAAGTGAAAAAAATATACATTTATTGGATCAAATAGCTAAAAATTGGCATGTGCATATGTATTCACCCCTTTTGCTACGAAGCCCCCTAAAAAATTCTGGTGCAAGTAATTACCTTCATAAGTCACATGCTTAGTGAAAAGAAGTCCACCTGTGTACAATCTAAGTGTCACATAGTCTGTCAGTATATTCACACCTTTTCTGAAAGGCCACAGAGGCTGCAACACCATTCAGCAAGAGGCACCACTAGCCAAACAACACCATGAAGACCAAGGAGATCTCTAAACAAGTCAGGGACAAAGTTGTTGAGAAGTACAAGTCAGGGTTGGGTTATAAAAAATATCCCAATCTCTGATGATCCCCCGGAGAACCATCAAATCCATTATCATCAAATGGAAAGAACATGGTACCACAACAAACCTGCCAAGAGAGGGCTACCCACCAAAACTCTCAGCCTGGGCAAAGAGGGCATTAATCAGAGAGGCCGCACAGAGACCAAATGTAACCCTGAAGGAGCTGCAGAGTTCACAAGCAGAAACTGGAGTATCTGTCCTTACAACCACAATAAGCCATACACTCCATAGAGGTGGCCTTTATGGAAGAGTGGGCAGAAAAAATCCTTTACTTACATATAAAAATTGTAAGGCTCATTTTCAGTTTGCCAAAAGACGTGTGTGACACTACACAAATGTATGGAGGAAGGTGCTGTGGTCAGGTGAGACCAAAATTTAACTTTTTGGCCACCAAGGTAAACGCTATGTCTGGCGCCAAACAAGCACAGATCATCACTAGTGATGATCGAGCATGCTTGTTGCTCGAGATTTATGATCATGCTCGGGCGAGCACCTATTATCTTCAGCGTTATCGGGCTTTAAGTTTTCGTCGCTCCGTGAACATGATTTTCGACTCTTTGACAGCTTTAATACATGTGAAGAATGCCTGTATTAACCAATTTTTTTTAACCACATCATATTTGAACTGACTTTGAGAGGCCTATATGACAGAAAACACCCAAGAGTGACACAATTTTAAAAATTGAAACCCCCTCAAAGTTCAATAACGTTTATTAATCCCTTCAGGTGCTTCACAGGAGTTAAAGCAATGTGGAAGGAAAAAATTTAAATTTTACTTTTTCCCACAAAAATGTTACTTTAGCCCCAAATTTTGCATTTTCACAAGGGTATAAGGAGAAAATGGTCCATACAATTTGTTGTGCAATTTTGCATGAGTACGCGAATACCCCATATATAGTGGGAAACTACTGTTTGGGTTAACGGCAGGGCTCGGAAAGGAAGGAACACCATTTGACTTTTTTGGAACGCAAAATTGACTTGAATCAATAGCAGACCCCATGTCGTGTTTACAGAGCCCCTGATGTGTTTAAACAGTGGAAACACCCCACTATTAACCCCATTGTGGAAACTACATACATCAAGGAACTTATCTAGAGGAGAGGTGAACACCTTGAACCCACAGGTATTTCACAGAATTTTAAAACGTTGAGCCGTGAAAATGAAAAAAATTAATTTTTCCCACAAAAATTTTGGTTTGCCCCATATTTCATTTTCACAAGGGTAACAGAATAAAATGGGATGTGCGATTTGTTGCGCAATTTCTTCTGAGTATACCGATACCCCATATGTGGTGGAAAACTACTGTTTGGACGCACAGCTGAGCTCGGAATGGAAGAAGCACCAACTGAATTCTGAAGCTCAATTTTGGCTGGAATAGTTTGCGGATGCCATGTCACATTTGAGGAGCCCCTGACATGCCAAATCATCAGAAACCCAAAGTGACCACATTTTGGAAACTGCACCTCTTGAGGAATTGATCTAGGAGTATAGTGAGCATTTTTAACCTTCAGGCAATTCACAGAATTTTATAACATTAGGCTGATTAAATGGAAAATTAACATTTTTTCCTTCTACAATGTTGCTTTGGCCTCAAGTTTTTAATTTTCAAAAGGGATAATAAGAGAAAATTATCGGTACAATTTGTTATGCAATTTGTCCTGAGTACACCGATGAGTACAGTGCAAAGCTCTGAAGGGAATAAGCGCCATATTGGAGTTCAGATTTTGTTGGAATGGTTTGAGGATGTCATATCACATTGGCAGAGCCCCTGAGGTGCCAGTACAGCAGTGACCACATTATACAAATTACACCCCCCAATGAATTCATCTAGGGGTGCAGTGAGCATATTGACACCACATGTGCCTCACAGAATTTTATACCATTGGGCGGTGAAGAAAGAATAATTAAATTTTTACCAGTAAAATGTTGTTTTAGCCCTAAATTTTAAATCTTTATTGGGACTAATACGAAAAATCGACTTCACAGTTTGTTGTGCAATTTTTCCTGAGTGCGCCAATACCCTAAATGTAATCGTGAAATACTTTTCAGGCACAGTGCAAAGCTCAGAAGGAAAGGAACGACATATTGTAGTGCAGATTTTACTGTTATGGTTTGCTGGTACCATGGCCCACTGGAAGAGCCCCTGAGGTGCTAGAACAACAGAAACCCATCCCCCATAAGTGACTGAATTTTACAAACTACACCTCTAAATGAATTCATCTAGGGGTGCTGGGATAATATTTACACCATGGGTGTGTCACAGAATTTCATACCATTGGGCAGTGAAGAATAATAATTACATTTTTACCTCAAAGATTTTGTTTTAGCCCCAAATTTTACATTTTCACACTTGGAAATGAGTAAAAATGGCAACGAAATTTGTCACACAGTCTCTGTTATTGCCCGGGTTAGGTTTATCAGAAGGGGCGGCGCATGCGCAGTTAGCTCCTAATATTCTTACAAGACCAATGGACCGATTTTCAATGTCATTCGGAGCCTATTGCTAATGCGCTGCCCCTTTTGATGAAACAAACCAGAGCAATGACAGCGCCTGCGCAGGGGAGGCAGGTCACTGAGAGAAGAGTGACCTGTCAATCATCTACCGGAGGCCTATGGTTGTCAGGGAAATGGGGGAGAGCACAGCAGAGCTGGAGGTGCAGCGCCCGCCCTGCTACACTTGCAATTAAAACTTCAAGGATGGATTTCCCCAACGAAATACAAGCACGATATAACTGTAATAAGTACTACAATGGATTTCCACCCATGCTTTAGCTAGGGGTTGAATATCCTGCTGACAGGCCCTCAGTAACTGTACTTTATGTGGCAATGCTGTGAGTATTTCTTGATCCATTTTTTATCATTAAAAAACTAGATTGCGATGACATGTCGTAACCCTCTATGTTTATCATTCAGCTGAAATGCTTCTTTAACTGTGGGAACCTCAGCAGGGAGCCAAATATATTTTGAGAGAAAAAATACATAGTGAAGTACAGGCCTTTAAAAATGCTTGAGTAAATACACTGTATTATTCACAGCTCCTCGACATCTTATCCATGAGAACACAGGATCAGGGGAGAACGACTGCACTCCCCAAACAACTTTATACAGGGCTGGGAGTAAAGTAGAAGAGAATAGGTTCATGCATGAATTTTTGGATAAAAAATAATTTTTACAATTATGTTTCATTAGAAATTTTGCACAGTTTAGCTTTTTAGATTTTGTTTCCTGCACGTTTATCTTTAATGTGGTCTGTGGCCAAAAATAAGCTGATAAGATCTCAGAAAAAGACACATAAAAAGTTATAATTGTTCCTGTAAGATTATCAGAATGAGCTCACTGATAGATTCTCAGGTGGCCACTTTCTCTTGTTAGTGCAGCTTTCCTCCCAAAGTGATAGGTAGTTCTATCCATACAATGGCTGCTGGTGGAGGAGCAGTAATCAGACATGTCTATCAGCCTCCACCATTAGAAAAGCAGCTTTCCCATGTCGGATGTTTTACAATTGGAGGAAGCTGATGGACAGGTAGATGCTCCTCCACCACCAGCCATTGTGTGGACAGAAGAGACCGTCAGTTTGTGAGGAAAGCTGCGCTAACAAGAGAAAGTGACCCCTGAGAATCCATCAGTGAGCTCATTCTGACAGTCTGATAGGAAGGTTTGTAACTCTTTTTTATGTCTTTTTAAGCTCTTCTCAGCCTATTTTATTACCATAGACCACATTAAAGGGAATCTGTCACCAGATTCTTGCTCTCCCGTTTGAGAGCAGCAAAATGTAGGGGCAGAGACCATGATTCCAGCAATGTGTCACTTACTGGGCTGCTAGCTGCAGTTTTGTTAAAAGCACGGTTTTATCTTTTGCAGATCAAGCAGTTCTCTGAATGCTAAGCTCTGTATAGCCCTGCCCACATCACCGATTGTCAGCTTTCTGTCCATGTACAGTGCACACAGAAAGCTTCCAATCAGTGGTGGAGGACTACATGGCAGCAGGTTTACCAGTCCTCTAAAGATAATCTCTTGCTAATAGAACAGTAATTTTATCAAAACTACACTAAGCAGCCCAGCAAGTGACACATTACTGGAATCAGGGTCTCTGCCCCAACATTATGCTGTTCAGAGATTAGTTGACAAACACCTGGTGTCAGATTCCCTTTAAAGTTGACTATGCAGAGAAACAAAGAACCTATAAAAGCAGAGCATGCAAAATTTGTAATGAAACCCAATTGACAAAAATGATTTTTTAGTCCAAAATACACTGCTCAAAAAAATAAAGGGAACACTTAAACAACAGAATATAACTCCAAGTAAATCAAACTGTCCACTTAGGAAGCAACACTGATTGACAATCAATTTCACATGCTGATGTGCAAATGGAATAGACAATAGATGGAAATTATTGGCAATTATCAAGACACCCTCAATAAAGGAGTGGTTCTGCAGGTGGGGATCACAGACCACATCTCAGTACCAATTCTTTCTGGCTGATGTTTTGGTCACTTTAGAATGTTGGTTGTGCTTTCACACTCGTGGTAGCATGAGACGGACTCTACAACCCACAGAAGTTGTTCAGGTAGTGCAGCTCATCCAGGATGGCACATCAATGCGAGCTGTGGCAAGAAGGTTTGCTGTGTCTGTCAGGTGCTACCAGGAGACAGGCCAGTACACCAGGAGACGTGGAGGGGGCCGTAGGAGGGCAACAACCCAGCAGCAGGACCGCTACCTCTGCCTTTGTGCAAGGAGGAACAGGAGGAGCACTGCCAGAGCCCTGCAAAATGACCTCCAGCAGGCCACAAATGTGCATGTGTCTGCACAAACGGTTAGAAACCGACTCCATGAGGGTGGTATGAGTGCCCGACGTCCACAGATGGGGGTTGTGCTCACAGCCCAACACCGTGCAAGACGCTTGGCATTTGCCACAGAACACCAGGATTGGCAAAGTCGCACTGGCGCCCTGTGCTCTTCACAGATGAAAGCAGGTTCATACTGAGCATATGTGACAGACGTGATAGAGTCTGGAGACGCCGTGGAGAGCGATCTGCTGCCTGCAACATCCTTCAGCATGACTGTGGCACCCCAGGGGTCTGGTTGCCACAGTAATAGAAATATTACGTCTGAGAGCAAGTGGGAGGTTTCTCTGGTCAGGAGCCCTAAGCATGCAACACTTCCTGCCCAGACCTGGGAGGGGAGGAATCTGCCCTTATAAACTGGGTCTGGGGCGGGATTAGTGAGTTCAGTCAGAGCCTGGAGACAGTTCCAGACACAGAGAGAGTTACAGCAGGAGCTCTGTAGGAGCAGTAGCTGAAGACCAGGGGCTGGAGCTCGCCCTGGCAGAAGAATCTGATAACCGGACACCGGAGTCCGAGGCTGTGGGGACTGATATCCACCCAGCAGCAGAAACCAGCCGGCAGGGGATTCCAGGTCCTCTGGCCATAGAAGCCCGGAGGCTCAGTCTGAAGGAAGGGACCAGCACCGCCACCCAGGAGCGGAGGCTAACAGAAGGCCCCAAGTCACCAGCCATACGGGTGAGCACCATACGGTATACTCAGGGACGTGGGCTACTTCTACCCGCTTACAGCAAGGTAGCCAGAAAGAGTGCAGATAGACGGGGAGGCCTACAACTCCACCTGGCCAGGGGAACTCCTGTTTGCTCGCAGACTGACCAGGCCCCTTATGCTAGCCAGTACTCCCGGGAGGGTCTGCCTTAATATCACCAGTAAAGACCCTGAACTGCACTGCAAAGACTCTGAGTCGTTCCTGCTTCATTGCCGCACCAGCACTACTAGTGCTGGGACTCCCGTGCACTATCACCCTCACCATCAACTACACTGCCCTGGGGCTCCACTCTTCCCGTGGGGAGTCACACTACCTCAGCTGCACACACCATCAGCCCCAGCGGTCTGCCTTGCAGCGGCGGTCCGCGCTGACCGCAATCCATGGGTGGCGTAGTCGGACAATTAACCTAAAACCCCCACAAAATACCGCCATCGGCCTGACCACCCTGAGCCACGGGACCGGGTCACCGCCACGGATTCTACAACCCCCAGAGACCCGGCTCCGGGTATCCCACACACGTCCATACTAGACCCAGGGGGCAAGTCAACTTTGGCGTAGTCGGCAGGATTTTGTGCCGCAACCACTGGGTACTGCGCGCCTTCAAAAGACTATCATACCTGCCGTGGTGAAGGTCCCCGCCATTCGGAGCCGTTTCCCGCCATCTTCAGCCGGTTCCCGCCATCTTCAGTCGGTTTCCCGCCATCCGCAGTCGTTTTCCCGCCATCGGACGCCATCTTCAGGACGCCGCGCGGGAAGAAGAGGGGCGTGGACGCCGAAAGCGCGTGAGACCTGAAGCTCCGCCCTACGCACCGACGCTGCGCAAGGTCCTAGAAGGGAGAGGGAGCGACGCTGACGTCACCAGAGCGCGACGCAAGGTCCTCCACCCTGACGATCGTCTGCGGAGCTGCGGCCTACGGAGAAGAAACCACAGAAGGTAGGCCACACTTAACTAGGGGGGAGGAAGATGACGGACACGGAGGGACCCTCAACCACCAGCGCGGCCGCTGCCGCAGTAATGCCATTTACAATGCCCTATATCCCCGGAGCGGCCTGGCTGCCCCAGTACTCAGGGGAGTCGCATACCCTAAGCGACTTTAAAGAGAGACTGTACAGCCTGTTTAAGGTGTACCCCCTGACAGAGGGACAAAAAGTGAGCATATTGGTAGGCCAGCTAACCGGGGCAGCCCAACGTGAAGTAAAGTCCTGGTCAGTCCGGGACAAGGAGACTGTAAAAGAAATCTTAACCCGTCTGAGGGACACTTTTGATACCCGTACCTCAGCAGAGATCAAAATGAAATTTTATGGGTGCAAGCAGCGGGCCCAAGACAGTATAAGAGACTATGCTTTGAATTTGCAAGAGGCCCTGGGAGCCATTAAACAGGCAGACCCTGGCAGTGTGCGGAATGCAGATGAACTGTTAACTGAGAAATTCATTGAGGGTCTGCTGTCAAACGCCCACCGAAACCCAGTTACGTGCAATGGCCTTGCAGAACCCTGGTTTAGACTTTGCAAAGTTCAAAGACAGGGCCATCCGGGTGCTCCGAGAACCGGCACCGGGTAGCGCTGTAACCCACCGGCGCCCTGCTATTACCTATCACCAGGAGGCGGCGCCCTTGTCTACAGAGTCTGTAGGAGCTGGTGCGCAGGCTTTGGATAACAACCCGGCTACAGATCTGCACCATCAGGTCCAAGAGTTTACCAAAAGCGTAGCCGCGCTAACCAGAACTGTCTTTACAGGTTTCCCCTCCAGGAAAGATCCAGCTGGCATCCGGACCGGAGGACGTCCCGTGGCGCCGACAGAGGAGGATCCCGGCGTCCAGAGGAAGACCCAGTGACAGATACAACGAGGACGGACAACCCATCTGCCGCCGCTGCAATCAACCCGGACATATGGCAAGGTACTGTCATTTAAACGCGCACAACCTGGGGTAGAGGGCCAACCCCCAGGCATAAGATCATCAGGCCCATCGAACTGGTGTGATAAATACGTAGGGGGACGTCCGGTCTTGCCTGTGGTACTGGATGGCATTCCTATGAGTGCCCTAATGGACACTGGGTCACAAGTGACTACCATCCCGTACGTGCTCTTTAAGCGGTACTGGAATGACTCGGACATAACCCGCTACTCAGATGACGACCTGAGTATCATCGCCAGTAATGGTCAGCCCGTGCCGCAGGTGGGATTCAAGGAGGTGACCATTAAGGTCGGTAAAGTCGAACTGGCGGCACAAGGACTGATTATTGTGGACATAGACCGTCATGAGAGCCACCCTAGAATAACCTTGGGAACTAACGTGATTGAAAATTGTCTTGCAGAGGTGATTCTCATTTTACAGCAGGTTGCCAAGAACGCCAGTTCCAGCCAGCAGCGTGTGCTCCGAAAAGAGATCCAGGCACTGATGAAGCGGCAACAAGTGGAACTATCTGGGGGTGAGATAGGTAGCGTGAGAAGGTGTGACCTGTTCCCTATTGCCATGCCCCCGAAAAGTGAGATGATGATCTGGTGCCAGGCAGCTATTGGTCTGAAAGGTAGAGACTACCAAGCAATGGTAGAACCCGTCTACTCAGACAGTAGGCCCACCATTTTGACAGCACGGGGGGTGGTCGATGTACGCCATGGGAGGGTGCCCGTCCGCATCATAAATATCGGGGAGAGGGAAGTGTACCTGCCCCGGTATGCCACGCTAGCCAAATTGTTCACCATAAACCAAAATTCTGTAAGGGCCGTGGAACCCTTGCCTCCATCTCAACCAGAGGAAGGTAACGGCTCTAAGAAACAAATGGAGGACTGGTGTCAGCAACTGCATTTGGGTACTGACTCCACTCCCTCACACCAAAAACAGGGAGTCTACCGGGTGGTTCAGGAGTACGAAAGAGTCTTTAGTAAACACCCGCTAGACTTCGGGCGAGTAAAGGGGGTAGAACATCACATCCCCACAGGAGACCATCCACCCATAAAGGAAAGATACCGACCTGTACCCCCTGCACA
The DNA here is from genome assembly GCF_046119375.1 of Phyllobates terribilis. Lineage (NCBI taxonomy): Eukaryota > Metazoa > Chordata > Amphibia > Anura > Dendrobatidae > Phyllobates > Phyllobates terribilis. The sequence goes on along the minus strand of NW_027362761.1, from coordinate 417,303,868 downwards.
CTATCAGCATGCAAAAGGGATGTTGCGGGACATGATGGAGGCTGGGGTAATCAGGGACAGCTGTAGCCCCTGGGCAGCTCCACTAGTTCTAGTGAAAAAGAAGGACAACACAATGAGAATGTGTGTAGACTACAGAAAGGTCAACCGTATCACACACAAAGATGCGTACCCATTACCTAGGATAGAAGAATCTTTAGCTGCATTAAAATCTGCTAACTTCTTCTCCACTTTGGATCTTACTAGCGGGTACTGGCAGGTTCCTGTAGCAGAGGCAGACAAGGAGAAGACTGCATTCACCACCCCAATGGGCCTCAGCGAATTGAACTGTATGCCGTTCGGGCTCTGCAACGCACCAGGAACCTTCCAACGGTTGATGGAATGCTGTCTGGGACACCGGAATTTCGAGACGGTCCTGTTATACCTGGACGATGTCATCGTCTATTCCAAAACCTACGAGGACCATCTAAAACACCTGGCAGAAGTGTTTGACGCCCTGGCAAGCTACGGCCTCAAGGTGAAACCCTCCAAGTGTCACCTGCTGAAACCAAAGGTGCAGTACCTGGGACACGTGGTGAGTGCTGACGGAGTGGCTCCCGACCCCGATAGGATCACCGTGATTAAAGACTGGCCAAGACCCTCCAGCATAAAGGAAGTGCGGCAGTTTCTCGGGTTGGTAGGCTGCTACCGAAGATTCATTCCCGGTTTCACCAAAATGGCAGCTCCTATGCAGGACCTCCTGATAGGCCAATCCAGGAAGGCCAAAAACCAGAAGCCGCCCTTCAGATGGGAAAAGCTGGAAGAAGAGTCCTTCCGCCAGCTGAAGATGGCCCTCACGGGGGATGAAATCCTGGCGTACCCTGACTACAGCCAGCCCTTTATCCTCCACACGGACGCGAGCAACATCGGGCTAGGAGCCGTACTGTCCCAGATCCAGCAGGGGAAAGAAGGGGTAATTGCTTACGCCAGCCAAAAACTACGGCCCACAGAGAGAAACCCTGAGAATTATAGCTCATTCAAGCTAGAATTCCTGGCCGTGGTGTGGGCAGTGACCGAACGTTTCAAGCATTACCTTGCCTCTTCCAAGTTCACCGTGTACACGGATAACAACCCGTTGACACACCTGGACACTGCAAGACTTGGTGCCCTGGAGCAGAGATGGATGGCCCGCCTGTCCAACTAAGAATTCACCATCAAATACCGGGTGGGATGCTCAAATGCCAACGCGGATGCCCTGTCGAGAATGCCAAACCTACTGGACGTAGGGGAAGATCCAGAAGAACTGGAAGAAATCGAACTCCCTGAGTTCCACCGCCATGGGATTACCCTGTAATCCCACCATGTGAGGGACAGGCGCTCTGCTACATTCAACCCCTTACCCCACTACAGCTGGGCAGAGACACAAGACAGTGATCCCGCAGTCCGTCTGGTGAAGGAAATGCTGACACAGGCTGATGCCCGCCTTGATCCAGACGCTCCGGAGGAGACCAAGCAACTGTAGAAGGAGAAAAGCAGGCTGTTTCTTTATAAGGAGAAGCTGTGCCGGAGAATGGTCAACTCTAGAACACATGAGCTGACCTGGCAGGTAGTGGTCCCAAGACGAGACGCGGCTATGGTTCTGGAGGCGTACCACGACGGAGCAGGACACTTCGGATGGAAAAAGCTGGAGTTCTTGTTGCGTGAACAGTTCGACTGGGTAGGCATGAGAGGAGCCATCGAGAGGTGCTGCAGAGACTGTGGCCCGTGCAACCTAAGAAGAAAGGACCGTGCCAGCCAGAAGAGTCCCCTGCAGCCCATCATCACCAGGCAGCCACTGGAACTGGTAGCCCTGGACCATGTGAAACTGGCTCCAAGCAAATCTGGGTACGTCTGCGCCCTCATCATCGTAGATCACTACTCCTGGTTTCTAGTGGTGGTCCCTGTCAAGGACTTAACGGCCCAAACAGCAGCCAGGGCCTTCCAGCTGCATTTCTGCCGTCCACACGGGTACCCGGAGCAAGTGCTGACGGACCAAGGACCAGCCTTCGAAGCGGAGGTCTTCCAGGAGTTCTGCAATCTGTATGGCTGCAGGAAGATAAGAACAACGCCCTATCACCCTCAGACCAACGGACTATGTGAGAAAATGAACCAGGTGGTGATAGACTTGCTAAAAATGTTGCCCCTGGAAGAATGCAGTCTGTGGCCTGAAAAACTGCCTGATTTGGTGGACTTGTACAATCACATCCCTGTAGGCTCCACCAACTGTACCCCGGCTTACCTAATGAGAGCAAGACCTGGTAAGCTGCCTATTGACCTGGAAATGGGAGTCCTGACACCCGAGGACACCTCGCCAGAGGCAGACTGGGATACAGAACGGCAGCAGCAGTATCGGAAAGTACAGGAAAGCGTCGAGCGAAGTCTGTCTCAAGCAAGAGAAAGGCAAGAGAAGGCTTATAACCAGTATGCTCCCGCTGTTCCCCTGGTACCTGGAGAGCAGGTCTTGAAGAAAAAGAGACGGCTCCACAAGTTGGATGACCAGTGGGAGAAGGACCCATACACCGTACTGCCCTCAAGTCATGAGAACCCAAAAGTATGTATCATCAGTAAGGATGGAGGAGAGAGCACAGCCACTGTCTCCAGAGACCACCTGAAGATGTGTCCCGAGCAGCTGCAAAGCCCTGAAGAAGATCAAGAAAACCCTCAACCCGCAGAGGAAAGGGAAGAGATGATCAGTACCGTACTCGGAGACTTTCCCCGGTCCTGGACTCAGATCAACAACGCAGTCGTGGTACCCATCCTCACCTTTCTCCAGCCAGCCCCTCAAGGGCCTACAGAAGAACAGGGAGTGTCAGAAGAGCAGCCGGCCCAGGAGGCAGAAGAATCCATACCAGCAGCCCAGGAGAATCAACCCTCTGCTAGTAGTGAGCCTGCCGTGCCCCTAGTAAGCCAAAGAGTACGCAGAAAGCTGCCAGGCCTGCCCGCAACACCTTCTACACCCTGTAGTGCAGAACCAGATAGTGTGTTACGTAGGTCCACCAGGAGCACTAGAGGACAGATGCCCGCTTGCTGGAGAATCTAAACTGTGATACCTGTAAACTGCAAATGTTGAAAATGGTTTATGTTTTTGTTGCCTGTTCATTAATTATGTTTCTCTAGTTACCCTTCAGGTTTATTTGGACTGACAGGTTATGGACGCTGAATAACCGGAACTACATTGTAGATAGTTGCACCTTGGTGCCTCTTGCGAAGATGGCCGCGGAAGAGAAAACCTGTCTGGCGTGGCCTCCTTGTGGCCCAAAGTAGCTAGCCTCAGCCTTGCAGCCACGCCCAGGGCCAACGCTTGGGGTTTGCTTTGGACAGGTCCCCTACTCTGTGCCAAGACTTCACCTTGTTGAGTGATATGGACACCCGGTTACGGACACGCCGTGACCTCTAAAGACTAAAGCTTCTTGTACATACGTTGTTGTGTTATTGTTTATACCCTGTATTTGTGTTTTCTTAAAAATGTGTTTAGTCCCGGAGTACTAAAATTCACTAGGGGGTAATGTGGCACCCCAGGGGTCTGGTTGCCACAGTAATAGAAATATTACATCTGAGAGCAAGTGGGAGGTTTCTCTGGTCAGGAGCCCTAAGCATGCAACACTTCCTGCCCAGACCTGGGAGAATCTGCCCTTATAAACTGGGTCTGGGGCGGGATTAGTGAGTTCAGTCAGAGCCTGGAGACAGTTCCAGACACAGAGAGAGTTACAGCAGGAGCTCTGTAGGAGCAGTAGCTGAAGACCAGGGGCTGGAGCTGAGCAGAGCTCGCCCTGGCAGAAGAATCTGATAACCGGACACCGGAGTCCGAGGCTGTGGGGACTGATATCCACCCAGCAGCAGAAACCAGCCGGCAGGGGACTCCAGGTCCTCTGGCCATAGAAGCCCGGAGGCTCAGTCACAAGGAAGGGACCAGCACCGCCATCCAGGAGCGGAGGCTAACAGAAGGCCCCAAGTCACCAGCCATACGGGTGAGCACCACACGGTATACTCAGGGACGTGGGCTACTTCTACCCGCTTACAGCAAGGTAGCCAGAAAGAGTGCAGATAGACGGGGAGGCCTACAACTCCACCTGGCCAGGGGAACTCCTGTTTGCTCGCAGACTGACCAGGCCCCTTATGCTAGCCAGTACGCCCGGGAGGGTCTGCCTTAATATCACCAGTAAAGACCCTGAACTGCACTGCAAAGACTGAGTCGTGCCTGCTTCATTGCCACACCAGCACTACTAGTGCTGGGACTCCCGTGCACTATCACCCTCACCATCAACTACACTGTCCTGGGGCTCCACTCTTCCTGTGGGGAGTCACACTACCTCAGCTGCACACACCATCAGCCCCAGCGGTCTGCCTTGCAGCGGCGGTCCGCGCTGACCGCAATCCACGGGTGGCGTAGTCGGACAATTAACCTAAAACCCCCACAAAATACCGCCATCGGCCTGACCACCCTGAGCCACGGGACCGGGTCACCGCCACGGATTCTACAACCCCCAGAGACCCGGCTCCGAGTATCCCACACACGTCCACACTAGACCCAGGGGGCGAGTCATGACCGCTTTGGCAGTGGGTCAGTAATGGTGTGGGATGGCATTTTTTGGAGGGCCACACAGCCCTCTATGTGCTCGCCAGAGGTAGCCTGACTGCCATTAGGTACCGAGACAATATCCTCAAACCCCTTGTGAGACCATATGCTGGTGCGGTTGGCACTGGGTTCCTCCTAATGCAGGACAATGCTAGACCTCATGTGGCTGGAGTGTGTCAGCAGTTCCTGCAAGATGAAGGCATTGAAGCTATGGACTGGCCTGCCCATTCCCCAGACCTTGATCCAATTGAGCACATGTGGGACATCATGTCTCCCTCCATCCACCAACGTCATGTTGCACCACAGACTGTCCAGGAGTTGGCTGATGCTTTAGTCCAGGTCTGGGAGGAGATTCTACAGGAGACTATCCGCAACCTCATCAGGAGCATGCCCAGGCATTGTAGGGAGGTCATACAGGCAGGTGGAGGCCACACACAATACTGAGCCTCATTTTGACTTGTTTTAAGGACATTACATCAAAGTTAGATCAGCCTGTAGTGTGTTTTTCCACTTTAATTTTGGGGCTGACTCCAAATCCAGGCCTCCATTGGTTAATAAATTTGATTTCCATTGATGATTATTGTGTGATTTTGTTGTCAGCACATTCAACTTTGTACAGAACAAAGTATTCAATGAGAATATTTCATTCATTCAGATCTGGGATGTGTTATTTGAGTGTTCCCTTTATTTTTTTGAGCAGTGTACATGCATTTAAGTAAAAAAAAAAAAAAATTTAACCTAAAAGGTGGTCAAACCCTATAAGGGTGCGTCAGTGACATATTTTTTACTCTCTGACTACTGACCAGTAATTTGCACATGGAAAGAGAGTGCTAGAGCAACACTGGGTGGTTTAGGGCATGTGGTAGGTTTCCTTTAACCCCTTCACGACCTTGGGATTTTTCATTTTTGCATTTTGTTTTTTGCTCCCCTTCTTCCCAGAGCCATAACTTTTTCCATCAATATGGCCATATGAGGGCTTATTTTTTGGGGATAAGTTGTACTTTTCAATGGTGCCATTGATATTACCATATAGTGTACTGGAAAACGGGAAGAAAGATCCAAGTATGGTGAAATTGCAAAAAAAAGTTCAATTCCACAAGTGTTTTTTTTTACCATGTTAACTAAATGCTAAAACTGACCAGTCATTATGATTCTCCAGGTCATTATGAGTTCGCAGATACCAAACATGTAGAGGTTCCTTTTTTTAAGTGGTGAAAAAAAATCAAACGTTTGTAAAAAAAAAAAAATGGCGCCATTTTCCAAGACCCGTAGCGTCTCCATTTTTTGAGATCTGAAGCTGGGTGATGGATTATTTTTTGCGCGCCGAGCTTATGTTTTTATTGATTCCATTTTAGGGTAGATACGATGTTTTAGTCGCCTGTTACTGGCGACCCAAAAAAAAACATAATTCTGGAGTTTTGATTTTTTTCTCGTTACACCGTTTACCAATCGGATTAATTATTTTTCTATTTTGATATATCGGGTGTTTATAAACGCAGCGAATACCAAATATGTGTATTTTTTATTTATTTTTTGTATTGTTTTATTTTGAATGGGGCAAAAGGGGGGTGATTTGAACTTTTGCTTTTTTAATTTTTTTTATATTTTTTCAAACATTTTTTTTCTACTTTGTACTTGCTTCAATAGTCTCAATAGTAGACTTGAAGCTGCAATCGTCTAATCGATTGTGCTACACCTAGCAGAGCTTCAGCCCTGCTACTGTATGTGTAGAAAAAAATCGTCATCTCATGAACATCTGCCCGTGGCCAATCCATCGGCGCCTCGCAATCAATTAACATAGGCGCTGATGGGCATAGTTTGTGATGCGCTTCCTGTTAGGCCTCTTTCACACGTACTGGAGACACACGCAGACCCATTCAAATCTATGGGTCTGCGCACATATCAGTGTGTTTCCATGGACCGTGTGTCTGCGTGCTCCACACGCTGACATGTCTCATGCAGAACACACACGGATGACATCTGTGTGTCATCCGTGTGACACGTACCGGCGCTTTGGAATCAGTGTACAGTTAATGCTGTTCTCAAGCACCGGGTGCTAAACTCTTCCCTCATCATGGTTCCTTGCCGGCGCTGCGATCAGCACCAGCAGGGACAATGCAGCGAGCGGACGCTGGATCTCTGCTGAGCTCAGAAGCGGTGCCCTGTCACAGCAGGGAACACTTAGGTGAGTATATGGACTTTTTATTTTATTCTTATATTTACAGGTGGATTCTGCGGGAGCAGACACTACTACCCTCATCATTGTCCCTGCTGGTGCTGATTGCAGCGCCGGCAGAGAGCCATGATCAGGGCAGCGTTCAGCACCCAGCTCTTGGAAACAGCGTTAACAGTAGCGCTGATTCCTTAGTGATTGTATGTGTGATTTTTGTGTAGCACACGGGCGGCACACGGTTGCCACATATGTGACACACACGGGACACGGATATCTCCGGTACCGGAAATATACGGACTTGTGAAACCGGTCTTACCGCGAGTTAAATGCCGCAGTCAGAGATTGACAGAAACATTTAACATGTTAACGGCCGCAGGTGGATTGCAGTTCCACCTGCGGCTGTTAGGGGCACATGACAGCTGATCAAATCAGCTGTCATGTGCCAGAGCCCAGCCCGCGCCAGAGACCGCGCCAAATGTCAGGACATGACGTATGACATACCTACAGTGGGTACAGAAAGTATTCAGACCATTTTAAATTTTTCACTCTTTGTTTCATTGCAGCCATTTGGTAAATTCTAAAAAGTTAATTTTTTTTCTCATTAAAGTACACTCTGCACCCCATCTTGACTGAAACAAAAACAGAAATGTAGAATTTTTTTCAAATTTATTAAAAAAGAAAAACTGAAATATCACATGGTCATAAGTATTCAGACTCTTTGCTCAGACACTCATATTTAAGTCACATGCTATCCATTTCCTTGTGATCCTCCTTGAGATGGTTCTACTCCATTGGAGTCCAGCTGTGTTTAATTAAACTGATAGGACTTGATTTGGAAAAGCATACACCTGTCTGTATAAGACCTCACAGCTCACAGTGCATGTCAGACCAAATGAGAATCATGAGCTCAAAGGAACTGCTTAAGGAGCTCAGAGACAGAATTGTGGCAAGGCACAGATCTGGCCAAGGTTATAAAAGAATATCTGAATCACTCAAGGTTCCTAAGAGCACAGTGGCCTCCATAATCCTTAAATGGAAGAAGTTTGGGACCACCAGAAGTCTTCCTAGACCTGGCCGTCCAGCCAAACTGAGCAATTGTGGGAGAAGAGCCTTGGTGAGAGAGGTAAAGAAGAACCCCAAGATCACTGTGACTGAGCTCCAGAGATGCAGTTGGGAGATGGGAGAAAGTTCCACAAAGTCAACTATCATTGCAGCCCTCAACCAGTCGGGCCTTTATGGCAGAGTGGCCCGACGGAAGACTCTCCTCAGTGCAAGACATATGAAAGCCTGCATAGAGTTTGCTCAAAAACATATGGAAGACTCCCAGACTATGAGAAATAAGATTCTCTGGTCTGATGAGACGAAGATAGAACTTTTTGGTGATAATTCTAAGCGGTATGTGTGGAGAAAACCAGGCACTGCTCATCACCTGCCCAATACAATCCCAACAGTGAAACATGGTGGTGGCAGCATCATGCTATGGGGGTGTTTTTCATCTGCAGGGACAGGACGACTGGTTGCAATTGAAGGAAACATGAATGCGGCCAAGTACAGAGATATCCTGGATGAAAACCTCTTCCAGAGTGCTCTGGACCTCAGACTTGGCCGAAGGTTCACCTTCCAACAAGAAAATGACCCTAAGCACACAGCTAAAATAACAAAGGAGTGGCTTCAGAACAACTCTATGACCATTCTTGACTGGCCCAGCCAAAGCCCTGACCTAAACCCAATTGAGCATCTCTGGAGAGACCTGAAAATGGCTGTCCACCAACGTTCACCATCCAACCTGACGGAACTGGAGAGGATCTGCAAGGAAGAATGGCAGAGGATCCCCACATCCAGGTGTGAAAAACTTGTTGCATAATTCCCAAGAAGACTCATGGCTGTACTAGCTCAAAAGGGTGCTTCTACTCAATACTGAGCAAAGGGTCTGAATACTTATGACCATGTGATATTTCAGTTTTTCTTTTTTAATAAATGTGCAAAAATGTTTACATTTCTGTTTTTTTTCAGTCAAGATGGGGTACAGAGTGTACTTTAATGAGGGGAAAAAAAATGAACTTTTTAGAATTTACCAAATGGCTGCAATGAAACAAATAGTGAAAAATTTAAAGGGACCTGAATACTTTCCGTACCCACTGTATACCTCATAGGTCGTGAAGGGGTTAAAAAAAAAAAATCATTTTCTGACAATACATTCCCTTTAAGGAAAAGTTGGCAGCACAAAAAGTTCTATATAAGATGCATTGTTTACATGTCTAGTGGTCGAGGCTCTTTCCAGTCAGTTACAGAGTACGGTACATATTGCAACTATATAAAGGTAATACTAAATATCAATGGTCAATCATGACTAAAGTGTGTTCTGTATTCTAATTACAGTTCCTCATGCCCTGAATGGCCATGAGCCATCATGTAGTTACAGTTGCATTTTATAAATGCTTTTTTAAAGAGATTTTGTCATCATTTTACAGTCATAGCTCTGATTAAAAGCCAGGTGCACAAGGAACCATTAATCTTTATTGTCTGTTCAGATCTCTGTAAACAGTTATGTTTTTTTTAATCCAATAAATTTTCTGACAGGAATGCAAAAAAAAAGAAATTTTATTGTCAATTTTGAGTAGTGATTACTGTTGTCTGTTCCTCTTGTGCTTTCTGTGATAATTCTGGTGACCTCCCCTGTTTTTCCTCCTCCTGCATTAGGCTGGGTTTTGCATTGGTCTAGAAAACCTAGCTATAATGAGTCATCAGGAGAATCTGAGTCGCCTGTCATAATTACAGGCTGACTGGTCCTTTTCCTCTTGTAATGTTATTGCCATGCCAGATCACTTTGCCATGTATTTATAAGGTTGTAAAAAAAACTTGTGTAGCCATAATGCCCTTCAGCTCTTCCTCTACTTCTACTACTCTCAGTTTAGATGTGTTGAGTTTAGGCCTCATTCAGCCGTCCGTTTACGTCTTGCTCGTGAGCAGATTTTCACCAAAGTTTTGTCCAAGTGGCCATTTCTTTCCAGTGGAACGTGGAACGATTTAGCAGGGAAACTTACTTGATATATATATAATTTTCCACAGCGCTTTACAGACATTATCATCACTGTCCCAATCGGGGCTCACAATCTAAATTCCCTATCCCTGTCTTTGGAGTGTGGAAGGAAACCTGAGAATCTGGAGGAAACCCAAGCAAACACGGGAGAGCATACAAACTCCTTGCAGATGTTGACCTTGATTAGATTAGAACCCAAGACCCCAGAACTGCAAACGACAGTTCTAACCACTGAGCCACCATGTGCAAAAGTTTTAGACCAGTGTGAAAATAATGCTGGAAGGTAAGAATGTTTTAAAGTATAGTGTCACGGCAGCAACTCGCGGGTCTCCTCACTGGCACCCTACTCACTGCGGTCACCGCACGGCGTTTCCTTGCTTCAGATGTGTTTGAGGCTGTTTCCTGCAGCCCTCCTCCACACGGCTGCTACAGCATGCTGTTTCCATCTAGCCTTAGGGTGGCGTGGCCGGTCTCTGCATGAATTTAACCCTGCTGTTTCCTGCAGAGATTTGGCTGCCCAGTCTATCCCATGCGAGCAGGATCAATATAAGGCAGCTCCTCCCTCCACTCCTTGCTCAAAAGTTTGATTCCTACCCATTTGTTATCATCCATGCCCGGCGTATTTTCCCATCCTGTTTCTCTCTACTCTTGACCTCGGCTGTATCTATTAACCCTATGCTGCCTGTCCTGACCTCAGACCGTCTGACCATGTTTTGTCTTTGCCCCTCTGTACTGCATACTCAAGTCTCTGACCATCCTCCGGGCAGCTGCTGCTGTCCGGGGGACTGCCCTGGACTGTCAAGCCTAACCTCCCCACCAGATGCTCTAGTGAACACCAGGTAGTCACTTAGTCAAGCCTCTCCAGGCTAAGCCCTGCCCATGGTGCAGTGGGTCCACACCCACCAGCGTTACATATAGAAGTGTTAATAGTTTATTTTTATTAATTAACAAATTGTATGAATCAATGAACAAAAAAGTAAACAAAACTAAATCAAATCAATATTTGGTGTGATCACCCTTTGTCTTCAAGACAGCATCAATTCTTCTAGGTACACTTGTACACTGTTTTTGAAGTAACTCGGCAAGCAAGTTGTTCCAAACATGTCATAGAACTAACAAAAGGATTTGGATTTTCTATGGATGTAGAATTGCACAAATCCTTCAGTCTCTTCATGTAATCCAGACAGACTCCATGATGTTGATATCAGGGCTCCGTGGGGGCCATATCACCACTTCTAGGACTCCTTGTTCTTAAGATAGTTATTAATGAGATTGGCTCTAAATTTACTTTGCAACAGGACAACAGCTAATCATACGCTTCCCTGATCTTATTGCATGATGGATAAGGATCTGCGTATATTCTCTTTATAGAGTACAGTCTTAATTCTGACCAAATCTGCAACTCCATTTGCTGAAATTCAGCCCCAAACTTGCAATGAACTGCCACCATTCTTCACTGTTGCCTGCAGACACTCATTATTGTGCCACTCTCCAGCCATAAAGTAAACTGTCTTTTGTTAAAGCTAAATATTCCACATTTTGACTCATCAGTTCAGACCACCTCTTGGATTTTTTTCTGCACCCCAGTTCCCATGGCTTCATGCATAGTTAAGTTGCTTAGCTTTGTGTCCTTATCGAATACATGGCTTTTGACTGCAATTCTTTCATGAAGACCACTTCTGGCCAGACTATTCCGAACAGTAGGTGGGTGTAGCAGGCTACACCAGTTTCTCCAGTTCTGAGCTGATGGCACAGCTTGATATCTTCCTACTTTGAAGAAAAGTAAACATGATGTGTCTCATCTACTGCACTAGGTTTCCTTGATTAACCACTGCGCTTAACATCCTTAACATTTCTTGGTGATTCTTCAAAAGAGCTTGAGCAATGTTAGGCTCACCTGGTGAGGTGGGTTCACAAAACCACCGACCAGAGTTGAAACACAGACCCAGAGCATCGGTACTGCAGGCTAGGGGACACATGGTATAATAACAATGTGGAGCATAGCATAGGGCATAAGGGAAGGGAGCGGAGCCCAACCAAGACAGATGCTTAGCAAGCAGAACATCATGGACTATGATGTGCTAATCACTACTCATGGACAAGTCGTGAGGCAAGGTATTCAAACCCTCTGGGGTAATACTAAGAGATCACAGTCCAAGGTCAGAATACCAGGAAGATACCTAATCAGAGCAAAGGGGCTAGCAAACTGATGGTCAGAACAAGGTCAGGCAGCAATAGATCAACAACCAGAGCACAGGAATACAAAGCAAACATGCACCACCGAGCAAATGCTACGACTGGCAGAGATCTGTGACTGACAGCTTAGCTAAGCAAGAGGTGAAAAGTCCCCCTGCTGAGATGCCACAAATCAACTTTAAGGTCACGAGGTTGAACCCAATCAATTATGGGCTGCACCTTCCCAGGGTCCATCTTAAACCCTTCTGCTGACAAGATAAATTCCAAGAGCGAAATTTCCTCAACAGAAAAAACACATTTCTCTAATTTCGCAAACAAAGAGTTCTCCCGGAACCTTTGTAATAATACACGGACATGTTCCTGGTGAGAGTCAAAAATGGGCGAGAAAATTAGAATATCATCCAAGTTAATCACAACAAATCTTCCAAAGCAATCAGAAAAAATATAATTCATAAAATTTTGAAAAACAGCAGGTGGATAATCAAAATGGCATGACAAGATTTTCAAATAGACCCTCTGACGTTAAGAAAGCCATTTTCCACTCTTCACCATTCCTGATGCATATCAAATTGTAAGTTCCTCTAAGATCAAGTTTAGAAAACCACCTAGACCCCAAAAGATGATTATATAGGTCGGGGATGAGTGGAAGTGGGTATGTATCTTTAACTCTGATCTTATTTAGTTCACGGAAATCGAGACAAGAATGGAGGCCGCCTTCTTTCTTTTTCACAAAAGGAGCGGAAACTGCAGAGGAGGAGGAAGGACGGATATGACCCTTCTGTGAACTTTCGTTAATGTATTCTTTCATGGCGGTCCATTCAGGCCCAGACAAATTGAAAAGGCGAGTTTTAGATAATTTGGAATCAGGGACAAGATTAATAGCACAATCATGTAAGGACGATGGGGAGGTAGTATCTCCACCTCTTTTTCTGAAAACCCATGTCCGCAGTCTTTCAGGTTCCCCGGCAGACCTTTCAGACATATTTGTACCGAGTTTAGACATTTCTTCAAACAATTAGGGCTCCATTTAACAATCTCCTTCTGACACCAATCAATAACAGGATTGTGAATCTGCAACCATGGAAGCCCTAGTACCAATTGAGCAGGTACATTATCCAAAACAAAACAGGAGATGGATTCAGAGTAAAGTGCCCCCATTTGGAGCATGAAATCCACCATTACCCTCTTGACAAAATTCCAGGATAATGGTTTCTTGTCAATGGTGAAAATTTGAATGGGTCTTTCTATACTAACTGTCCCTAATCCTAACTTTAGAACCAGTCCTGAATCAATAAAGTTAGCAGCAGATCCGCAGTCAATGAATGCCAATGATAACACCTGGTCCTTGAAGGATAACACTGTATTCATCAGTCCTTTATCAGAGGAAGAAAAAGGTACTTGGGGTGACCTCCTCAGCCATCACCCAGACTCAGACGTTCACTCGCTGACTTGCTTGCCTGAGGACGAGTTGGTCAATTCTCGAGAAAATGTCCAGAGAGACCACAGTACAGACAGAGTCCAAGATCATGTCTAAGTTTTCTTTCCACAGCACGCAGACTGGCAACTCTAACTTCCAATAGCTCCACCTCCAGTAAATGGACCTGCTCCTGGGAAGTATAATGGGCAGTCTGCTGTTGGCCACATTTCTCAAGGATTCCGTGGTCCATTCGTATCGCTTGGGTCATGCCTTCCGTGGTCCATTCGTATCGCTTGGGTCATGCCTTCCGCCAGAAAACAAGGGGCACCATGAAAAATCAGAGCATCATTAAGAGTCTCGGAAAGAACTTTGTGGAACTGGCACCTGCGAGCTGCATCATTCCACAGAACTAAAGTGGACCACTGCCATAATTCAGTGCAGTAGTACTCAGAAGTGCGGCCCTCCTGTGCCAGGTTTATGATCTTTGTTTAAGCGAATTGGATCCTGTCGGGTTCGTCATAGATCAGACCTAAAGCGTAAAAAAAGGCTCCACAGAAGACTGATCTGGGGCCTGTGGGCACAAATAAAATGCCCAGGTCTCAGGGTCCCCTCGCAGTAGGGACATGATTATTCCCACCTGCTGGATCTCATCCCCTGACAACTGGGGACACAGGGTAAAAAATAACTTCCGCTCTCCCTGAAAATCCTAAACTGTTTTTTCTCTAACAAAAAAACTAATTATCTGACCCTGCAACTGATACTGTGATGATTCCAGTCTCTGGCATTCCTTAGCCAGATCCTGCATCATCTGCGTCAAGTTTGCCACCTGGTCACAGAAAAAATACGACCATATAAACCCAACACAATTATAAAAATTAACTTTTATTCATAAATAGTGTAAAAAGTTTACTTCATAATATAGGGTACAATGCAGAAATACAGAAAAACACATATCATGTAGAAAAAACCGTCTCACTGAAGGGACGATGCGATCCGCATATATAGGGGGCCTCGGCGCCACAGCAAAAACATATATATCTAGTCCTTCATCTGTTATACCAATACAGAGGACTAACAAATAGCCACATTATAATACCCATGGTAGTATCCATATAACAGTGCATATCATAAGCAGTACTTAGAAATTCCTCAAAGAGGACTCATGATCAGTATTAGCAAAATGCCATGTGCCAGCACCTAGACTGTACTTGTCAATATATCGAATGCACGGTATAAAAATAAATAGATACAAAATAGAATGAAGAGCAAGTGCTGCATATTATCAAGAGGATTACCTGGGCCACAGGCTGTGATGCAAAGGATCCCCCACGTGGATCGCTCGCCCACCCCAACGCACGTTTCGGCGTTTGCCTTCTTCAGGGGGCGTCAACTTCCTAGAGGGGAGTGTGGATTTAAATATTGTGTTTGGCCAATCAAATGGAGGGGGTGGACCCGTAGTAACGCGCGTAGCATCCCCGCTGCCGAGCAACCGGTGACGCGGGCGTCATGCAAGGAATCACATGACGGTCACATGGACCCACGTGATGCAGGTCCTTGCATGAAGACGCCAGGCGGCACGGGGCACTCAGAAAGCGTCCCTTTTTGGACGCGCTACATTGATGACATCCTGCTGATCTGGCAGGGTTCAGTTGAGGACTTGCGAATATTTGTACAACTCCTCAACAGTAATGATATGAATATTCACATCACTTTTAATTGGGATATTGATACAGTTAACTTTCTTGATATTACCCTTAAGAGGGACTATAATAATTTGATACAAACAAAAATTTATAGAAAGGATACCTCCACGAATATGCTTCTCCACGCATCGTCCTCCCACCCTCCGTGGATGGTTCGATCAGTACCCACTGGACAATTTCTGCGTCTTCGCAGACTCTGTTCCGGTGATGAAGATTTTGATAGACAGTCTATGGACATGAAGAAGAGATTCTATGAGAGAGGCTACAGTAAACGGGTGGTTAAAAGAGCGTATCATCGTGCCAAATATTCTAATAGGCACGATTTGCTCTATTCACAAAGAAGTCCCAAGATTAATGACAAACTAAGATTTATAACAAACTACCATGGACAATTTGGACGTATGAGGAAATGTTTGACTCAAGCCTGGCCTATCCTTATGATAGATCCGGTATTGTCAAAAGTTCTTCCTGATCGCCCACCCATTACTGTACGCCGCTCCAAGAATCTCCGTGATTACTTTGTACACAGCCATTATCAAACTGCATCAGGCATCTCTACAATTTTTGGAGTTTCGGGTCCTGACTGTGGGAGTTTTCCGTGCGGTCGATGTGTCGCCTGCCCCAACATGGATAGAACCAGTACTTTTTCCAATGCAGCTGGTACTAAAACTTATGAAATAAGATGTCGTATTACATGTATCTCACGTTTTGTTATTTATTATGCCACCTGCCCTTGTGGGCTTATTTATGTTGGTCTAACAACGCGCCAACTTAAAGTGAGAGTAAGAGAACATATATTGGGGATATTGGCGGCGACCGACTGCACGGATCCCTCCACACTCAGGACTATACCAAAACACTTTAAACTCCATCATGACTGTGATAGTTCCCTCCTGAGGGTTCGGGGGATAGATGCGTTGAGAATCGGTATTCGTGGAGGTAAACAGAGCCAACGCTTGGCTCAGCTTGAATCTAGATGGATTTGGCGACTTAATACTGTACATCCCAACGGACTTAATGAGAGTCTCAGCTTCGCTCCCTTCCTTTAACTTCTCTCCTGTCACATATTCTTGTTGTGGTTTTTATGATTTTAAAATTTTCTTTTAATTTTCAGTTTTCTTCACCATCCGTTTGCACCCTACTTCTTCCGACGAGTCGTGTCTACATTATGGCCGATACCACATGGATCAATATGTGAATAAGAATATATTGAATGTATTCATTTTATTTGGGAGCAATTACTGTGATGTATATATTTATATTGTGGATCCCTGTCTTGTGCTCTAAGATCTTCATAGACCTTATTGTCTTATTATATCTAGATCAGGGAAGTTCACTACCCCCACATTAGATATGGTTCCTTGGGAATTTATGATGATATATAGGATGTTATCCCTTTGAGATTTCATTTATTATATATTACTATTGTGACAATTTGGTCTTTACATGTTTACCTATGTATATATGGGACTGAAAATGATCTATAGCAGTCTTCTTATGTGGGGATATATGCAGTTGATGTAATGATGTTTTATATGCTGACTGTCATAATACTAATTTGCTCGATTGGGACAGTGTGATATAATACGACACATCCATACACCTGAGAAGTGGTGGTGGTGAATATATAAATCACGCAATGTGAATATATACCTTCCGTTATGTTCCCCATCTATGTGAGTATAATAGGACCTTACGCGCGAGCGTCGCCGCTTTCTGAGTGCCCCGTGCCGCCTGGCGTCTTCATGCAAGGACCTGCATCACGTGGGTCCATGTGACCGTCATGTGATTCCTTGCATGACGCCCGCGTCACCGGTTGCTCGGCAGCGGGGATGCTACGCGCGTTACTACGGGTCCACCCCCTCCATTTGATTGGCCAAACACAATATTTAAATCCACACTCCCCTCTAGGAAGTTGACGCCCCCTGAACAAGGCAAACGCCGAAACGTGCGTTGGGGTGGGCGAGCGATCCACGTGGGGGATCCTTTGCATCACAGCCTGTGGCCCAGGTAATCCTCTTGATAATATGCAGCACTTGCTCTTCATTCTATTTTGTATCTATTTATTTTTATACCGTGCATTCGATATATTGACAAGTACAGTCTAGGTGCTGGCACATGGCATTTTGCTAATACTGATCATGAGTCCTCTTTGAGGAATTTCTAAGTACTGCTTATGATATGCACTGTTATATGGATACTACCATGGGTATTATAATGTGGCTATTTGTTAGTCCTCTGTATTGGTATAACAGATGAAGGACTAGATATATATGTTTTTGCTGTGGCGCCGAGGCCCCCTATATATGCGGATCGCATCGTCCCTTCAGTGAGACGGTTTTTTCTACATGATATGTGTTTTTCTGTATTTCTGCATTGTACCCTATATTATGAAGTAAACTTTTTACACTATTTATGAATAAAAGTTAATTTTTATAATTGTGTTGGGTTTATATGGTCGTATTTTTTCTCTTCAAGTATTCATTTATGTTTAAACGACCTAACCTAGACTTCCATCAGTAGGTGCCAGCTATTTAGCAAGAGATATATTATCTTTAATATGCACCAATTGAGAAATGTAGATTGGACACCTGGTCACAGAGCGTATGAATAGCCCCCATACTGGCGAAAAAAAACCCATATAGGCTAGTCGTAAAGTGATGCTGAGTCACTTCTCATGGACAAGCCATGAGTCAGGATAGTCAAGGAATCCGATGTCAATAGCCAGGAGGGTACGTCATAAACGGGGAAGAGACAAAGGCATAGTCAAGTAACGGTCTGAGGTCAGAATACCAGGAAGATAGCAGATTAGAGCAAAGGGGGCAATGCAAACGGGTAGTCAATAGGAAAGTCCAGGATCAACAAAGTTTCAGAAAATTAGAATTCTGCGACAAAGGCACAGAGGTACAAGGCATACAGAACTGAAAGTTATGATTCTGCTGTGAATCAATGTCCCAGGGCGTGCTTACAGCTGCTGCTCACTGTGTACTGAACACTTGAACTCCCAAGGCAAAGTATGGTGACCCCAACACAGTATGATCCCCAGCTGTGACCCCCACACAGCCCTCCATGCAGTATAATGTGCCTACATACAGTTTAATGGCCCCACACTGTATAATGGCCTGCACTAGCCTTCCAAACAGTATGATGGACCCCGCACAAACCTTCACACTGTATAATTGCTTGCATACAGTATAATGGCCCCCCATATAACCCTCCAATGGTCCCACATAGCCTTCCATATAGTATAATGCACCCCCCATAATCCTCCATATAGTATAATGTGACCGCACCTATATAGCATAATGCGCTCCCCATGGTCTTCCATAGAATACAATGCACTCCCCATGGTCCTCTATACAGTATAATGCTTTCTCCATGGTCTTCCATACAGTATAATGCACTCCCCATGGTCCTGCATACAGGATAATGCACTCCCCATGGTCCTGCATACAGGATAATGCACTCCCCATGGTCCTGCATACAGTGTAATGCACTCCCCATGGTCCTGCATACAGTGTAATGCACTCCCCATGGTCCTGTATACAGTGTAATGCACTCCCCATGGTCCTGCATACAGTGTAATGCACTCCCCATAGTCATCCCCGTGGTCCGCGCATACAGGATAATGCACTCCCCATGGTCCTGCATACAGGATAATGCACTCCCCGTGGTCCTGCATACAGGATAATGCAATCCCCGTGGTCCTGCATACAGGATAATGCACTCCCCATGGTCCTGCCTAAAGTGTAATGCACCCCTCCATGGTCCTGCATACAGTGTAATGCACTCCCCATGGTCTTGCATACAGTATAATGCACTCCCCGTGGTCCTGCATACAGTATACTCCCCCTGGTCATCCATATAATATAATGCACTCACCATGGTTCTCCATAGGGTATAATACACACCCCATAGTCCTCCATACAGTATAATACACTCCCATGGCTCTCCATACAATATAATGCACTCCCATGGCCCCCCCATAGGGTATAATACACTCCTCATAGTCCTCCATAGGGTATAGTACATTCTCCATAGTCCTCCATAGGGTATAATACATTCTCCATAGTTCTCCATGGGGTATAATACACTCCCCATAGCCTCCATAGGGTATAATACACTCCTGATAATCCTCCATAGGGTATAATACATTCTCCATAGTCCTCCATAGGGTATAATACACTCTCCATAATCCTCCATAGGGTATAATACACTCCGCACAGTCCTCCATAGGGTACAATACACTCCCAATAGTCCTCCATAGGGTATAATGCACACCCCATAGTGTATAATGCAGCCGCCACAGACTAAAATGCAGTCCCCACAGGGTAATATGCAGTCCCCATATAGTATAATGGAGCCCACAGTCCTCCAGTATTATGAGCGCAACTTACTCACTGATTTTAAAATAACTAAATACAATATCTCTCCTCCCCGTCCCCTGCTGCATTGTTCTTCGCAGCGCCTCTCAGCAGCACCACTGCCTGACACAGCATGGGGCGATGAAGTGGCACATGACTCTCCCTCCTCCGTCATTGCTTTCGACTGTATTGTCATCTGCGGATACAGTTGAATGTGGGGCAGTTCTGGCTGGCTGGCTGGAGCGGGGGGGGGGCGACACTGGGTTCACCGGCTCATGGGCCCCATGGCAGTCGCGTGGCCTGCCGCCATTGGTGGTATGCCACTGGCTTTGGTACTGCTACCTGTGCACTTTGGTTGTGCATCAGCAAATTCTCTGAATGCAATTTCCGACTACTATTATCTCCCATGCACGGTGAAAGCAAACCGTAACATGAAGTTATGTAGACACAGGATTGGTCTGGACAGAACATTTTGTAAAACGTTGTTGATATGCTGGCCTTCTTCCATAAGAGATGCTTTTCTTTTTTAACAGTTAAAGAGTTGTTCTAATGTTCCCTTTTGAGGAGCGCGTCAGTCCTATGCCTCCAGACTTTCATGTTTCTTGAAGGGCTGTGTGGTCCTGAAGATTGTTCAGACCAATGGCATGGACTGGACGCAAGAAGTTGTACAGTATAAAATTCAAAATCCCTCTGTTCTTGAGAACAGAGAGGATTTTTACTAAAGGGTAAATTGCAAAGTTGCTTGTTTTTTTTTACAAGCACATAGCAATTTTACCAGTTTAGGAACTTGAGACAACCCCTTTAGTGCCATTCTGCATGGCCTTCAACATGAAGTATAAATACTGGCCATTCTCCAGTAAAAAAATACAACAGGCCTGAGCTGAAAGAGTCTAGGATGAGCTTAGATAAATTTGTAACAAAAGATGCAGTCACTTTATACACCTCAATTGTATCTTGTAACAAACAGAAAGGATATCTGCTAACATGTCCTACTTCTTCACAAAAGGAGATCTGGTTTCACATTATGCTGTGATGAAGGAGGTCCAGATGATATTTCTTCACTGTAATGTAGAGGGAGGAATAGTGTCAGATAGGTGATATAGTCAAAAGGAATCTGGACAATAAAAAAGCATCTTTTTAGTACAAATTGGACAAAGATCTAGGCAAATCCTAATCCTAAGAAACAGTTCTTTAGTTGACTAAAACCGCCATTGCTATCTAAAAAAAAATGACTATT
Organism: Phyllobates terribilis; assembly: GCF_046119375.1. NCBI lineage: Eukaryota > Metazoa > Chordata > Amphibia > Anura > Dendrobatidae > Phyllobates > Phyllobates terribilis. The sequence goes on along the minus strand of NW_027362761.1, from coordinate 417,283,147 downwards.
CAGCCGATGTAATATTATATAAACATGGATTTTGCTTTCCAGCCCTGGGGTCCTGGATTCAAATCCCACCAAGGACAACATCCGCAAGGAGTTTGTATGTTCTCCCCGTGTTTGTGTGGGTTTCCTCTATGTACTCCAGCTTCCTCCAAAGCCATATTGCTAGCAAATTTAGATGGTGAGCCTCAGTGGGGACAGTGATGATGGCATCTGTAAAGCACTCTGGAATATGATGATGCTAAATAAGAAAGTAAAATAAATAACTACATATTTGATAGAAGTAAGTTGATGGTTGAACAATCAATGAGCATACAATCATCTAGTGAGCGACCTCTATTCAGATGCAGGCATACACAATTAAATGTTACACAATTAAATGTCCATGTTGGCCATAAAGGTTCCCATAGACTTTAATTGATGAAAATGAATAATTTCAACAAAAACAATAGTTATTCAATTAAAACATAAGAAACAAAATTATCATTTATTTGACAATCATTTTGTGAAATTAAGTCCGCTATGTTTATTTTTTCCAATAGTCGTGTGAAAGCTCTTTCATTGAACAAAAGATCTTTCAATCACGAATGAAAGAATATTTCCAAAAAGATTGTATGTTCGTTGCCCAGTGTCATTGAACATGTGTGGCCAGTGTGAATGCCTGTAACAGCCAATGTGAAATAAAATATGTATAGCTGTGAAAGCCTAATATTTGCACAGTTGACTATCAGTCAATGATTGTCCAGTCATCAAACTGCTTTTATCTAATGTTTATGGCATCTTTACAGTGATTCAAACTGGCCATACATGTTCTATGATGACAGATAAACAAACGGTCTCTCTGAGAAAATTCTTTCATTCATGCACCTAAGATTTTTTGGGTCTGACTATAAAATGAGAGATTCAAACAGCCAACTTTATTTCAGATAGTAATGAACTGATCGATTGGCTAAAATGATTGTTCAATGTCAAAAACATGTTTTTAGTAGGTGAAATGGTCCATTTTCATCAACTTTAGTCAAATGCATTTTGTTTTTTAAAGTGGGGGGGTCTTTTCAACTATGTCCTATGAACCATCTTCGGTTTTCTCCAGACCATAGGTGACATACTGACACACCAAAATGTTTGCTCAATCTCGCTTTTTACTACAATAATTATAATTATTAATTAGCTAAACCAAGTGTATGTTTACTTCAGTGAGGAGAAGGGAATTTCAATAAGGAGATGGATTTGGCAGCAGCAGTCTTGGTATCACTTGTAGACAGTGGCATAACTAGAGTCCGATGGGCCCTAGTGCAGAATTTGGACCTGACGAAGATGGGGGTCCTTGTAGCATTCTATATCCTATAACGACATGCATGTTCACCCTCCCATGCCATAATGTCTCCTGTCCTGGCTGTTTCCTGTAATAATCTACCCATAGTGTTCTCCCTCCTGTAATAATGTCTCTCTTCCAAGGCCCCTTCGTGGTGTAATTTTCCCCATCCTGTGCCCCTTCCTGTTATAATATCCCCTGTCCTGGACTTCTTCTTGTTATAATGTCCTCCATCCTGGGCCCCTTCCTGGTATAATGTCCCCCATTCTGACCTCCTTCCTAGTATAATGTCCCCTATCCTGGGCCCCTTCCTAGTATAATGTCCCCTGTTCTGGGCCCCTTCCTGGTATAATGTCCCCCATCACACATTCAGCTGAAATAGGCACTGGCGTTCGGAGGGCCCCCCTGCTGCATGGGCCTGGTCACAGCCACGATTGTTATACCGCTGCTTGTTAGTTCGAATTTGCCCTTAAATATGGCACCCAACTGAACCAGTATGGAAGCTTGTGGAGGACCGGCAGGTCAGTACTAAGCTGCACAAACTCCATGCACTAAAGGCTCTGTTCACAAGGCTGAAATGTTTCAGTATAAACCAGTATTAAATATTGCAAGGACATTTCATATTTTTATTGATTTATGCTACATGATTTATTTTCTCTTTTTATATACATTGTTACTTTCAAAATTCTGCAAGATGCCCTTGATGTTTTTTTTTTTACTTCACTATCACACAGCTTATATTTCTACAATACACTACACACAGAAAATATAGAAATCCAGCAGACTGAAAGGAAAACCAAAACCATAATTTAAGGAAACCTGTCACCAGGAAAATGTCATCCAATTTAGACATACTTCAGAAAGCACCCAGAAATGGATGGAGAGTTCGGAAGTGGCCAGCAATGAGTCCAGATCTAAATCCCATTGAACACCAGTGGAGAGATCTTAAAATTGCTGTTGGGAGAAGGCACCCTTCAAATAAGAGAGACCTGGAGCAGTTTGCAAAAGAAGAGTGGTCCAAAAGTCCAGTTGAGAGGTGTAAGAAGCTTGTTGATGGTTATAGGAAGCGATTGATTGTAGTTATTTATTCCACGGGGTGTGCAACCAAATATTAAGTTGAGTGTGCCAACAATTTTGTGTGTAATTATGTCCAATTTGTCTGCATTTTTGTGTTCCAATTGTTATGTTCTGCTACCAGAGCTAAGGAAAGAGAGGAGATCTGTCCCTACGATATAACTCAGCTGAATCCCTACGATGTAACAGGGAACCTGATCCTGCGATCAGACCTGCTAAAGTCCTAAGCTAGTCTGTACGGAGACCTATAGATGTGGGGAAGGAATCCCTACAAGTACTAAGGACTGGGAGGAAAATGGGACACCTCCTAACAGAAATAGTAGCAGACAGACGAACAAACAAAAAATATAGAACAAAGAGGTCCATAGACCAAGCAAACTAACAGAGTTAGATACAGAGCACAGGCTAGCTAGAAAGTAGTTAAACAATGAAGTCCAGCAAAGCCAGAAGGGCGGAGCAGGATTAAATAGGCCAACAAGGTCATGTGACCAGCAAAGGAAAAAAAACCTAAGAGCAAGGTTCTAACAGTACCCCCCCTTCTAAGAGGATCCTCCGGATCCCCTAGGACCAGGCTTATCAGGAAATCTCCTGTGAAACGCTCTGATAAGTCTGGACGCGGAAACATCATCCGACCTCACCCAAGTGTTATCCTCGGGTCCGAAACCTTTCCAGGCCACAAGATACTGCAAACTACCTCTATACAGTCTAGAGTTAAGGATGCGAGAAATTTCATATTCCCCGTCCTCCACCACCGGAGGAACAGAGGCAGAGGCGTCACAATCCGATACAACAGCTTTTTTCAACAGAGAGACATGAAATACCGGATTAATTCTCCAGGAGGTAGGAACCTCCAACCTAACAGCAGATTGGTTGACAACCTGAAGCACCTTAAAGGGCCCTACAAACTTGGGACCCAATTTCTTAGAAGGAATCCTCAACCGCAGATTCCTAGAGGACAACCAAACCATGTCACCAACAGCGAACAAAACCTCCTGTCGTTTCCTATCAAAGTAGTCCTTAGATTTTCTGTTGTCCTCCTGAAGATTACCACGCACATCCGTCCAAACTCTCTCCAAATCACCGGAAAAATTCTCCTCCTCAGGCACGGCAGATCCCAACTTGGAGAACGACCCAAACGACGGATGTCTCCCAGAACAACAAAAAAAAGGCGAACAACCAGCAGAAGAAGATGTATGATTGTTCAGAGCAAATTCAGCAAGTGGCAGAAACTCAGACCACCCCTCTTGATTGTCTGCCACAAAACAACGCAAGAACTGCTCAACATCCTGGTTTTTCCTTTCTGTCTGGCCATTAGATTCAGGATGATATCCGGACGAGAACGATAAATGAACTCCCAACCTGTCACAAAAGGCACGCCAAAAACGAGCCACGAACTGAGGACCCCTATCAGAAACAATGTCAGTAGGAACGCCATGAAGTCTGACAATTTCCTTGACAAAGGCCTTAGCGAGAGTTTTAGCGCAGGGCAGTTTGACGAAGGGAACCAAGTGACACATCTTGCTAAAACGGTCCACGACCACCCAGATGACAGTAAAACCCTCAGAGGGGGGAAGGTCAGTTATAAAGTCCATAGCCAAATGTGTCCAAGGAGCACTGGGAACCTCCAAAGGACAAAGCAACCCCGCAGCAGGAGTATGTGAGGACTTAGATCTAGCACATATAGTACATTGACGCACCCACTTAATGACTTCCTTCTGCCATCCAGGCCACCAAAAACTGCGACTCACCAGTCTCTTGGTCTCAGAGATTCCGGGATGACCTGCCAGCCGAGATTCGTGACACTCAACAAACAAATCTCTCCTAAAAGTCCCAGGCACAAACAACCTCCAATGAGGAGTGTTAGATGGGGCATTCTCCTGTGCTTTAAGAATCTCATCTTCCAAAACGGAGTCCAAAGCAGCTATCACAACACCTTCTTGTAAAATGTTCTCCTCTTTCTCAGCACCGACTATGGGAGAAAAACTGCGAGACAAGGCATCCGCCTTAACATTCTTAGTACCAGGGATGTAAGTAACGGAGAAATTAAACCGCGAGAAAAACAGTGCCCACCTAGCCTGACGGGCATTCAGGCGCTTGGCAGCATCAAGATATATCAGATTTTTATGATCCGTAAGAACCTGAACGGGAAATTCCGCACCTTCCAAGAAGTGGCGCCAGTGTTCAAATGCGAGTTTAATAGCCAATAATTCCCGATTACCAATATCGTAATTCAGTTCAGTCTCCGAAAAATTTTTTGAAAAAAAGGCACAGGGATGTAATCCATCCCCGTTATCCTGAGACAATACTGCGCCAACCCCCACAGAGGAAGCATCAACCTCAACCAAAAACGGCTTAGTCACATCAGGCTGCATAAGGATGGGAGCAGAGGTGAACCTCTCCTTGAGATACACAAAAGCTTCAATGGCCTCAGAAGACCACTGAACCGCATCAGCACCTTTCCTGGTGAGATCGGTCAGCGGTTTGACAATACTAGAAAAATTTTTTATGAATTTTCTGTAATAATTGGCGAAACCTAAAAACCTCTGTATCGATTTCAAACCAATAGGCCTAGGCCATTCCTGCACAGCTTGAACTTTAACCGGGTCCATCTCAAAACCTTCGCTGGAGATAATGTAACCCAAAAAACTAATTCTCTGTACAGCGAACTCACATTTCTCCAGCTTAGCAAAAAGCGAATTGTCCATTAATAACTGTAATACCTCACGTACGCTCCGCCAATGAGACTCCAGATCCGGCGAATAAATCAAAATGTCATCCAAATACACAACCACATTTTTGCCGATCAAAGGTCTAAGGATGTCATTAATAAGATTCTGAAAAAATGCAGGAGCATTAGTAAGACCAAAGGGCATAACCAGATTCTCAAAATGACCCACAGGAGTGTTAAAAGCAGTCTTCCATTCGTCACCCTCCTTCATGCGCAACAGATTGTATGCCCCCTTAAGGTCAATTTTAGAGAACCACTTGGCCCCCATTAACTGGTTAAACAGATCAGGAATCAATGGCAGTGGGTAAGGATTGCGTACAGTAATTTTGTTAATCTCACGAAAATCCAGACAAGGACGTAAACCGCCGTCCTTTTTTTTTACAAAAAAAAATCCAACCGCCACAGGAGACTTAAGAGGGCCTAATGTGACCGGCGGCCAAACTTGTCTGTATGTATTCCTCCAAAGCCTTCCTCTCAGGAATAGTAAGGTTAAATAAACGACTTTTAGGAAGAGTCGCTCCAGGAACAAATTCAATAGAACAATCATAGTCTCTATGGGGAGGCAAAACCTGCGATTCCTTCTCAGAAAAAACTCTCCAAAAATCCTGAATAGGAACAGGCAATTCTCCCCTATCCAAAGCTGCAATACGCCCGTTACAACACTTGTCATAACATTTATGGCTCCAGGATTTAATTTCACTGGTAGACCAATCCAGTACAGGATTGTGAAATTTTAACCAGGGCAATCCCAATATTACTGGAGAAGGCAAGTTATTCAAAACTACCAAATCCAATTTCTCGTGGTGAACACCATTAATAGTGAGAGGAAATTCACAGACCTTGAGAGTAATATTCTTCAAAGGGGAACCATCCACCGAAACCACAGCAATGGGGGATGATAAAGGTTCGGGTTTTAAATTGAGTCTTTCCAAGAATTCCCCATCAATAACATTCAGAGTAGACCCACAATCAACAAACACCCGAAATTCCATTAATTTTTCCTGAGCAATCGTGGAAGCAGCTAAAAATACACCCTTGGAATTTAAACAGGCAATACGGGCATGACTGACCATTTTTTTTTCTTTCTTGATACGAAGCTCACAGTCTTTAATTAAATGACCAGATTTTCCGCAATAGAAACACAAGCCTTCAGAAAATCTGCGATCTTTTTCTTGAGAGCGAGGTGTCATCGCTCCAATCTCCATCGGTTCACCACTGTTAGTACACACATTCTCATAACCAGAAACTGACATAGCAGAGGATTTGCTCTCATTAACCCTTGCACGCAGTCTCCTATCCACCCGTATAGCTAATTGCATAGCCTGTTGCAAATCTTCAGGTGTAGGATAAGCAATTAGCAGGTATTTAACCCTTTCACTGAGCCCAGCAAGAAATAGACTTTTCAGAGCAGAATCGTTCCACCCTGTTTGAGTAGACCATCGACGGAAATGAGTACAATATTTTTCCACATTACCTGATCCCTGTCTCAAACGTCTTAACTCAGTCTCAGCTGATGAGACACGATCAGGATCATCATATAATAGTCCCAAAGCAGAAAAAAAACTATCCACTGAACTGAAGCATGTATCACTAGGTTGCAAAGAAAAGGCCCACTCCTGAGGCTCTTTGTGCAAAAGTGACATTATAAACCCTATGCGCTGGGAATCATCCCCAGAGGACTTGGGTCTCAAACGAAAATACAATAAGCAAGCATTTTTAAATGAAAAAAATTCTCGGTGTTCACCAAAAAATAAATCCGGCAAACGTACCTTAGGCTCCAAGAAATGTGCTCCAGGACAGTTACTCAAGTGTTGACGGAGCTCAGTCACCTCCAAAGAGAGTCCCTGCAGGTGTTTAGCCAAATCCAGAACCGACACCATGATGGAACAGAAAAAATCTTTCCTTAGAGCATTTGCTGGGCTGGACTTACTGTTATGTTCTGCTACCAGAGCTAAGGAAAGAGAGGAGATCTGTCCCTATGATAGAACTCAGCTGAATCCCTACGATGTAACAGGGAACCTGATCCTGCGATCAGACCTGCTAAAGTCCTAAGCTAGTCTGTACGGAGACCTATAGATGTGGGGAAGGAATCCCTACAAGTACTAAGGACTGGGAGGAAAATGGGACACCTCCTAACAGAAATAGTAGCAGACAGACGAACAAACAAAAAATATAGAACAAAGAGGTCCGTAGACCAAGCAAACTAACAGAGTTAGATACAGAGCACAGGCTAGCTAGAAAGTAGTTAAACAATGAAGTCCAGCAAAGCCAGAAGGGCGGAGCAGGATTAAATAGGCCAACAAGGTCATGTGACCAGCAAAGGAAAAAAAACCTTAGAGCAAGGTTCTAACACCAATACACTCAAAGGAAATAAACGTGTATAACATAACATGTGTAATTGCAGTAATTTTCTAAGAGCAATACTTCATTTTCTGGAACAATTTGAAGGGTGCCAACACTTTCGGCAATGACTGTATAGTTTTGTGAGAAAAAATCTATCTATATAATTGTCTTATCCCGTCTATCTGTCTGTCTGTCTGTCCTGGAAATCCCGGGTCGCTGATTGGTCCGGCCGCGGCCAATCAGCGACGCGGCATTTCAGAAAAACATGGCGGCCGTTAGCGGCTCATGTGCGGCACGGAGGTCAGCGGCGATGCAGCCGGGAGATGCAGCCGGCTGCTCGCAGCATAAGTCCCCCGACCGCAGGCGCCGCTGACCTACATGCGGCTATCGTCGGGAGATCAGCGGCTACGGCCGCTTATCTCCCGAGGACAAGTGTGACACCCCTCCCCTCCTTTCCCCTCCTCTCCCCTCCTCTCATCGCCCCTCCATCAGGACCCCGGCACCCGGCGTCATACTTACCCCTCCCCTCCTCTCCCCTCCCCTCTCCTCTCCTCCCGTCCCTCCACCCGCTCGATCAGGACCCCGGCACCGGTGTCATACTTACCCCTCCCCGTGCCTCCGCAGCAGCTCCTGTGTCTTCCGCTGATGCTCTGTGACGTCTCAGGTCAGAGGGCGCGGTTACGTCTTTACACCGCGCTCTCTCCTGACCGGTCACAGCGCACAGCGTGAAGATGCCAGCTGCGCTCGAGTCCAGAGAAGCAGTGAGGTGAGTATTGGATTTTTTTTTTTTGTATGGGGCCATAGGGGACCTGCATGGGGCACTATGGGAGGATGGGACATCCTGCATGGGGTATTATATAGGGGGGATGTGACAGCCTGCATGGGGCATTATATGGGGGGAGAGGTGACATCCTGCCTCGGCCATTATATGGGGGGAGAGGTGACATCCTACATGGGGCATTATATGGGGGAGAGGTGACATCCTGCATGGGGTATTATATGGGGGAGAGGTGACATCCTGCATGGGGTATTATATAGGGGGGATGTGACAGCCTGCATGGGGCATTATATGGGGGAGAGGTGACATCCTGCATAGGCCATTATATGGGGGGAGAGGTGACATCCTACATGGGGCATTATATGGGGGAGAGGTGACATCCTGCATGGGGTATTATATAGGGGGATGTGACAGCCTGCATGGGGCATTATATGGGGGGAGAGGTGACATCCTGCATGGGCCATTATATGGGGGGAGAGGTGACATCCTACATGGGGCATTATATGGGGGAACAAGTGACATCCTGCATGGGGTATTATATAGGGGGGATGTGACTTCCTGCATGGGGCATTATAAAGGAGGGTCGGGAGACATATGCTAGAATACCCGATGCGTTAGAATCGGGCCACCATCTAGTTCAGTATAATCTTTGATTTAATAATTTAATCCTCTACTTTTTGGGGGATTTTCAGTCCAATGGGCGGTCCTATCAGTGACTTACAGTTGTCTTTGTATAAGTGTGTATAGAGAGTTAGCTGTCAATCACTGATAGGACCGCCCTCTGGACCAAAAATCCCAGAATGAGCAGAGGTTTAAATGATTAGAACACAGATTTTATTGAATCTTTTCTCACAAAACTATATATCAATCTACTCAGCTCCCCCTGATCGATAACAAGGTGCATGCAGATTGCACTGCATTTTCCTCGTGACAGGTTCCCTTTAAAACCAAATACAAGATCAATAAAACAAAGCATGCACATGATTGTGTTATCTTATATTTAGACTAGACCTGTGCAATACAATTAGTTCAATCTAATACAAGACCACACAGGGCATGAAACATTTGCAAGAGGTAATCTTCAAAACAACTTAATCCTTATATACGAGAAGCCATATAACAAGAATGTCACAAATAAATCTCACTTGTACTGTCATAAAGACACCGCAGTGAGTTCTTTAAAGACGACCATTCATCACTTTCGGTATATTAAACTAGCCACATCACGGAATAGTGAATGCAGAGCTGAATAAAACATTTTTAATTTTCACTTTCATCACCCTGATGTGACGGTTGTTAGTTGTGGCAAGAGTCATCGTTTTAACGCTGTCAGCCTCGTCTCCTGCCTCTGCAAACCTAATGTCCCCCCTGACATCCACCTGCTACTGCTCCTTTTCCACTTCCTTCACATCATGCATCATGTAACATGGACCTTGAGGGTCCCCAAAAGACACAGGGCAGCTATGAACATGAGAAATTTGATGTTGTTCCTCCATCTCCTCTTGCATTCTGCGAAGTATTTTTCCAGTATAAATATGAGGGGAAGACATAGTGGATTCCACAGTTGTCCCTATTGACAAGTTTTGTAACTTCTTCGAGTACATAGTAATAGCACAGACTATGTCAACACAGAAAAAAAAATGTTAACACACCCAATAGTGGAGCTTATTTTTATTTCAAGATGTATTGACTAAAATTTACTTTGCTCATGGGACAACCTCTTTAATAAATAATTAACCTTATCGGTGGTTGAAAACTAGTTAATTAGAATTTTGTAGTCTAAACTTTTGCTCTGCTCCTAAGACTTTCATTGGGGTGCATATGGTCTTAAATTAATTTGTTAGAAAAATTACTCTTTTGGATGTGCAAAATAACAAATCTTTTTTTGCAATCAATGGCCCACATTTGTGGAAGTATTTTGTAGTATGGTGTCACATAGAAAATTTGGATTCTGAAATGAAACTAAAGGTTTTCTGACAATATGAATTAACTCCCTTTATGAGAAATTCTGTAAACCCAAAAACTATGTTGCTAAGTATATTAGATACACACATAGAAAGGAAATGTCAACAACAGCTAGCTGTATTGTTGTGCATACAGTTGTTAATTTTTGGTATTTTATGTATAATTATGTTTGGATTAGATTAAATTATCCGCACCGTGACCACAAATGCAACGTAAACCTAAAATGATACATTGTTAAGTAGCTACATACAGGTTCACAGTGTTATGAATGTAACACACACTCACTCATGGGTAACGGAAAAAGTGAAGACCTACTACGGGGACTACAGGGAGATGCCGCACCCACACCCAACTGGTCCCTGTACAGACTAGAAAGAACTTAGAGCGCAACTCAAAAACACCACCTCGGACTTGGCCCCATAAAAGGCCATCGAGGGGTTTATCGTACCTCCTGAGCAACCAGAAGGGAGACCGCAACGCATTGCCAACAAGAGGAGAGCAAAGTATGCAAGAAGATACAAAACCCAGAGTGAGAAAATTTAAACACATTCATTAAGGGCAGAGAGGGAAAGCTAAAGAGAGCCAAAAGTAAACAGAACAAGTATAACCTCCCAGAAACCTTAAGAGGTGAAAGGAAGAGGAACTGGGAGGAAAACAAACAGACTCACTGCAGGAATTCAGTGGTGTTTACCATGCAAAGTAAACCCCTTAGCTGAAGGGCGGAACTACTAAACTCAAGTCCACTTTGAGGTATAGCCAACAAGGAAGTGCAGTGATGGGTGAACATATAAAACCCAACCCAGAATGTGATAAGGCAGACCAAAACGGGAAAATGGAAAACACCTGGAGAGGAGCAAACCAAGAAGGGGGATCACAGACAATTAGAACCATCAGCATGTGCACAGGGGAGAAAAGGCAATAGCTCTGCAGATTGGAACTGACCACACAGCAACAGGTCATCGGATCAAATCCCCAAACTGAGCCATGACACACGGTTGGAATGGAACATACAGCAACAGCATGCAGTATTATCGTAGGGTGTTTAGTTGCTAAAGTGGACTATTAAAACAGATATTAAAATATGTTCATGTCCTTAAATTTCTGGAATGTGGAGATTTTTCTTTAGTCTTTAAAAAAATACTAAAAAAACAAAAGAAATGCAAAAAAAAATATAGCTTATGGCTTGCCCATCTCCCAATCCATGAAGCACACTTTCTCTGATACACAAGCCTTGGTTTCAGGATTTTCTTCAAAAGTAACATAAAGGTATAAAACTGCTCTCCTTGTTTGCAGTGCAGCAAAAAAAAAAAGTGTCATTAAGGGGCTGTATTTCAATATATCACAGACCAATCAATTAAGTGTCACACTGACTCTTATTATTGTTCACAGTCTCAGATTAAAATTTCTATTTTTCATTTTTTTCGGCAATGCAGTCTGACACCACAATCCGATTTTGACTTTTATAATCCCCATCTGTAACGATGAGCTATGCCATCTGACCTCCTATCCATAGGCTGTAAAATCCTAAAAAGTCCCCTGCTTTTCCTGCCCTCATTTTTTATAGTCCCTGTGATACTCCTCCCATATTGGCTATGCTACACCATATGATGTAATAGCTGCAAGGCATTATGATGCAATCTGTGTGGCTATGGCTGACATCATGTGCCTTCTCTCTAGATGATGCAATTTTCATCATCAGCACCAAACTAATTAAGCCAACAAATGTTGGTACATTGTGTGTCTATCATAATAAAGACCTACAAAAGGGAGACACATCAACTAAAGTGTAAATATACAATACAATAATCTTTATTGAGTCAAATAAAAAATATATGGAGAATAGGGATAAGGATGTACAATGAAAAGGAGGAGCACTGGGGGTACAGAGTAACAGAATCAATAACAATGATCAAATATCTCAGAACAGCATAACAAAGTCAAATAAATTAAAGAAATAAATAGGCACAACTGGAACCAGAATACCGGTACTATCTAGCAGCATATGGTCATAAGGGAAATGAGTAAAGTGCAGAGTGCTTCAGTATAAATCCCTGACCTCCATGGCTATGCAGTGCTAAGATGAAACCTGGGTACACATAGTATATAAACAAATTGTGCAAAAGAATGCTGTGTTAGAGATAGAGTAAGATGATAACAATCAGAGGAATACTGACCCCAGTGAGCCACTGCACATCCGACGCACGTTTCGCCGATGCTTTGATGAGGATGATCCTCGTTCTTTACATGAACTGCTGCAAACTCAAAAAAACAGTGAAATTCCAGATTGTGAGGTAGCAAAACATAAAAATGATAAGGGGGTGAATAGTTTCACAAAAGTCACTGTATATCAGCATTATTTTAGGGTAAGGTTAACAGGAGAAAATGGAACCAATAATTTGTTATGCAATTTCTACAGTACAGTACAGGGATTATGTCGTCAGAAACTCTTGCACACAGCAGGGCTTGACGGGGAAGGAGCGCCATTTGACTTTTAGAGCAAGCACAATTTTTGTTAGAATAGATTGCAGATGCCATGTCACATTGGCAGAGTACCTCAGATGCCAAAACAGTAGAAACCCCAACAAATGATCCCATTTTAAAATTCCTTTAGGGGTATAGTGAGCATTTTAAAACCACAGGTATTTCACAAAATTGTATAACAGTGGGCTGTGAAAATGAAAAAAAATATATATATTTCTTTCCATTAAAATGTTGTTTTAGCCCCAAGTTTTTAATTTTCAAAAGGGGTAATAGGAGAAAATGGACCACAAAATATGATGCGCAATTTCTTCTGAATACGCCAATACCTCATATGCGGTCAAAAACTACTTTTCAGGCACAGCGCAAAGCTCAGAAGGGAAGAAGCTCCATATTGTAGAGCAGATTTATCTAGAATGGTTTGCGGTTGCCATGTGACAATGAAAGAACCTCTGAGGTATCAGGACAGCAGGAAAACCCATAAGTGACCCCATTTTACAAACAAAACCTCTTAATGAAATCATCTACGGGTGCAGTGAGCATATTGACACCACATGTGTTCACAAAATGTTATACTCCTGGGCGATGATAAAGATAAAATAATTTAATTATTACTACTAAATGTTGTTTAAGCCCCAGATTTTACATTTTCACAAGTAGAAATACATAAAAATTACCACATAATTTGTTACACAATTTCTTGCGAATGTGGCAGTACACCACATGTGGTTCAGTACTATTTGGCCACATGGTGAGACTCAGGAACGACAAAGCACCATTTGATTTTTGGAGCGTAGATTTTCCTAGAAAAGTTTGCAGACTCAATTTGCTGAACCCCTTAGAGCAGAAAGCTCCCTCAAGTGACCCCAATTTGGAAATTACACTCTTCTGGGAATATATCTACAGGTGTAGTGATGATTTTGACTCCATGGTTGTTTTCCAGATACCAGCAGCAATGGATGTTGCAGTGAAAATGCAAATGTGCTATTGTAGTGCCTGTACATTCTCTTGCTCAGTACATTGTGCCCAGCTCGTGCTTCTGGAAATACACACAACATAAATTAAGTGGGCTCTCCTCGATACAGTAATGCCAAACATGGGACGCTAACTGTGGTTTAGGCACATTGTAGGGACTCAGAAGGGAGTGGGATTTGGGAGAGCAGATTTTGCTGTATTTCTTTTGGTGAGAGCCACGTCACTTTGTCCAGCCTTTGTGCTACCAGTAACTTGGAAGCCCCCTATATTTCTGTTAACAGATGAAGGACCTGTGCGGGACCTTGTGGTTTGAGTAGAAGCTTTTATTGGTGGCATTTTGGGGTAAAGAACATTTTGGATCACTTCACATTTATCCTGTGCTCTACGCTGAGCACTTACATCAGCATTTCCATCTAAATCTACAAAATATGTGGTTCTGATGAAAATTCCAAAGTGTCCACTTACTAATTAGGATGTAGAGATACTCTAGACTCTGTGGCTTTTGTTCGGAGGTATCCAGGCTTAAGAGGTGCACAAAACTGTGGTTGACCGCCTAAAAAGACAGACTGTTGAATCATAGGCCAGACAGCATCCACAGTGTCTCCATCTGGCTCATTATAGGGAATCTTCCTCCGGGGGTTCCGTCTGAATCATGTATTTTGGGAGGCAGAATGAACAAATCAGCAGCAGGTGAAGAATTGGTTTTATTTATTTTTACACTGTTCCTCGTGCAGTATAAGTGATTAGACGACTTTATTCTTTGGGTCGGTGCAATTACAGCGATACCAGATTTATATATTTTTTTCTGTTTGGCTGCTGTCACACACTAAAAACCCCTTTTTATAAAAAAAAAAAAATAAATAAAAAGTTTTTACATCGCAATATTTTGAGAGATATAATTTGTCTATATTTCTGCTTACAGAGTCATGTAAGGGCTTGTTTTTTTGCGGGTTGAGTTGACGTTTTTATTGGTACCATTTTTGGGCACATAAGATTTTCTGATCTATTTCTATTCCGATTTTTGGGAAGCAGAATGAACAAAAACCAGCAATTCTGATTTTTTTTTTTATGCCATTCACCGTGTGGTGAAAGTGATAAGACAGTTTTATTCTTCGGGTCAGTATGATTACAGTGATACCATATTTATAGCATTTTTTTAATGTTTTGCTGCTTCTACACAATAAACCAATTTTATAGAGAAAATATTTTTGCATCGCTTTATTCTGAGAGCTATAGATTTTTTATGTTTCCACTGATGGAGCTGTATGGCGGCTTGTTTTTTTGCAGGACCAGATGACTTTTACAGCAATACCATTTTTATTTGCATTTGTCTTTTGATTGCGTTTTATTCCACTTTTTTTTCCGAGGTATAATGAAAAGCATAATTTTTTGCCACATTTTTTTTTTACTGTGTTCACTGTAAGGGTTAAATAGTGTGACAGTTTTATGGATCGGGTCATTCTGGATGCGGTGATACCAGATATGTTTAGTTTATTTTTACATAATTATGTGTATTTATTGGTAGTAGTTTTTGTTTATTTTGTTTTTTAATCATTTTTCCCATTTTCTTTCTTAACTTTTTTACTTAGTCTCTCTATGGGACTTTAACTTTCATTTGCCGGATCACTTGTATAATGCATTGCAATACAGATGTAATGCAATGCATCACATCTGTCAGATTACACAGGCAGAATGCCTGTTAAACCCTGCTATGGCGGGGTCAAAGGGGCCACCATACCTAGTACACCAGAAGGTCATTGATTAACCTCCGGGTGCCATGAAAACCATCGGCTCCCCGTGATGTCATCACGGGGGTGCCGATTGGGGAGCCCACTCCGTCTCACAACCTTCCTATCGACAGCGGCATCTGGAGGGTTAATCAGCCCGCACCGCCCCTGACTGTTACCGCAGGAGCTTGGTTGTCAGCTAAGCCGAGCTCCCGACAGTGATCATGCAGGGAAATGCTGATGTTTGGTTAGTCAGGTTGAATGACCTATCACAGCGATCGGAGAGAGGGGACCACTGTAACTGATCCCTGCATCTGTAGCCATGCCAGTCATGTGTCTGTGACTGCTGTCGGCACGGAGTTTGCACACAGTGACGGGTATAGCACGTCATGATGCGGGAACTGACACCTGTTCGTGATGTGCTATATCCGTCATGCGGCATCAAAGGGGTTAAAGTAAGAAAAACCCACAATAGTCGCTGAAATAAACTTGAATAAACTATCATTCAGATCTGTCCTTACTTGTACTCACAATGTAATTTATCTTTGGTAACTTTCAGCCATGATATGGATGCTTCTTTGCAACCAAATAAAAGCCATAAAACACCTCTTAAGGTTCATCAGAACAGGATTTAGCACACTATGGGTGACTGTGGTGCACTAAATCCTGTCCTGGTGAACCGAGGGAAGGCTGCGTCTTTTGCCTCAGTAACACACACCCATATTACAGCTGTCTGAAAATGACCTAAGGGTGCGTTCATAGGACTATATTTTTTGGGTTGCAATATCCAGTATGACTGCAGGTCTGCTGAGCTAAATTTTCAGTGTCATAGTCATATATGATGAGACTGTTATCTTATATATAGTGATGCTAGAAATTGCATCGTGACAAGGGCCACAAACTACAGTTGTGTGAGTGCAATCCAACACAGACGCAGAGTGGGGTCAATTCCATAGGAAGCCAATTAAGCCTGTCAACAAGTTTTGTTTATTTTTTTGAAAATGTTATTATCCTGTTCCTTGATCATTAGTGTATTACTGCTCTGCTTGATCGTATGGTTCTTTTTAGGTAAATGTTGCTGGATACAGAATTTTTCTGAGTTAATTTCATTAGTTTCCAACAACATAATTTGCAGACGAGCAGTTTTTACATAATCAGATTTTTGAGACTTCAGGACACCGGCCTGCGTTCCCATGCTCACAGTGTAGCGTCGTCTTTTATTAACAGAACAAGTTCCAACAGGCAGCTAAACAAGCTTTACTAACCATGTTACCAAATGAACTTCTCTAAGAAAACGCAGATCGGCCTCATTTAACGTCTTCAAAGCAATTGCCGTACAATGGAAACAACACGTATAGAAATAAATGTCAGTGGTAAGAAACAATAAAATGTAGGCGTGATATCGAAGCTTCCCTATATTGTGATACTGATAAGATAGTCCTTATATGATCATACTCTCTGTCACTGTCATCCAAAGAGGATTTCTAATACTTTCTAAACACTCAAAAATATACAGTCATATGAAAAAGTTTGGGCACCCCTATTAATCTTAAGCTTAATGTTTTATAAAAATTGGTGTTTTTGCAACAGCTATTTCAGTTTGATATATGTAATAACTGTTGGACACAGTAATGTTTCTGCCTTGAAATGAGGTTTATTGTACTAACAGAAAATGTGCAATCTGTATTCAAACAAAATTTGACAGGTGCGTAAGTATGGGCACCTCACCAGAAAAGTGACATTAATATTTAGTAGATCCTCCTTTTGCAAAAATAACAGCCTCTAGTCGCTTCCTGTAGCTTTTAATGAGTTCCTGGATCCTGGATGAAGGTATTTTTGACCATTCCTCTTTACAAAACAATTCCAGTTCAGTTAAGTTTGATGGTCGCCGAGCATGGACAGCCCTCTTCAAATGATCCCACAGATGTTCAATGATATTCAGGTCTGGGGACTGGGATGGCCATTCCAGAACATTGTAATTGTTCCTCTGCATGAATGCCTGAGTAGATTTGGAGCGGTGTTTTGGATCATTGTCTTGCTGAAAGATCCATCCCCTGCGTAACTTCAACTTTATCACTGATTCTTGAAAATTATTGTCAAGAATCTGCTGATACTGAGTGGAATCCATGCGTCCCTCAACTTTAACAAGATTCCCGGTGCCGGCATTGGCCACACAGCCCCAAAGCATGATGGAACCTCCACCAAATTTTACTGTGGGTAGCAAGTGTTTTTCTTGGAATGCTGTGTTTTTTTGCCACCATGCATAACGCCTTTTTGTATGACCAAACAACTCAATCTTGGTTGCATCAGTCCATAGGACCTTCTTCCAAAAAGAAATTGGCTTCTCCAAATGTGCTTTTGCATACCTCAGCCGACTCTGTTTGTGGCGTGCTTGCAGAAACGGCTTCTTTCGCATCACTCTCCCATACAGCTTCTCCTTGTGCAAAGTGCGTTGTATAGTTGACCGATGCACAGTGACACCATCTGCAGCAAGTTGATGCTGCAGCTCTCTGGAGGTGGTCTGAGGATTGTCCTTGACTGATCTCACCATTCTTCTTCTCTGCCTTTCTGAAGTTTTTCTTGGCCTGCCACTTCTGGCCTTAACAAGAACTGTCCATGTGTTCTTCCATTTCCTTACTATGTTCCTCACAGTGGAAACTGACAGGTTAAATCTCTGAGACAGCTTTTTGTATCCTTCCCCTGAACAACTATGTTGAATAATCTTTGTTTTCAGATCATTTGACAGTTGTTTTGAGGAGCCCATGATGGCACTCTTCAGTAGAGCTTCAAACAGGAGAACAACTTGCAAGTGGCCACTTTAAGTAGCTTTTCTCATGATTGCATACACCTGGCTATGAAGTTCAAAGCTCAATGAGGTTACAAAACCAAAAAAAGTGCTTTAGTAAGTCAGTAAAAAGTAGGTAGGAGTATTTAAAACAAGAAAATGATAAGGGTGCCCATACTTATGCACCTGTCAAATTTTGTTTGAATGCAGATTGCACATTTTCTGTTAGTACAATAAACCTCATTTCAAGGCAGAAACATTACTGTGTCCAACAGTTATTACATATATCAAACTGAAATAGCTGTTGCAAAAACACCAATTTTTAGAAAACATTAAGCTTAAGATTAATAGGGGTGCCCAAACTTTTTCATATGACTGTATATATATATATTTGTACCACCAAATATAAGTTTATGAAAAAAGATTGGGAGTTTGTATCTATGTGATGTGCCCGATTTACAACAGAACAGTCTGACATAACTTAGATGGGAAAATATTATGCTGATGACTTCCTCTATTTGCAACTTTCTACCAATATTGTGTAAACAGGATTTTAAAAATGGCTATTAAAATTATTGCAGAGGCCAAATTAATATAAGGAGCATTTCTTTAAGTTCTAAATCCACAATTGTAAATCAGCATCCTTTTTTGCTGAGCAAGTTCTGAAATATTAGAAAGTGTTGTTTTCAGCAGTGTATCGCATACAAGCAGCAATTCATCTAAAAAATGAGATGTGTGTAAAGATGTATCTAAAGGATGTGAGGAGACATTTGATAACACAAAGGAAGACAAGTATATGACACAGCATGCGACAGGAAGCCAATGTCAAGAATTACTCATCCTGTCACCGATCACCACAAAACAAGCCTTAGTCCATCCTCCATTGCAGACATCTCAAGGTCCAACTGTCTTTACAGATTTTATGTTCTGAATTACACACAAGTTATGGGTCTCTATCAGCCACCCAAAATGTTGGTGATCAGAGTAAATATCAGAGGAAATAGTGTCACCAACACATGTACAGCTTCTGTGGATTGAACATGCGTCCACTCAGCTTTAAAGGGAACCTGTCACCAGAAAAACGCTATTAGGCCACGGCCCCACTATCAGTATTTGGTCAGTATTTTTTCTCAGGAGTGGGAGCCAAAACCAGGAGTGGGTGATAAATTCAGAAGTGGTGCACTTGTTTCTATTATACCTTTTCTCTGATTGTTTCTCATCTGGTTTTGGCTCCATCAGAGAAAAGGTATAATAGAAACAAGTCACCAATTCTGCATTTATCATCCACTCCTGAGAAAAAATACTGACCGAACACTGACCAAATACTGATTGTGGGGCCGTGACCTTAACTTGCAGATATAGGGTTCATCTGCAGGTTAATAGCGTTATTATGATGCCCGTAGCCCACACTTAGTCAAATGCTGAGAGGAGAAAATGAACTTTATTCTCTCTGGCAACGTTCGGGTTTCAGTCACTTGAGCGGCGCCGGTTCGCTCACCGCTCTGAGAATACAGAGTGGCGGCTGTAACCACACCCCCAGTCCAGACTAACAGTCCGCCCCAATGTAGAGCCAGTGTCAGTCAGGGCAGGGGGCACGGTTACAGCCGCCATTCTGTATTCTCAGAGCGGTGAGCGAACACACGCTGACGCAGCTCCTGTGACTGAAACCAGAATGCTGCAGGGGGTATAAAGTTAATTTTCTCCATGCAGCATTCAGCTAAGTGCAGGCACTGGGCGCTATTATCCCGCAGATTAACCCCATATCTGCAGGTAATAGCGTTCTTTCTGGTGACAGGTTCCCTTTAAGCAGCACCTCATACAAACTGGGTACATGACAGATGCATGGACTCGAGGCACTGACATAAATTCATTCAGCTTAAATATCCACTCTACTTCACTGAGGACAAGAGGTGCATGCTATGTAAGCTAATGGCAGATATGGATTAACATTAGTGATGAGCGAGTAGGCCTCATTAACTCTTTCGGTGAGCACGCTCAGGTGCTTGCCGAGTATTTTGGCGTGCTCGGGGTTTCATTCATTGTCGCCGTGCCTGCAAGTGTCACGGCTGTTTGACAGCTGTGATACATGCAGAGATAGCCTGGGCAGAGGGAGAATTATGAAAGCAATGATGCCATAATTCTCCCTCTGCATCTGACGTCACAGCGCAGTGGGCATGATGACATCATTGCAATGCGCTTGCTACCGAGACAGCAGCGGGGGAACAAGGAAAGGGGAGTATTTATTTATTTTAATGTGTGGCTCATTATACTGCATGGAGGACAATGCAGGGCCCCGTTATACTGTATGGAGCACTATGTGACGCCATTATACTGTATTGAGCACTATGTGGGGCCATTATACTGCATGGAGCACTATGTGGGGCCATTATACTGCATGGAGAACTATGTGGGGCCATTATACTGCATGGAGCACTATGTGGGGCCATTATACTGCATGGAGCACTATGTGACGCCATTATACTGTATTGAGCACTATGTGGGGCCATTATACTGCATGGAGCACTATGTGGGGCCATTATACTGCATGGAGCACTATGTGGGGCCATTATACTGCATGGAGGACTATGTGGGGCCATTATACTGCATGGAGGACTAGGTTAGGATTTATTAAAAAGTACTTTGCTCGTGGGACAACCCCTTTAACTTTGTTTCCATATGAAAAGGTTCATTGTTATATTTAGCAAAACTTCCTCCATTGTAGACGTTTTTTTAATAAATATTAATGTTGGCCCGTGACTTTGTCCAAGCTTTTAATTTTGGCCCAAGGTGTATTTGAGTTTGACATCCCTGCCCTAGGAGGTGGTGCTCTTCCAGCTCGTGTGAGGTCAGTATTGGCCATCAATATTAGGGAACAACATGATTTTACCATTTTATTTACATTGAAGTAAAAATAGAAGCTAAAGATTGGTGATATCAGCGTATTATGCACACTAAAGCTCTGGACATATTGCAGAGATCATTGTCCTGGTCATTGACCCTTGGGCAGGGACACTACTCTTCAGCAGAGATCGTGCAGTTACTGTGAAATACCCCCTGAAGCGCACACTGCAGATACCTCGTAACGTAGAAAAATAAAATTCCCACTCTAGACAGAAAATCACTTCGCAGTTTGGAAAGGTTACCAATGTCATCCTTCCACGTGGACATGTGCTTTCATTGCTGGGTATGCATGCTAGCACATAGTATGCGTATGAGATGTTCTGTACAGCCTTGAAAAGCCATGCTACAGGGGTCGGCAGGTGGGAGAGTAGAGAAATTCACCTTGATCTCAAGAGGAGAGCGGACAGGACGCACAGCTATTAGAGAAGAACACACTGCTTTGTGCAACCCAGGTCCAGGTCAGTGCTCTCTGGCCATGGACATTAGCTGCACAAATATCCTGCGTTTCCAAGTTTCTCGACACAGCTTTTGGAGTCGCCAACCTCGAGTGATGTCACTATGAGTCGCACAGGTGACATCTCACCAGCCCCACTAATCAAAAGTGGAGTATGGGATCCCAGAGAGTAAGGAAATTCTCGCAGCTCCTGTCCACTGCCTGACAGCACTGACCTAGACCATGGACCAGGGTTGTGTGATATGGCCTGCTCGTCCCTAACAGCAACAGTCAAGATCCTGGGACAGAGTTAGGCTTTTCTTTCTAGTATGACTCCCCTTATCTCCTCTCATTGTATGAAGACTGCTGACTTCCACACTTACAAGATGCAACAACTTTTTTGCAAGATTTTATTCTTCCTAAAAAGTACGACTTCTAGTCTGAAAAATATGGCTGTGCTTTTAGTGCCGTTAAAGCAAATGTGTCATCGGAAAATGACCTATTGTTTAAATCAGGATTTTGTGTTAAATGTATGCTCGCAACCCTCCCACCTTCCCCATGTCTCAATATTTATTAAAAATAGAAATCTTACAATTTTTTACACAGGCCACTGGGGCTTTTTTAGATGAACTTCCAGGTGTATAAGGAAATCCATATGTACATTAGTCACAAAGTAGGTAATGAGTGAGTGCAAATGTCATTGTGACGGGAGAGGGAGCAGGGTCAGCGGTAACATCACCTATTGTGAACTGTGGGACTGCTATTACTTCTATATACAGTTGTTACCTGTCATTGTAATCCTGCCTCTGATAAGGAGCCTGCTGAAAACTCTTCCTGAAAGGACAGGAAGAATGAGTCTAAAATAGCCTCAGTGGATAGTGAGAAAATTGACATTACAAATTTTTTTTTATTTATTTTTTTTAAATACAGATCGTAATATTGGAAAAATAAACTGCCAAAAATGTAAAAAAACAAACAAAAAAAAACAAGAAAAACACACAAGTATCAAAACTGATTTAAACGATAGTTTTTTTTATTTACGGACAACATATTCCCTTTAAAAGTTGCCAATACTTGATCATGTCTTGTTATACATCACAATCTAAAGGGTTGTGCTCCACGGGTGCAGTATCACCGCAGGCACTACTGAAGTGCGGCTTCTAATGGAATAAAGAAATTCCTGTGACAGATCCTGCTTAATGTCCTTATTTATTTCTAGGTTTATGTCTAAAGAGTAAACCATGACTTAGTGTTTTTGAGGAAGCCAGGAGACACTAATATATAATAGACTACTCATTTCTTACAATACAGACTCGCCCGAATAAAAACAAGTATTCACATCAAGCAGCTGTACAATTATATTTATTGTAAAAAAATGTATAAATCATTACTACAGACTCATTTACTTGATTAAATAATGTAGCTGTAGTAAAATGCAGCGCATAGCACACATTCTGTGGTCAATACTTGGCAATATTGTGCGATGAAGCTGGAAATGATGAATTTGTCATAAAAATATTACTATGTGAGACATGCAAAATGCTTGAATTGTTTTCCTGTACAACAGATATTTTAGGCTGACCTGGTATTTAGTACAATTTAACACGTTTTTCTTCTACAGATATTTCATGAACTCTACATAGATATGTTACTTAGAGATTGCCCGGCTCTGTGATAAATGGTCATCATTTAATAAAATACTTGCTGGCAAAGATATTACAGAAGTTTTTTGACCTTTAATAAAACCAGATGGGATGCTCCAAATTGCTGAAAATAACAAATGGCACTATACAGTACTGTGGAAAAAATGCTGAACAGCTTAAAAAAAATGAAGTGTTAAGAGTTTATTTTTATCAATTAACAAAATTCTAATTGAATAAGTAGAAGGGAAATCTGAATCAAGTTAATATTTGGTGTGACAACCCTTTGCCTTCAAAAAAGCATCAATTCTTCTAGATACACTTGCACACAGCTTTTGAAGGAACTCAGCAGGGGGGTTGTTCCAAACATCTTGGAGAACCAACCACAGATCTCCTGTGGATGTAGGCTTGTGAAAATACAAGCATAACTAGAAGAATTGATGGGGCGGTCACACAAAATATTAGTACGATTTCGATTTCTCTTTTGTTCAATGATAAAAATAAACTATTAACACTGCTATTTTTGAAATCATCCTTATTTTAATTCATAGAATTATTTTACTCAGAATTATGGTAATTCAGACTTTGCAGTTTTTTTTCCACACCAGCCTAAAACGTTTGCACAGTGTTGTATATTTATTATTTTCTCTTCTTCTCCTCCCCACTCTGCATCATTACAGGCTTGATTCCCTTCTTTTCAAGATATGAACTCACATGAACTGGGCGCACAGTTGATATCCTGTACCAACCCACACTATTTGGGCATATCCTGAAGCCAGTATACTACCTTTTGTTATTTTAAGTAATCATTTTAACAAACTTTGCATAAATCATTAGTACAAAAAAATAGAAGAAACATTGTAATATATTTTGTAAGAGAAATATTCTTTTTTCTCCACTTATAAGCCACATCTTCCCCCACTCACCCTAAATCTATTTTTCAATCTAAAAATTGCCAAAATCAGCATCAGTCAAAATAAGACAGTTCATTGAGGTATCAGATTACAGGTGCCTATTGAGGCCTATGGAAAGGAAAGGAAAAATAGAGTGAAAGAAAGGCACACACAGACCCATCAATTGCTTTCTAGTAAGTGTTTTATGTCACCCCAGAAATTGGATTCCTACCTACACTCTTCAGTACTGCTATATAATCTCCTACATGCTGCTGCTTCTGAACCTGTGCTACATAGCGACAAGAGAGCAGGAATCCCTCGTGTGTGCTGTGAATGAGAGCGAGCATAGCAGCTAGTCTATACCCACTAGCTGAGAGACAACTGATAATTAGATAGAGTCTGCAGAGGGGAAAACTTACAGGTCATATAATGGCCACAAAGTGTTATTCCTCCAGTTCACAACCCAGCAGCTTATTCTGAACAGTCACCTCAAATGGCAAATGCAATTTGGAGCCTCTTGCTTAATTTTATTTGGGCAGGAGGTCCATGAAGGCAAAGGGTAACCTCCAAGTGGTGAAAAAATTGTGGTGTTATCATGAATTAACCATACCTTCCACATTTAGCTATAGTTTAAACATTCACAAGACAACAACAAATTCTGAAATGTTTGATATTTCTGCATTTCTCAGAAGTCGGTCACAACTTTTTTTCCTGATAGGGAAACCTTGAGATTGCTCACAGGTCATGCTGGGATTTTATTGTAACTCAAAGGCAACTCTATGTCAATGTGAAGGACAACCCATTTAAACTCTTGGCGCATCTACTTAATAAAAACTGCGCAGGCAACTATTTAGCATATCCAAGACAACGTTTAAAATAAGTTAGATCAGATACACTTGATTTATTTTCTGGTGTGTCAGCATTAATCTGGTCATTGTTTATAGCCTGCATAAGAATTCACATAATGTTACCTTATATGCAGATTGGGTAGAATAAGATCTTTTTGTGTTACAGGTACCATATAAAGCTTTTACATGATCATAGAAGTAAATGTCTAAAGCTGCTGCAGACGAAGTGAGTATTTTTAAATAATACCATCTTATAAAATATATTTTTATTGAGGTACAGGAGGAGTGGCTGAAGCCTGTTGTACAATGCAGTGCTACTAGCCGATGAACACTTTGATCGAATGACTCCAGTACAAAAAAGCACACTTGGTTAATACATGGCTTCGAAGTGGGGATATGAATCTCCAGCCTAAGTGATGTTGGTGGTCATCAGTCAAGTACTCAGATGCAGATGATTGGAGCTCTTTTCACAGTTCTTGGCTTTCCAGGAGTCATGGAGCTGCTGGAGATGTTTGTATGTTGCTAGGCTTACATTCAGTGCTGGATGGACTTCATTAATACCA
The DNA here is from genome assembly GCF_046119375.1 of Phyllobates terribilis. Classification (NCBI taxonomy): domain Eukaryota; kingdom Metazoa; phylum Chordata; class Amphibia; order Anura; family Dendrobatidae; genus Phyllobates; species Phyllobates terribilis. The sequence goes on along the minus strand of NW_027362761.1, from coordinate 417,257,707 downwards.
GACTCCCCCATCAAAGAAAGGCCACAGATCCCAAAGTATGCATGCAAGGCATCTAGAGTGATGAAAAAAACAATGTACAGATATATTACATACTTTAGTATTTATAAATATATTTTGTCCTGACTACAGCAAAGATCTCCAACTTTTAGTAAGTCGTGAGTAACTTTTAAATACACAGTATTGAGCTAGACACAACATCAGGCGATTCATGCTGCCCTTCTGACATACTCCAGCCTTTCAGACAAAATATACTGTGAAGATCTGAATGGGGATCATAGCTAGAGACCAGACTAGCCCAGCTATTCTGGTGCCCAGCTATGGACTCTGGCCAGCTCTTCCCAGCACCGCTCTTATTGACAGGCTTTTACCTGGTGTGTACATAGGGAGAGACCTGAAAAATCACCTCTAAAAGCGTTGGGAAGAGCCAGCCAAGGGCGGAGCCGGACTAGTCGGATCATCAAAGTATATTTTCTCTAAAAGGCCGGTGTGTTTCAGAGAAAAGTGTACTTGGGTGCAATTGTTTAGCCAAGCTCTGAATCATGCTGCGCTCAGCTTGGGTAGTGTGAATCGCCTGACAGGTTCCCTTTACGTTCTACTCAAGCTTTGACACATTAGTGCGGAATTGCAGAGAGATATTAAAATGCATAAAATTATAGAAATAATAACAAAAAGTACCTGGATGGCTGTCTGGCCACTTTGCAAAACCACCAACTAGACGGTCTTGGGTAGATAAAATAAAATTTCTGTTTTTCTCAAAATTTGTATACTTGAAGATGTCTAACAACTGCAAAAACCCCAAAAAATGAGCTTTAATGATATTAGTAAATGAAGAATGGCAATGCAAAACAATATGTAAGTGGCATACATAAGTGTATTCATTAACATCCAAGAGTAATGAGCAGACATGAGCTTCAAGCTGTAGAAGGCAATGAAGCTACTCCTATTACTAGCAAGAAAGTTACAAGTTATCAAATTTAGTTAAAGAAATCTTACTGTTAAAGTTGCTCCCACCCAGAAGGAATAGCAGGTGTCAACTGGTTTGTTGGGCCGCCCATGAAAGCCATTTTGTTGCCTCATGATGCACCATCTTCTTATTCTGTTGAGTTCTTTCTCAGAGAAAACATCTTCAAGTTTTCCCATGAGACACAGAGAAGCAACACCACAAAACGTAGATCCACCTATTAGAAGATAACAACACATTTGAATAATACTCGAAAAAGTGCAGTAAAAAACATTACTGAACACATTTTACATTTCCGATTCTTCAACAAAATGTAAAATTAGACAACAATATCCGGATTATACACAAAGCATGATTTTTTATGGTATTTATTTAAATAGGACCGGTCACTTGGGAGAGATATTCACATCTGTTGCTTTTGGAGGGCAGTGTGTGAAATTTCTCTTCGCAGCCCGACGCTGCAATCTCAGCAGTGTCTTAAGATTGCTAGTCTTCTACCAAACGGTGATTGACAGCATCTGTGAGGGAGGGGTGAAAGCACGCACTCCAATAGAAGAATCTAAAGAAACGGCCAGTGAAATTATAAGCAGAGATTTCACATACTGCGCTTCAAAAGCAGTAAACGTGAACATTGCTTCAATAGAATGACAGCACAAAACAGAAAAGAAAGGTAGAATAGAGAGTGCAAGGATTTTTTACAAGGTTTTTATCTTGAATTTTTTAGGCAAGTGACAGGTCGTATTATTCAATCCACATATAACCCATCATCACCACCATGGCTGAGCGGCGGCTGCCACTTTCGCCTGTTGTCCCTAGAGTGCCAACCACCGTGGTTAGGCATGGATAAGACTAGGGTTTGACATTATTATCAAGAACATTTGTTTAGTGATTATTGTTACACTGTTATTAGACTAATGGCGGGTCCTTTCTATATTTACACCCACTTGCCAGCTTATCAGGGCCCTGGTAGGGCATTTGATGTGGTAGATGGTGACCAATTCCCTATCACCCCTTGATAAATTCATCTCATATCATCTTACTCAAATATTGAGGATATGCAACTTTGCATGCCTAATTTTGCTGATAAGTATCTATTAATGTAAGGTGGTATATAATAAGAACACACAAAAAAAAATGAGCAGATGGGAGGTGAACTGGCTTCTATAATGAAATAGTTTCTAGCATAAGTGATCCAGGGGAACCAAATTTACAACATTTTAATGGGTGTCCATTAGGATGCTTAGGAGTTCTTCAAAGCACTTGTAGTAGTCTGCTCAGCAGCCAGAAATCTGAGAGGTAGGAACCTAAATTGGAGTCATGTCAATTGGATGGTTTTAAAAGGAAGCAACACTTCCCTGCTGAATACATTTTTAGAAGTGCAGAGGGTAATACTTTGGGATAGCTTTAGCTATGTTAGAATACTAATGCACTCCAGGATGCAGAAATAAAGGTGGGGGCAGCACAGGTGCAAAATACTGATGAATAACCACTGGATTTTAGTGTAGGGACTCGCAAGATAACGAGGACCATTGATGTGGATTGCAAGCTTTCATATTTTGACCATAATATCGACAAATAACTCATGCACATTATACATTTTTTTCATTGCACATTTTTTAATTTAAAGTTGGATGCAGCCAGGTATTTTAGTGTTGGACGGGGAAATTCGGGTGTCTGTCACTGTGGGGTGCACTTATTTAGTGCTAGGCAGCCTGCCTGATCCAATAGTATGGGTGTGACCAATAGGCTTTAAGCCAGACACTGTACATCACACGTACCTGTGTGACTGGTGTCCTATTCAAGTCTTATCTGTGTGTATTAGTAAAACTAGGCAACCATCCCTTTTATGAATTGATAGGGGTATGAGTGGTTGTTTCATCAGTACTTTGCACCTGTGGTGCCTCAGCCTTTATCATGGGGCTGCTGTATACTGCAGTTCATTAGTATTGTGTTTTGCTGTTGGTAAATAAGGCTGCTTTTTTCGGTGATATTTTTTCAGCGAATAGCTTTAGCTATGCAAGTAGGAACCATATATCAGCACATCTACAACTCATAGGCCAACTCTATGGTCAGTGTGTTAAAGGAACCATATCATGTGCCAATCAGCCCCATCTTTGGACAAGTTTATTCATATATATGGAAAATCCACAACAAATTTGTACTTAAAGGAGGTGTCCACTACTTTCATATTGATGCCCTATCCTATGGATAGGGCATCAATGTATGATCGGCCGTGGTCCCTCATCCGGCACCCCTGCCGATCAGCTGTTATCGGTGCCGGCGGCCGGAAGTGCTTACCTGCGGTGCTTGGCCATCTAGCTGTAGTGGCCGATGCTTGTTACTGCACATCCGCCTTCTATTCAATTGAATGGGAGGCGGATGTGCAGTACCCCGCGGCGGCCACTACAGATGGACGGTCAAGCACCGCAGGTAAGCACTTCCGGCCGCCGGCACCGATAGCAGCTGATCGGCGGGGGTGCCGTGTGTGGGACCACGGCCGATCATACACTGATGCCCTATCCTACTGATACCCTATCAGCTGAAGACCCACGGCGAGGGGCATCTCTGGGAGGACGCTCCCACTAAAGAACTGTTTGCAGCAAGATCTTCACGTGAATTTGAGGACCTAAGCACACTATAGGAGGAGTTACTGAGCCGCACAGGTATTTCAGCCATTTGGCCAACTTCCATATTTTGATACTTGCGGTTTATACATAATATATGGCCGTGAGGCCTGCAGCAGTATTCCAAGGTTTCAAAGGACCAGGTTCTACTCTGTTTTTCTTGCATATACCTAGGTCACAGTAGGCAGGGTTATTCCCGGTTTAAGCCGGTCTGTTTTTACAGGGACATACACCAGTACTCCACTCTATAGACCACATCCTTATTCATAGGTGTTCAGGGGTTCCCCTTAGAAACCTATTGTGCAAGCGCGGCAGTATATTTTATTTATTAAAAGTTCATTTTAATAATTGTCTGTGTCTGACCGTGTATGGAACATACCACATCTCCTGGGAAGGGGAGGAAGCAAAAGAGGATACAGACATTACAGCAGGGGATTGTAGAGGATTCATTTTGTGAGGTAAAATATTGTTTAAAAACAGGCAGTGAAATGTTTTACTTCACAGTAAGAATCAGCTGTGACCCCCTGCTGTAATGTCTGTATTGTCTTTTGCCTCCTCCCCTGCCCAGGAGATGTGGTATGTTCCGAGCACGGTCAGACACAGACAATTTTTAAAATGAACTTTTGTTCGTGTGAGAACTGTTTTAATTTCTCCATTGTCTCTGTGCGTGTACATTGGACTGCATTTGGATGACATCTGAGTGCAGTCTGATGTTTTACACATACCCATAGACTTGTATGGGTGTGCATGGTCCGATTATCGGATGCATTCACAGCATGCTGCAGATCTGCACTGCCCCATAGTATAGCATTGGTCCAAGTGTATTCTGATAAAACATCGCATAGCACTCGGCTGTGTAATACGCTCGTGTGAACGAGCACTGAAGATACCCCTTTATCTACCTGACCCTACTTTGGCAAGGTGAGGTCCACACATTCAGCTCTAAGGTGCTGTCCACCAAATCCAGCTCTGATGTCCCACAAAGCTCAAGTTGTTGACAGGCTGATCCAGGTCTACAGTTTTACACATTGTCGGTCATATCCAATTCTGCTGCATCAACGCCTCCATTTGTGCAGCTCGATCTGACCTTTAGCTCAGCAAATCCACTTTATCAGGTGAGCCCACACAGATAGAAAAGCCATGTTTAAGAGGGAGGAACATGCCGCTACACATGATAAATTCAGATCCCAGACACATTACTGATGAGTATGTAAAAACAAAATTTAAATAAAGTTAATAATAAACCTTCTAATATGTCTTATTACTTATTTTACATTACACTACCCAATATTCAACCTGCAAAACAAACATGGAAAAGTTGTGAAGTTTTGATAATCGCAGGCATGTTAATGGCATGCAAATGATGAACAAAATTTTCAAAACATCGACTATGAGCACCAAGTGCAGAAATGAAAGTGTTTACACGCCTTAGCATGCCATCAATGAGTCTATTAACGGTTATCTGAGGAAGGTTTTGCAGCGCTGAATGCACTTGGTACAGAAATCATCAACATCTGCTACCTGCAACTCCCTTTGCAATAGCCAACCAATGACATCCCAGATGTGCCAATAGTAGCAGGTTTAGACCACACAGGCTGCGCACAGTAGCATGCGGTCGTGTTGGAAAATGGCTCCTGGAACTTTATTTAGAAACTGCCATACCATTTGTTCCACCACCAAATCAATGTACCACGTGGGCAATGACATGAAGAGGCCTTCATGAGAAAACATCCCACCGGTCCTATTACTGGGATCTTGATGTGGGGAGGCATAACGTAAAGTAGCCAGATCCTTCTAGTCTTCATTGCAGATACAATAACAGCTCAGCATTACACTGATTTGGAGGTGGAACCAGTGGTACGGCCATTTCCAACATCTCCCAGGAGAAGGTTTTCAACACGACAACACCAGGCCACATTTGTTGGTGCTACTGTAACCAGTCTGCATGGCCTAAATGTACTACCATGGCTTCAGCGTCTCTGAACTTGTCTTGCATCAAGCATATCTGGGATCACATTGATCAGCAACTGTAAAGGGAGCTGCCAGCAGTGGATCTTGATGATTTGAGTGCCCAAGTGCATTCAGTGTGGAATAACATACTTTAGACAACCATTGATTACTTCAACGATAGCATATCAAAGTGTAATTACATGTATTTCTACGCTTTTTGCTCATAATTGATACCGAATAAATCAAGATGTTTTGCAACTTTTGTTTTCATTTTTTCATCATTTCCATATCATTAACATGCTTATCAATGCTGTCCATTCCAGAATCCCACGACTTTTCCTTCCTGGTGTTTCAATTAAGTATCAAATTCCCACATTTCATCTTTTACTAGAATTTCAAAGACCAATGGCCTTGGACCAATCACAACATGACCAGGAATAAAATATCACATGTACAAGAGGCGATTTTTTTCCCTACACTCTATTGATGAAGCAACAGATATACAGACTCTGAAAGATGCACAACAGATATATATTTTTCTAGTTTGACCATGCAATTTTTCAAATACTGTTCAACTACTATTTTGTATCTTCAGCTACTATGCAGAAGTATGTGTCTCCATAGTTACAGACTACAAACTCCTGTAGTCGTCAGCTTTGTAGGTTTGTACTACATGATGAACTGAATAAATCACAACATAGGAATACTGTATTCATAGGGAGTTTTACATTTGATTAAAGGGTTATGCTAATAAAAGACTTTTATTGCATATCTACATAATAAATACAACTCATGTATTCAGGTTTCTAAATTAGAGATACACATAACACACATATGACAAGCTATTTTACTTGAAGGCATGTATACAAATCTGCCATTGCCCAAACAAGATAGAAAAGTTCAGTTTCTTCCCCTCAGGCTTAAGCACATGATAAACACACACATGTACATACATATCTTTATTTTTTTCAGTTATTATGATTTCCTTTGTGCAGGGAGATTTAATGATTTTATTGAGATAATTAACATTAAGAAGGTGCTATGCACATTACATGAATGCAGACTGCACCTGCCGACAGGACCAGATTACCACCTAATCTGCTTGGTGGGGTTCCAAATCTCCCCTGATGGCAGTTGCCAAGAAAAAGAAGGGTTGGACATGTTAGATTTCAACATGCTCAATTCTTTTGTTCTGAACAGAGATAACATGTTGCTAGAGGTGTCTGGCATTGACCTATCACCTTCTGGCTAATTGAGAACATAAAGACATTCGGAAGAGTGTGCATGTGTATAAGTGGTCCTAAGTAATAAAGTATATGGCCAGCCTTAGCCCAAGATGCTCTTTATTTATCAGATGTAAACTTTGAGGAGGTGGTAGCATATGAATAAGAAACCACATACATTAATATCAAAATTGGATTGCAATCTCAAATGGAGAATAATAGAGAGACCACGGCAAAGCTATGTTCTCTCTGTTCAGCCAATTCATCTTTCAGCTACACTACTGAACCAGTTTCCTCAATGTTGTAGACTTCTGTAATGCTCACATCATCAAAATTATCACCAATGGCAGAAACCTACAGGTGAAAGTCAGATTCTGCAATAGATTGGCATATTGGCTTCTCGAAAGTGTAAAAGGGCTAACTTGCAGCTTTACCGGTGCGGTTTTAGTTCCTTGTGGACTATTTCCAGTGCATGTAATAAAAGGTCTAAAATACCTCATACAGGGTCGGAGGCATGGTTATCTATATAAATCCTCACAAAATTCACCATGTATGAACACAGTCTTTGCAACCGGCCTGTCTGATTACTCGGATCTTTAGCTTAAACCAGAATTGCCAAAGAACGAAGAACAGTGACCTCTTCAAATCTCAGAAAAATCCATTGTAATCAGGGCTGTGGAGTCGGTAAGCCAAACCTCCGACTCAGACTCCTCAATTTCCATGACACCAACTCCGACTCCGAGACCCCCTCATACTTGGCTCATGTTTAAGTGATAAATTTACTGTAGCACAGATTCAGCTCAGCTAAAAGTCTAGACCCTTAGATCAGGAATAGGACAGACATTTATAGGACATTTCAGAATTTTCCCAAATTCTTATCAAAAAATATTCCCCACAAACTGCATTGTATTACTGTACCCAATTTATTATATATTTTAAGAGTTGGAGTTGGTCCATTTTATACCGACTCCGACTCCAGCAAAATGGACACCGACTCCACAGCCCTGATTGTAATAGCACCATAGGAAAAATGTACATCATATCATGCATAAAAATTAGACCGTATAGGGCCAAATTTCAATTAGGCAGATTTCCGATGATATTATGAATTATGGGCACGTTTGTGCACCCGGATGACGGACACCTGTCCTGGTCCGATCGTGGATCTAATGACCTGACCTGACCTGAAGGATTCAGAGATTCCCATGAACCTGTCATTTCGGGTTGTTAGACCCATGATGGCGCTGTAACTTGCTTCCGAGATACAGGCGCACAAACGCACTAGTAGTACACTCATCTGAACCTGCCCTTACTTAACCCTAATCTTCTACCATCACTGTTAGTGCATTTAATAGGACTAAACAGGTCTGAATTATAGGATCATTTTTATCGTGCTTCTAAATGTACCTGTGGAATAAAAAGGTGTTGAATGCACATAAATCTAGATTCTCAGCCAAGATTGTGTCATTCAGAATTTATTCTGAAAAAAAAACCCCAGCTAATAACTTCTTACCGTGAGCTTCTAATCCGGCTCCTTGTCCCAGGGCATTTTCATATGACTGCACCAAAAATAAAAATCACAAGTTATTGATGTATAAGACTTGTTCACTTACACTTTTCACCATCCGTCATCAGTAACATTGCACACCGATGCAGTCATCGTCTTTACCACAGAAAACTGACATTTGTACCAAAACTGGCTGACTTCTATTTGATGTGGGGGCCATAGAAAGAAGGATGTGTGCGCTGGTGGCACGTTATCAATACAGTATGTGACGGCATTAATTCTGCAGAAATGTCAGTAACAACCAAAGTCATCTATAGTGCTTGCAGCTAGGCAGCGGCTCAAATACTTTCAAGTACCGCCTAAATATCACAATGTATACAAAAATTCATGAGGAAGTCTGTAGGCCGTTTGCTGCCCACGTTTTTTCCTAGTGTCATCTTTTACTTACAATATTTTTTTGCACATCCTTAGACCCGGTTCACATCACATTTATCAGTCTATTCTCAGGTACAAGTTTTCAGTATACAAGTCGCATATATATAAAAGTTTACACAAAAGTATAGCATTTTTCTGCTTCAATCTACATGATTGGCATATTTCGATAATTAGTATAGGTATGTTAGCATACACTTCCCCAGTTACAATTTCAATACAAGTCAACTAGAGATGAGCAGATCGCTTTGCACAACGCTGGTGTATGGTCCAGGTCAGTGCTCTCTGGATGTGGACATGTGCTGCCCCAATTTCCTGAGCTTCCAGGGTCCCTGGTGCAGCGTTTGATTTGCCGGCCTGGCACAAAGTCATCTGTGCGGCCAAGCCTTGAAGGTAAGGAAATTTGTGCAGCTACTGTCAACAGCCAGAGAGCAATGACCTAAACCATGGACATGGTTACGCGATGAAATCCGCTCAGTCCTAAAGTCAGCCCACTACCCTAATAATGCAGCATAAACGGCTGGGTTATTGGAGAGGGTTAACATTACTTTTTCTTCTACAAAAAAAAATTAAAAAGATAAAAATGTAAAAGTTTAAAATATGCAAAGTTAAATCATTCTATTCTACAATATCAGAAAAAAATCTATGCTTCTATAGAAGAGGTCAAACGTAGCTAAAATGATAGCCTTTTAGATAGTTCTTCAATCCCAGTTGTCAAGGCCGAGCGACATATCATGTTTTCATCTATCTGTGCAATTCTAAGGCAATCCTGAAAACATGGTCTCAAGGCCCACTGTCTAAAGGCCTCCATACACATTAGACCAGTGTTTCTCAACTCCTGTCCTCAAGACCCACCAACAGGTCATGTTTTCAGGATTTCCTTAGTATTGTTCAGGTGATAATTCCATCACTAGTGCAATATGAATAGAAATCCTGAAAACATGTTGGTGGGTCTTGAGGACAGGAGTTGAGAAACACTGCATTAGACTAATTTTGGCTGAACCAGTCAATATCGATGGGTTCAGCCAACGGTCTATGGTTTAATGTGTGTGGGGGCACTGGCCGGCTGATGGTCGGGAGAGAAGTCAATCATGCATGTCCGATTTCTGACTATTGATTTCATTGTTCTACCTGAGATAAGTCGCAGGCCGACGTGTCAGTCAGCAGCTTTCTCATAGAGAAAACAGGAGTGCTCCGGAGTATGGGAGATAAAGTGGAGAAAGCCGTCGGCCGAACAAGCAATTGAAGCATTTATTTTATATGGCCAGCCTTAGACTACATTATGCCCAGTAAAATGAATGGATATGTAGAGGAATACGTCTGGACGCTAATGCTGCGTATTATAGTATATACTGCTGGTGGAGGGTATACACGCGGTGTTAACAGGACCTTACTTTCTATGTGTATTTACAAGATTATAACTCCATTCATATATTTCTTATAATATTTATTTGCATTAGACCAAGAGTTGCACTTAAGCCACTTTTTTTCTCAGGAGTGGGAGCCAAAACCAGGTGAGGAACAATCAGAGAAAAGGTATAATAGAAACAAGTCACCAATTCTACATTTATCACCCACTCCTGGTTTTGGCTCCCACTCCTGAGAAAAAATACTGACCAAATACTGATAGTGGGGCCGTGGCCTTAAAGATGTGCTCTTACCACAATGACTATACTAACACTACATGGAGTAGAAGACTATACTAAGGACTTCAACATTACAGCGTAAAAGTGTCCACCATACAAAAACATGAAATGCAAAGATGCCCATTGCCGAGTGAAAATATTTCCATACAACGGAGTGTGGTTTTGCAAATCATGAGGCCACTATTGTCCTAAATATGATGGACATGCAAATGACAAACATAAGTAATAATACGTAGTTTATGAAAAACTGGAAGATCTCACACTGTACCCATTGTTATATCTGGACATAGAACAATGTTACACAGTGCAGATTAATAGAAATCTTATGCAAAACACAAACATTTAGGCAAACCTGTCAATATAGGGACTTTATATTTTCCTACTCAAGAAGCTGCATATCAGGAACATGGTCAGCAGCTGTCACACTACTAATCTTGGACTTGAGTCATTTTTGTAATTATTTATTTTACTCACGTGCCATTAATTCCACAGTACTTTACAGACATCATCATCACTGTCCCCATTGGGGCTCACAATCTACATTCCCTATCAGTATGTCTTTGCAGTGTGGAGGAAACCTTGCACCATACTGATCCTAGCAGCCTAAATAGCACTTTCAAAACCAGCAGACAAAGGACAGTGACCATAATCCTGGGTTTGTTTTTTGCTGATGGGGTGGCCAGCAAAAAAAGCTTTTGGAGAAGCTTAGAGAGTGTTGTAGAACTCCAAAAAAGTCATAATCACCTTACCGATCCCCCTACTGCTTCCCGGTTCCCCGCTAGTCTCTACACGACCAGTTCTAACTACGACTTCCTGACATGGATATGTAACTGCTATGGCTTATTACTCTCCCGTAGCCAGCACCACAGGCTAACACCTAATTTACCCATCTCAGCATCTTAAGACATTCTGATCCCATGGCAGGTAAAGCACAAGGTCCAGATCTTGTAAATTTTTAACTTTTGCAGCTTTATTTAAATGATAAAAACGTTATACTTGTGCTTGCAAATTGGTGCATGAAAACAAATAGCTGATAGCATGCAGAATCGACACACATCAATTTGCAGATCAGTGATCGGCTGATTGCTGGGTTCTGAATTCTCTAACCTTTTGGAGATTGGCTGTTAAATAAGAACATACCCTAAAAAAAAAAAGTCAGCCGTATTTGCCAACACCAGGTCACAATACTAGAGCACTGAAGGATTCAGCAGCCTCATAATAAAGGCAGAGGCAGCACTGGTGCAAAATACTGATGAAACAACCACTCACACCCCTACCAATGGTGGAGGTGGTGGCTGCTTAATATTATAAATGCACATGGATAAGGCTTGTATAGGGCGCTGGTCACATAGATGTAGTGCACAGCGTCTTGGTTACAGCCTATTAGTAACGCCAATATAATTTGATCAGGTGGGCTACCCAGCAATATATAAGTGCACCCCATGTTTTTTTTATCTTTTAGTTGCATGTTTTTGTCCAGGGTGCAGGTAAGACTTTTAGTGTTGGCTGAGGAAATTGTGGAGTCTGCCCTTGTGGGGTGCATTTGAGGTACATAGTGCTGATCTAATAGCATGGACGTCACTAACAGGCTGTAAACCAGACGTTGTGCACCACACCTATCTGTGTGACTGGCGCCCTATACAAGCCTTATCCGCATTCAGTTGTAACACTAGGCGCCACCCTCGCCATGAATTGGTAGGCGTGTGAGTGGTTGTTCCATCAGTATTTTGCACCTGTGCTGCCCCCTACTTTATAATGGGGGTCTGCTGCATCCTGACAAGTACATTAGTATTGTGACCTGGTGTTAGTAAGTATAGCTGCCTTTTTCTGTGATATTCTTTTCATTTTCTACCCTTTTTCAATGAGCTTTCAATACAGATCTGCCTTTCAAATAACTTCTCAATCAAGTAATGTACAGGCAACATCTGCCAAAGCAGGAGGGGATTTTACAAAGTTCCTCTCCATACTGGCTTACAAAGGGACACCAGACTGGGGACCATGCTGTGTGTCGTCCATATGTCCTAAACTTGCATGATGACTGAAGCGGACATTGATAGACAACTCCTTTAACATTCCTGAGACATCACTGTTGGACATAATGTTTTAGGTCTAATCATTGTCAGAAGCAATCAATTTTTCCTTCTCTAAACAGCTCAACCCAATAAATGGATGACCACCTGATTTTTATAATAGAAAACACACAATTATTATCAGCAAGAACTTATCTCAGATATCCTCTGTTCTAATAATCTCTACAGACAATTTTATTGTGTTTTGAACTAATGTCTTTATTAAATGCTACAAAAACATGAAAGATAAAAATAAAATACAGATATAATGGAGAAAGAACTTACCATACTTCTTCTAATATACTCTATTGACTTCTCCATATTCATCCCTGACCAGTCATTGAGCATGTAACAAATGCATGACGCACAGTACACAAATCTCATGTCATTCTCGCTCCCCTCCGGCACAGCACAAAAACTGCACAGAGAAATAAGAAAATGTTGGTTTTCTATTGGTTGGTTCACAAAAATGATGTTTACAGGAGGCATCAGCCATGGTCGCTGATGCACTATACAAACCAGAAAATGGAAAGATACGCAGGATCAGGCACAAGGTGCAATGCATGGGGTGACACACAGACAGCAGCCTCGCTGTCTCCCGGGTGACACACAGACAGCAGCCTCGCTGTCTCCCGGGTGACGCACAGACAGCAGCCTCGCTATCTCCCGGGTGACGCACAGACAGCAGCCTCGCTGTCTCCCGGGTGACGCACAGACAGCAGCCTCGCTGTCTCCCGGGTGACGCACAGACAGCAGCCTCGCTGTCTCCCGGGTGACGCACAGACAGCAGCCTCGCTGTCTCCCGGGTGACGCACAGACAGCAGCCTCGCTGTCTCCCGGGTGACGCACAGACAGCAGCCTCGCTGTCTCCCGGGTGACGCACAGACAGCAGCCTCGCTGTCTCCCGGGTGACGCACAGACAGCAGCCTCGCTGTCTCCCGGGTGACGCACAGACAGCAGCCTCGCTGTCTCCCGGGTGACGCACAGTCTCAGTGTTTTAGATGTGATGCGTATACAGCAGGGTCTTACTAGGTTATATGCATGAAGCAGAGTCTCCCCTACTACATCACTGCTCTTATATAAAGCATAAATAATAGAACAGATCTATGAAATTGACCAATAGAAAAAGCAACTGATCACAGCACAGCTTTCATTTTTGTAGAATATAAAATGAAAGTTGCTATATGATTGGTTGTTATAAGCAGCAAAGTCAGTTTTCTTTTAGACTGTTCATGCGTCTTCTCCGATACTTTTAGCTTCCTGGCCAGATGTGCAGAGGAACAGGGAGGCTGGAGGAGTCTGAGAGGAGGGATTTCATAGGTGCCAATGTCATCCAGTAGTTCACAGGAAGTCAGACTGACATCCTGTCTACACATTAGCGCATGCACTGGACTGGTTGTCAGACAGAAAACTTCTTCTAAGCAGCACCCCAGGTTATCTCCTAAGGTTTATTTGCTCAGCATATATATGGCAGTTACCTGACTTTCCTGTTTTTTTTCCCCATTTGTACTTTAGCTACTGTAAGAATCATCTCAACATGCAGTGATTTCGTGGGGAGCATGAATTGGGCTTGTGCTTATTCCGAACACAAAGCTGCAGTGTAAGCAGTGGAGGGAGATAAAGCCAAAAGAGTCAGGAGTTGCATTGCAGGCTACTCTGCAGCCTAGACCAGTGGATTTACACTGCAAGATAAACGTAAACGAACATCCTTAAAAGGGCTCATTTCACGATTATATTGCCGATCACCCAATGACCAAGCAAAACACTCCTTCATCGCATGAAATGATCTTTTGAGCAGCACAAACGATTATCATTCTTGGCAGTGCATTATCCTGTGTAAACCGGACTCGTGCTGCTGAGAACTATGGCAGCGAAGTGCTCAGTGCGCATCGTTTACTTTGGTCTACCTGTGGCATTTAAATGACTGGCAATCGGTAAAAGTTTACCGATCAGGGGTCATATCTTGCTGCAGCTCCATACATGTAAATGGATCTTTAAGTGAACATATACAGGTGCATCTCACTAAATTAGAATATCATCAAAAAGTTAATTTATTTCAGTTCTTCAATACAAAAAGTGAAACTCGTATCATATACAGACAGAGTGATTTATTTCAGGTCTTTATTTCTGTTAATGTTGATGATTATGGCTTACAGCCAATAAAAACACAAAAGTCATTATCTCAGTAAATTAGAGTAATTAACAAAAAACACCTGCAAAGGCTTCCTACGCGTTTAAAAAGGTCCCTTAGTCTGTTTCAGTAGGCTCCACAATCATGGGGAAGAATGCTGACTTGAAGGCATTGACACTAAGTAAATGCAAAGTAAATTTTGCATTTCATTTGGAAATCAAGATCCTAGAGACTGGAGGAAGAGTGGAGAGGCACACAATCCAAGCTGCTTGAGGTCTAGTGTGAAGTTTCCACAATCAGTGATGGTTTGGGGAGCCATGTCATCTGCTGGTGTAGGTCCACTGTGTTTTATCAAGACCAAAGTCAGCGCAGCTGTCTACCAGGAAATTTTAGAGCACTTCATGCTTCCCTCTGCCGACAAGCTTTTTGGAGATGGAAATTTCATTCTCCAGCAGGACTTGGCACCTGTCCACACTGCCAAAAGTACCAATACCTGGTTTAAACACAACAGTATCACTGTGCTTGATTGGCCAGCAAACTCGCCTGACCTTAACCCCATAGAGAATCTACGAGGTATTGTCAAGAGGAAGATGAGAAACACCAGACCCAACAATGCAGACGAGCTGAAGGCTGTTATCAAAGCAACCTGGGCTTCCATAACACCTCAGCAGCGCCACAGGCTGATCGCCTCCATGCCACGCCGCATTGATGCAGTAATTCATGCAAAAGGAGCCCCGACCTAGTATTGAGTGCATTTACTGAACATACATTTCAGTAGGCCAACATTTCAGATTTTAAAAACATTTTTCAAGCTGTTGTTATAAAGTATTCTAATTTACAGAGACAATGACTTTTGTGTTTTCATTGGCTGTAATCTATAATCATCAACATTAACAGAAATAAACACTTGAAATAGATCACTCTCTTTGTAATGACTCCATATAATGAGTTTCACTTTTTGTATTGAAGAACTGAAATAAATTCACTTTTTGATGATATTCTAATTTAGTGAGAAGCACCTGTAGGTGCTTATCGCTGTGTTTTCATCATTAAGATCTCACCTTACATTACCAGTATACAGTGAAAAAACATTTAAATAGTGATGAAACGTGAGAACATACCTTCCATCAGGAAGCTGGAGAGCGCGTAGTCCTGCAAGACATGCCTCCTTATTGACACAGCGCAGGTCATCACCCAGTATTAGCAAGCTGGAGAGAGCGGTGTAGGTCATTGCTATGTGGCCACTGTCATACGGGTGGTAAAAGCCATGGCCCTGTAGAAGAACAATGTACAAATTAATGATTAACAAACCTGTTGTATTGGGGACAATGGAAAAATAACATCTGTAAACTAAAACTGATACTTTATGCCAGCGAAGACATTTGTAAGATAAGTGCGCTATAGCTGTTTTCGAAAAATGTCACTGGCTGTCCTGATAAAGCGACTGAGACGAGTATCTACAAATAGGAGGGAATCTGAATACCTGCCGCTTGTCAATGTATTGTTCATAGTTGGCAGATGTACAACTCGTAGTAAAGAAGGGACAACGACCCCCATCTGTAAACTACTGCAGACAGAAGGCAAATACAAGACACATGGCTGAGGTTTCATGCCTTTATCGAATCAGGGGACCCCTGGGTGACGTCTGCCACCCTTGTAATTATCAGTACAATGTACGTAATCCAATAGATTTTGGGCTCTGTTTTAGGGTATTGCTCTGTCAAGTAATAGAAAAAGACATAGCCGATGACGGAGATGATGAATGTTCTGACAAATCAAACATCTTATCTTTACCGAGTAGTGTTGTCGGAATTAGAAATAAAATCAAAATCCCCTACAGAGACTGTCCCTGGAAGTAACATAAACGGTGTTTATGTATCTGCTTTCATGGGTCTGATCTACCATTAATGAATACCACTAATACATTTTGGAATCTATGCAAGTTAAAAATTATTGTGTGCCGGAGTTATTACTGACTTTTGTTCCTGGAAGTATTCATCTATCATAGGTAGGTTTAATACATACATATCTGCTTTATCATAGTATCACTCCAGCATCTGATCATTTAGGAAATGTGATCATTAGAGCAGAGCAGTGCACAGACCTGCAAATGTTCTGTTGTGCCCCTAAACTGCCCTGGTAATGTATAAGCGGAGCACCTCTGCCCTTTGGCTTCAGTGACAGCTGAAGGTCAACGGGACCTGGACTTTCCTCAATGAACAGAACGGAACAGAGGCGAGAATAAATGAAAAATCATTTAAACGTTTAGTTACCCTTAAATATTGGAAAATTAAGGGCTTTTTTTTGTGTGGAAATGATAGACTTGAACACCAAGCCTGGACAACCCCTTAAAATCCATTGTTTAAAACAAGTGCTATATGTAATTTTTTTTCTAATCACTATTTGTTTTGAAAAATAAAATTAGTAATCTTGCAATTTTCGCTCTGGTCACTGGAGCTATGCTGGGGTGCACTCAGACTACTGGAAACAAATGTTTCTTAATAATCTTGCAGTGTAAAAAAATTGTCAAACAACCAAAACACTCGTCTGTTTCAAATGATCTTTTGTCTGGCTTTAAAAAAAAATATCATGGTTCTCGGCAGCACATGTCCTGTTCACGTTTGTAATATTAATCACAATTGGGGTCCAGTCATGACCTCGAGCACTTTTGACCAGCATAGGCCACATACAGCTCTATTTTTACTCTCACACTGATGAATCTGTGACAATCCCCATTATATGTCTATGGTACAAGGGGCGGTGTACAGCATCATGGCCCCAGTTCTGAACAGTTGTTAACATACCTTTGAAGGATTAAATGGTAACCCCAAACACGATGAACCTCGAAAACCGCATCGATCTAGATTGGATTCTTAAAAAAAAAAATAATAATAATACATGTAGAAAATTAAACTAGTTTGTGTAAAATCTCAATTAAAAAATGAAATATCTGGAGTTTGTTTGTGAGACTTTGCAAACTGTAACTTATAATGGGATTATTATTTATCATAGGTTTGGAAAAAAATCTGGACACATCACAAACTCAGGAACAGAGAATAGTTATAACAATCACCTGTAGGCAATGGAAATCCAACATGTCCGATATGTCTTAAACCACAACCCCCGCCCCCCCCATCATCATCCCACCGACACCTTATTTCTGGTCGCCAACCATGTCTCCTGAATCCTCTATATCATGGACGCTCCACTTGGCCAGACATTTGTGTTTTTTTACGAAAGGGGAGAAAGCAGCAGATCCTTTTATTCTTCCGGAGAGAAGCAGTTACCTGAGGAGTCTCATAGAAAACCCAGGAGCGATCACCCAAGCCAAACGTTTCCATATTATGGGGGAGATAGGAGAGATATCTGCTGGCTGAAGGACTGTTTAGTCGACAGCTATCTGAGGTGTATGGCCGCCTTTAGTCCACTTTCCCCACTGAGAACATGTGTATACTGAGCATACATGTATATACAGGGAGGAAAGGCAGAAGAGAGCTTTATGACATTATCCTACATGTATTGGTACCTTTAATCCGCTGTTTTGCATCTTCACCTTCCATAAACCAAAACTTTTTTTTCTCTTTATTTGCCATTAACAAAACTCTTATGAGGAATTGCGATTTTGGAAGACAAGTGATAGTATTGCCATTAATGTGGCGTATAGTGGAAGGGGCGCCTCTAACTCCTTAGACGCCGCAGTCACTGCATCTAAAAGGTTTATTGTCTGGAATCACCAACCCTGGACATCAGCTGCCGTATAGTACAGCGCTCAACCACATTGATGCTGAGGGCATAGCACAATTGTACTGACAGAAATGTGCGGCGCAGGAACAAGTTACAAATTGCCAGAGAAATCATTTTCATTTCAATCCATGAAACACTAAAGCAAAAAGGCAGGTGTGAATGTGCCAGTACAGAGAACCCTTAATGAGAGAGCTAAGAGCCTGGAGCGAGTCACAATTACTGAACGTCCTTTGTAACATTACAGAAGTTCATGTAAGACTGTGTGGCCATGATGCAGATTTAATGCGTAATGCATTAAAATTGCTTGTTAAGATGTCGGCCATGTTCCCCAATGATAATCTGCATGTGATGCGCACATGCTGCGGAAATTTCCGCTGTGGATTATCATTGCGGAAAAATCCACAGCACAACCATTGACTTGCACTGAACCGCATAACATCCGCATGTATACATGCTGATGTTATGCAGTTCAATGCACGGATGGTACCCAGGTCTGGGGAAGAGGAGACTCTCCTCCAAACAAAGGGTACCTTGGTACCTGCAAGTTAAAAAAAGAATTATAAAGTAAAAAATAAAAAAAAATATTCATACACACCTCTCCGGCGGCCCCCTGATGGTCACGCGACCCCTGACGTCAGCGGTCAGGTGATGGTCGCGTGAACATCAGCTGATTAAATGACGTCACTGCAGGTCCTGGCAGAACACCGCGGGCTGCCGAAGAGCGAGGACGCCGCCAGAAGCAGACCAGGGGCCGCTGGAGAGGTACGTATGAATATTTATTTTTACTTTTTACTTTATAATTATTTTGATTTTACTATAGGTGCAGTATTTTAAGCAGAAATCTCGGTCACAGAATATAAATCCATGCCAGTTCAGTTGCATGGATTTATATTGTGTGACCAACTTGTCAAGCCCTTTTCCAAATGATGCTCAAAATCGCATGCATAAACGCATGTAAAAAAGCAGGTAAAACCTGCATGCATTTTTTCTGCCAGGGAGAGGAAAAAACGCTCAGGAAATTTCTGCTTAAAACCTGCATCGTGGGCACATACCCTAAGGCCTCCATCACATGTCTCCGGTACGTGCTGCATCCATTTTTTTTTCATGGATACCATACGTACCCATTATAACTTATGGTGCTGCACACATGTCCGTTTTTTACCAGCAGCATGGATGACAAGGGCCAATACAAGTCTATGGGTCCATGTAAAACATGTATAGCACACGGATGGCATCAGTGTACTGTCCATATGCTGTACGTGTTTAACATTGCAAAGTATAAGAGAAGCTTTGCAATTGATTTTTCTTAAAGGGGTTGTCCCGTCCAAATCGATAAGTCTGCAGTCGCTCCATGTGCATGCTGGGGGGATTCGCCGCTTTCTGAGTCGGGACCAGAGGGTATGTATGAGTTATACATACTCCCGGCCTGAGCTCATCCAGTGGGCGTCCAGTGAGCGAGGCCACACCCTCTAGGCAGCCACACCCATTGGACGGCTGTGTCACTAGACCGGGCGTGGCCTTGCTCAATATAAGTGTATGGAGTGAGGCCGCGCCCACTAGTCGGACTCTGTCCGGGAGTATGTATAACTCATTCATACTCTCCGATGCCGGCTCAGAAACCGGCAAATCCTCATGGCGCACAGTGCCTGCACTGGGGGGGGGGGGGGGGGGGATTCATATGTCTGCAGGCACAAAGAGTGACTGCAGACTTATCAATTTGGACCTGACAACCCCTTTGAGCCATACCGGATAAAAATGGATGGCACACTGATGACACACTGTTCCAAAACACTGAGGACACCGGTACTACTCAGACATGTAAAGGAACCAGTCAGCGACTTATAAAGAGGACATTACATATTGATTATGTTCCTGACTCTAGAACTAAGAGTCATAAATCAGATATAATTAAAGCTCTGTGCCACATTCCTGCAGGACTGGGGACGCCTGAAGAGAGGAGAGCGCCAGCTCTACTGCTAACAGTCCCGGTGTGCTGACTCAGGATCGGAGCCAAAGCCTGTCCTCTGCACCCAGCGTCTTCATTTCTAAAAATGCCTGCAAGTCATCGGTCATCACAGACTGCAGAGTCAGCTCAATTACTTTGCTCACCTATTCATGCTCCCTCGCGAAAACTCAATTTTGTTGTCTCGTCTGCATTGACTTGTATGTAACAATGCCAGTGACAGAAATGGTTGCGTTAGCACTAAAATGGTGTCCGAGTGACAACTATCACCATCAGCAACTTCACTGTGCACTTGAAACAAAACTTTAGCAAAAAGAAGCTGCTGTGGCAATCATCTGGTTAACTCAGTCCTGGCTTTTCTAACTCCTGGTGATCACATCTAATTATAAATTACAAAATAAAAGGGAAAAGTCATTATACTAACACAATAAGGGGACAGGCTGGTTCTCCAATCTAGGATAGAAAAGGGTCCTGTGTGTGGGACCCGCCACTAACATATCTAAAAGACTTAACAGGACATATGGGCAGGGGTTATACAACCCATATAACGGAGGTCCAATTAGGAATATGCAGATGGGCTCTGTGTGTTTTAGGTAAGAAGGCTCATATAGCTGCGACCAAGAAAAGCAGTAATGTTCTTATCTCGGACTTTTATAATGATGGCCTATCCTTAGGATAGGTCATCCATATTTGATCGGTGGAGATGTGACACCCAGCACCCAGGCCAACCAGCTGTTTCCGATACTGCCAGCGGCCGATGTGCTGAGTTAAGGAGCTGCACAGCGACTGGGTAATGCAGATCCTACTCGCATCAATAGGGGGCAGATGTGCAGTACATGGCTGGCTGGCCAACTCAGCACACCCGGCGGCAAAGGGTGTCACACCTCCACCGACCAGATATTGATCACCTATACTAAGGATAGATCATCCATATAAGAATTCTGGACATCCCTTTAAGGTTTAGGCATGGGTAACTCAGTGCACACGTCGTTGCCATCATGAACTACAATATGTCATGTGTGCCTTGCTTGCGACCAGACTGGCGTTTTCCTGAACATTTACTATCGGGGGGTTGCAGAAACACAGAGGTTTCTCAGTTCTTGTGCAGAATTAAAGGAAGCGATCATCAAAAAATGACCTACTGTTTAAATCAGATTTTTTGCTCCATTTATTGTTAAAAAAAATGTTGACAATGTGTTTTTTTTCCACATCACAATCTTTACAATTTTCACAGTGGCCACTGGGGCTTTTTAAGATTAAGAGTTTTCAGCAGGCTCCGTATCATCAAAGACAACATTACAGTGACAGGTAACACATTCATACACAGCTTATGACACAGGATCTACCAATCACAATAGGCGATGTCACAGCCCTCCCTCCATTCACAATGACCTTAGCATGTGCTTATTAATTGCTACAATACAAAAAAATAAGCAGCATTTCAGAAATCTCATTTATTATGAAGGTTCTGTAAACTGCAATGTTTTTGGTGCAGGATTTTTGGTGCAGAAGTGTGCACATACTCTTAGAAAATAAACTCCTATTCAGGCAGTCAAGGGCATACTCAGCCTTAACCCCTTAATAACTTATATGCTTTTTTACTGACCTGAGGAATAAGGGAACAGCACTCCAGCATGGACTAACATGTGAAAGGTGTTGGCTATGGACTATGGACATGGTTTAAACCCCTATCATTTAATTGGTTAACAGATTCAGGGGGTTCCCTCTTACACCTCATTGGCATCCTGTGTGGTCCCGATGGTTGCCATTGCTTTCTGAGGCCAAGTAATAGCCACAACGTCTGCTATTTATGGTGGCCTGATAGAAGGTTGGCAAAATCTTAATAGAAAAAAAAAATGTTTTCCATTTTATTCATTCCTTTATTCAGAAATTTGCATTCATTCCTGTGAAGGACCTGAAGTGTTAACCGTCCTGACAGCAGTTTTGAGTACTTTGAGGGGTGCTGCTTTTACAATAGTAACACATTTGGTGGTTTTTCAAATATATAGGCTTCTCAAAACTGATTAAGTCCTTAAAAACGACGTTTTGTAAATATTATTGAAAAAGTGAAACATTGCTGCTAAACTTTTAATCTTTCTACATTATTATAAAAGTAAATGAAGTGTGAAAAATGATGCTGCGGTAAAGTAGACATATGGGAAATGGTACCTTTTTGTGTACTCTGACTGTCTAAAGGGAGTAAGCAATCAAAATTTGAACACTGATCATTTTTAGAAACTAACAAAAAAAAATTCCAATATTTTTTATAAACACAAAACATATCGACCTAAATTTAACCACTAAAAGTATGATGTGCCATGAAAAAAAAACTCTTGAATCACTGGGATATGTAGATGCAGCCCAGAGTTATTGCCTCACAAATTGACACAATTTAAAAATTTTAAAAATTGAGTTTGGTCACTAAGGTAATGTTTACAGCATGACCCTTCTAACCAAGCACAGATGCTCGGTGCCCATCATTTATATACACCTGCTCACCTACTTGTTTTCCATCAATCTCCATCCGTTTCTTCCTCTATAATTAAAGAAGATGAGTGGGAAAGGAGGAGAAGGAAAGCAAGTAAGTGGGAAGGTGCACTTAAATATTTGCTCAAACCAAGGGTGCACCGAGCGCCAGGACTTGGATTGAACAGTCATTCTGTGCTGATGATCCCTTTGAAGCCAATGGCCCCTTCAGCGGTACACCAGAATCACGTTTTTCATGGCTTCAGATGTAAGCCAGCGAGGTCAGGGCTAAAACATGATGTTAGAGTTTTGGATTGGCGCTAGCAGATTTGTGACAAAATATGCAGTGAGATTGAAGGATCCCCCAACCCCTCCCTCCCTTTCATTTTCCCCCCATTTGGTATTTCTCTTCTTTGTATAGGGGTCTTCTGGGAAAGTCCTCTTCCATAAGTGACTTCTGTATTTAATGCAATATCATTCCGGTTTGTTGTTCTTCACTTTTGTAAAATTGTTCAGGATATGATATTTCAAAATCACTAATAACTATTGCTTATAAATATTAAGACGTTTGTTACTTTGCTTTAATCCTCTGTAATCTTTCATATTCTAGTATGATGTAATTGGAAATTTTCTGTTGCTTTTAATCAATAAAAATAGATTGAACACAAAACATGATGTGAATATAGCCTAAAGGAGTTAAAGGTATCCAGCCCAACTTATTTAGCCAAGAAGTCCATATAATCAGTGCACATGGCTGACATCTGCTAATAGGGAGTACCCACTAAGGCTGGTGGATATGCACTTTATTGTCCACGTATCAGTTTACTTTCTAAGATAGTCTGATTGCAAAAGAAATGGCCGCCTCCATGTGTGGTATATGTATATATACCGTATAGTGGTAGAAGATAATAGATTTAGTGCAATCTGCATGTGTTGTGACCAGCTTATATTATATCTGCATTGGACACAGCATACGGCGCCATTTTTACCGTGAAAGCGGCTGAGCGCTCAGTGGGAACAGACAGATCCCGTGGGCCGCTGCCTTCTATGTAACAGGTTCAGCTCTATATCAGTCTCAGTTTATATCCTCTTTTTTTTTTTTTCAGTGGAAAGAGAACTTCTCATCTTGATCTATTACAAACACACTATATAACTGGAGCTACTTATACATTTTCCTGCTGAATACAGCCGTTTTCTGAAGAAGTTCAATCTTCACCCAACCTGCCTACTTTAGTGCTGATCGTATGTATATTTTACCTTTTACATGTTCATCTAACTTCTAAAAAAAAATATTGGATCTGTGAAATGTAACTCCCACCGACCAAATCACTCCCCAATGTTAGTGGATGTAGTTTATACACAGACCAGTGGGGATACAAGATATCAAATAAATATATATATTAGTAAGCATTTTTGAGGCAGATTTATGACTATTTGAAAACATCTCCAGTTTCAAGAATCTCCATCTGCTTTATGATAAAGTGAAACCTGTAGAGTATCCGATACTGAATAGATAATTGTAAGAAAACTACCTAAGTTACACTGCCACCTAGGGGTCATGCGAGGCACAGCACAGATGAGCAGAAGGGCAGCTTTCCTATGTGTTTAGGAACACATTCAATTTGTATCTATGTGTCTCTTAAAAAAAATCCTATACAATTATAGAGTCCGCTTCTTACAGATTATATTAGACTGTGCAGGAAAAGAAAAACAATATACCTTAAAATATCTGAATAAATAAAGACCCTGATACTTAACAGGGTGGTCCGAAGTCCAAAATAATTTTCATCCTAAATCTCTTTCCATTTAGTGCCATAATCTAAACTATTTTCTAGAGAGATCAGGAGATTTTATTAAAACAATGTCAAAAATAGAAAGCCAGTGGATCTTTAAACTAAATACTCTAAGACCAAGGGGACTAAACAGCGAAATTGAGCTATTTGCCTTTAATGACTGACAGGTGGACTACAAGCATCATATTACCATAGGGTGTATAAGGACACTATGTAGCTGGATAGGACCATCCCTGAAGAAGACAGCAGTTGCTGTTGAAACGCGTTGGAAAGTGTCCCTATTCCAGCTCAGTTAGCGCAAACAAGCCTCTGTACCACGTGTGTCACGTGCCGCCACGTCACACAGGTCCTCGCGCGCTTTCTGCAGGAAGCGCAAACTCACCCCTACCCAGAACTACGCGAGACAGCGGCAGTCACCGGCCGGGACTCCGCTCTAGCTCCGGCCCCTGGAAAAACCCGCCCGCCTCCCAGACTGAGTAACTCTGGGGCTCCAGCCCTCAGCAGGAACACGCCTGCCACTGCAAGAACTGTGAGTATCACCGGAGCTCTGCGCCGCCTTCCTGGACCGGTGCACCAGGCACCGCAGCCAGAGCTCTCACCCTCAATAGATATACTTGCCTCTCTAGAACGGTGACTATCATCCGGACTCTGCACCGCCCCCCTGGACCACCGTACCTGGCACCGCTGCCAGAATGCACTAGGCACCGCTGCCAGTACCTACGTTCCCCCCCAGGAACCACTGCCAGAATCCTCGATCTCCCCTACCACTTACAGAGCCAATCAAGGCACCGGAACAAACCTCAAGATTCCAAAGCACAAAACCTGTGCCACCAAAACCCCCCACCAGGCTACTCTCAGGTACCACCACCTTAAGTACAACACTACTAGCTCCCTATTGACCACAACACTAACGACTTGACCTAACCTAGGGACATACCCTGTACTCTTAACCAGCACGTACACCTGAAGACTATCCAGGACCCTCCTGGACACTCCTATAAACAAAGGAAACCAATTTCCTAAACATTAACCTAACCAATCTCTACCTAAGCACTTCCACAGGTAAGACAACCCCCCTTCAAAACCTAGGAACCTGGCTCTTCACTCCATCTAATCCCTATATATTACCTCCTAAAGGAACAAGCATTCCTGAACAAGATACCCGAGCAGCAAGCTCCCTAAAGCTCGTCAACCTCAAACCAAGCAACCTCAGGCTTGGACCCCATCAAAACACCTACTACCAGTCCATACAGGTACATATTTTACTATCTACCAGAATTCCTAACAAGTGCTATCATTTGAGATACTAACCTCTGCACTTCCCTACAGAGCCTACTACAGGAACCCTTGGATAAAGCACTTTATCTACAATCAAACACCTATCGAACCACCAAACCAGGTACCTAAAATAATACCCTCCCCCCACTACCATAGACCAGTACCCTCCAAATCAGACCTAAATAACCTATTCTCTTTCTCTACAGGTCCTCCACCTCTGAGCCAACCAAACAAACGACCATTTCCTATGAACAACCAAGAGCACGACCTCTATTTCTAATTTTATTTTACCTTCATAATGGAGATTTGCAAACTGTGAATTTTAAAAGAATTAAATATTTTTAACCAAGAACCAAAACATTTTATGACCTTAAATAAAAATTAACCTCCTTTACTTCAGATCCTGAGTCCGTCTCACTACTGTTTAGCGCGAATTAAAACTAAAACTGTCTATTTTCTAATATACACTGCTCAAAAAAATAAAGGGAACACAAACAACAGAATATAACTCCAAGTAAATCAAACTTCTGTGAAATCAAACTGTCCACTTAGGAAGCAACACTGATTGACAATCAATTTCACATGCTGGTGTGCAAATGGAACAGACAATAGATGGAAATTATTGGCAATTATCAAGACACCCACAATAAAGGAGTGGTTCTGCAGGTGGGGACCACAGACCACATCTCAGTACCAATGCTTTCTGGCTGATGTTTTGGTCACTTTTGAATGTTGGTTGTGCTTTCACACTCGTGGTAGCATGAAACGGACTCTACAACCCACAGAAGTTGCTCAGGTAGTGCAGCCAGTACACCAGGAGACGTGGAGGGGGCGGTAGGAGGGCAACAACCCAGCAGCGGGACCGCTTCCTCTGCCTTTATGCAAGGAGGAACAGGAGGAGCACTGCCAGAGCCCTGCAAAATGACCTCCAGCAGGCCACAAATGTGCACGTGTCTGCACAAACGGTTAGAAACCGACTCCATGAGGGTGGTATGAGGGCCCGACGTCCACAGATGGGGGTTGTGCTCACAGCCCAACACCGTGCAGGACGCTTGGCATTTGCCACAGAACACCAGGATTGCCAAAGTCGCCACTGGCATCCTGTGCTCTTCACAGATGAAAGCAGGTTCACACTGAGCATATGTGACAGACGTGACATAGTCTGGAGACGCCGTGGAGAGAAATCTGCTGCCTGCAACATCCTTCAGCATGACCGGTTTGGCAGTGGGTCAGTAATGGTGTGGGGTGGCAT
The DNA here is from genome assembly GCF_046119375.1 of Phyllobates terribilis. NCBI lineage: Eukaryota > Metazoa > Chordata > Amphibia > Anura > Dendrobatidae > Phyllobates > Phyllobates terribilis. Next base: position 417,230,668 of record NW_027362761.1, on the reverse strand, counting down.
TTCTTTGGAGGGCTGCACATCACTCCATGTGCTCGCCAGAGGTAGCCTGACTGCCATTAGGTACCGAGATAAGATCCTCAGACCCCTTGTGAGACCATATGCTGGTGCGGTTGGCCCTGGGTTCCTCCTAATGCAGGACAATGCCAGACCTCATGTGGTTGGAGTGTGTCAGCAGTTCTTGCAAGATGAAGGCATTGAAGATATGGACTGGCCCACCCCTTCCCCAGACCTGAATCCGATTGAGCACATCTGAGACATCATGTCTCGCTCCATCCACCAACGTCACGCTGCACCACAGACTGTCCAGGAGTTGGCGGATGATTTAGTCCAGGTCTGGGAGGAGATCCCACAGGAGACCATCCACAACCTCATCAGGAGCATGCCCAGGCATTGTAGGGAGGTCATACAGGCACGTGGAGGCCACACACAATACTGAGCCTCATTTTGACTTGTTTTAAAGGACATTACATCAAAGTTGGATCAGCCTGTAGTGTGTTTTTCCACTTTAATTTTGGGGGGGTGACTCCAAATTTATTAACCAATGGAGGCCTGGATTTGATTTCCATTGATGATTTTTGTGTGATTTTGTTGTCAGCACATTCAACTTTGTACAGAACTAAGTATTCAATGAGAATATTTCATTCATTCAGATCTAGGATGTGTTATTTGAGTGTTCCCTTTATTTTTTTGAGCAGTGTACTTCAATTAAAAATTCCCTATCCTTCTCTAACTACACTATCTAACTGCTTTATTTTTTTCAATTCCTTTTTGATGACTTCTTGTTTCAGAATCCCAGTGCATGCTGGGATACTCAAACGAAGCATAATCAGGGGGCAGAGGCTGGGCTAGTCCTTGCGCACTGTTCAATGTGCACAATGACAGAGCGCTCTCTGTTGTCGGCTCAGATTAGCAGCAACCAGCCGGCAACAAAGTATACCCAGTGTGCAGAAACCAGGGACGGCACTGGTCACTGCACGCCGGGTATTCTGACACCAGCTCCTAACTGATGATCTGAGCCGACAACAGAGAGCGTGCTGTCATTGATCACTTCGAACAGTGTGTAGGGACTAGCCCAGCCTCTGCCTCCCTGATGACGCTAAAAGAGCTGGTATCTGGTGTGTTGCCACAGACTCGTACGCCAAGTCACTATTTTTGTGCATTTCCCCACTTTATATACTGTCTATGTGCTTATAGTAGGTCCACGAGAACTTACTGGTGGCACATATGTCACCCAGAAAGATACAAGAAATTTTCTTCTGTCTCCCCAAGACATCTGCTTTGTATAAGTACCAATACAAGACAGCTGTCGGCCGAGCCCTCGTTCGGCTGACAGTCATCTCTCCCCCAACATCCCCAGACACAGGAGCGCTCTCTTTGGTGTTCACTATGGATAGAGTGGAGTAAACTGCTGCCAGACATATTGTAGCTTATTTAGTAGGAGAACAAATGGTCATCTGTCAGGGGAGAGTTGGGGGCCCCATACCCATCTATGGTCGTCAAGCGGCCCCCAATACAGCCAACAAATCTAATGTGTATGAGGGCATTAAAATAAACTGTCTATTATTCTTTATTATTCTTACAACGTTTTATTCATTTTAGTACTACATAAAAGAAAATAATAATAATGACTTACTATCTTCAGTGGGAAGAACCTGGAGGGAATATATCCACTCTATTATTTCAGCTTTGTTCACAACGTGCAAGGAGTCCAACATGTCCAGTCCAGACAGAGCGAAAAATGCAATCGTCAACCTAAAAATACAAGTTAGAAAAATGTCAAAGCAATGATTTATCCCCCGAACACATTAAATGTACTCGTCGTCCCACACAGACAGGACAACAAACTTATCACAGGCCAGAAAACAACCAGTTTCCCATTATCTGCTGCCACAGTCCTATCAGCATCCTTAGGCCTCATTCAGATCCGTGCATTACATACATGTTCTATTATTTTTTTTCACAGATAAAACATGCACCCATTAGTCTATGGGGCTGATCACATGTCCGTTTTGTTTTGTGGACAGTGTGTCCGTGAAAAAAATATATGCAAATTCAGAGAGGAAGAGTATTAGAACTCTAGCGCCACCTATTGGAAGTAGCGATCCTAAAAGTCACTATCGACCCTTCAATGAGCCTTGCAATATGACTTGAGATAAAAGTCAAACCAGAATCTCAATTTGCTAGTTGAAAGGTCGATATTGACTTTTAGGACTTCCATTTCTAAAAGATGGCACTAGAGAAGCAATTTGCATATTTAATTTCCCATTGGAGCATGCATGGCATACAAGTCTCCTGACTCTGACATGCCAGGCCTGGCTTGTCACTCTCCACAAGGAAAAAAGCCACCTATTAAATCCCCATGAAAAAAATAGAAACACAAAGACATGTTCATTTCTGATCACAGGTCAAAATAAGTCAGTGAAAATCATGGACAGCACGAGGCTGGATCCGTGGCTGGTCATGATTAACATTGCAATCAATAGGAGAAGCAGTTCATCTACTTACTTTCATATGTGAAAATCACTGGTGGTAAAACCTTACAGAGCAAAAACTGATGAAATCAGATCAAAAACACTGATGACACTCGTAGTGTGTTTTTTTACGCATGAGAAAAATCACGGATGTGTGAATGAGGCCTTAGATTGTCGTGCACAGGCCATTCGGTTTGTGAAGGCCATTTCAAAAACTTGGATGGAGAATTTATTAAGTCTGACGCTTCATACAACTTGAAAAAAAAAAAAACATTAAATTTAAACTATACTTCACTATATAAAAGTATGTGCACAAATTAAGTATTTGCTGCATTTTTGTCGCATTTTTTTTCTGCACAGATTTGTCACCAAAACTGAAGCATTTCCTACTACCAGCTAAGTGAATAAGATTTCTGAAATCTCATGCACATGCTGCTTATTTTTTTCCTTGCAGATTTCACGCAGTTTCATATCTGCAGCATGTCAGTTCTTTCAGTGTTTTAGCAGCGTTTTTCACCTATACTATTGAATAGGAAAAAAACACATCAAAAGCGCGGCACAAACGCACATATTTTATGCTGCGTTTTTCTTGCCAACACCAGTACTTTCAGCAAATATGTCTGCAGCAAACACTTGTGCACAGACCCTAAAGTGCACCGATTGTATTTATTGGGGTCATTACTCTCAATACATTTCACATACATTTGCTGGTTGTGCACCAGAAAGCCATCGTGCCAGTTATGAGAAGATAATGTAGATTTCTGCTCTAATTAATATCTGCACTTCTCAAACGGTGAGGTGCCCCCTACTTACTGGTGAAGCTCAGCAGGTTAGTCAGAAGTGGTAATCTGCCCAGGTCACTTATATCTGGAGTAATCTCTGGTGGGGAAACACAGAGGCTGATTTTACCCAGAAGGTAAATTGAGTAATATTTTTAATATTATTATGGGGCCCAGGCAAAGAAAAATGACAAACCTTGATTTATATTACAGTAAGGGCTCAGGCTATGTGCCCACGATGCAGAAATGCTGCATATTTTTTCCGCTTCTCCCTGGCAGAAAAAACGCATGCGGATTTTACATGCGTTTTTCCCGCCAGGTAGAAGCGTTTGTCAAGCGTTTTTGCATGCATTTCTGCATGCGGGTTATCAAGCGCTTTCCAAACAATTTTAGCATCACTTGGAAAAGTGCTTGACAACTTGGTCACCCTATATAAACCCATGCAACCGGCATGGATTTATAGTAGTGTGACCAAGTTAGTTAAAAAAAAAAAAAAGAATAAGAATGGTAAAAAATAAAGATTAAACTTACCTTCTGATGTCCTCCTGGTGTTTTCTCCGCTGCGTCCGGTGTCTTGGGGGGCTCGTTGTGGTGTGAAGGACCTGCGGTGACGTCATTGAGTCATGTGACAGGTCACATGACTCAATGATGTCATGGCAGGTCCTTCACAACACCGCGACCCATACAGCAGACCAGACGGAGAGGAGAAAACACCGGGAGGACATCAGAAGGTAAGTATAATCTTCTCCAGGCCTGGGTACCATCCGCACATTGAACCGTGTGATATCTGCATGTACAGAAGTAGTCATGCGGATGTCACGCGGTGCAATGCAAGTCAATGGCGGCGATTACACTGCATGTCTGCAAAATTAATGGACATGCTGCGTATTTTTCCGCAATGATAATCCGCAGCGGAAATTTCCGCAGCATGTGCACAGTACATGCGGATCATCATTGGGGACCATGGGGCACGTATTACCAAGCGTTTTTTAAGCGTTTTCGCTGCGGAAATTCTGCGGCAAAAACACATAGTGGGAACGCAGCCTCATTCAGATATCTGTGAAAATCGGTCCAAGATGGGACCGCAATGCACGGACTGGCTGTGACGCTACTGACTCGAGAGGGAACAGCCTCCTAGAAATACATGGAACTATCACTCTCGGCTCGGGAGACACGAGGCCAGTCCATGCATTAGCAGTCTCTGCACGGACCAATTTTCACCTACTGATCGTCACTTCCGAACAGAAAGACAAATGTGAACAGGTGCAAGCTAATAGAGCCACTCTATATGTAACTAATGAATTAAAGCTGCACTCTGGAACGCTATCGTGTGCAAACATTCAATATATAAAATTGCATTATTGCTATAGAAAAGAAGTTAAAAAAATTTAGATACTTAGTGCATAAATTGGCCAATCCATGTGAGCCCAATAGCCAACGACAAAGTGACCCCCTGCTCAATGCAGGATTCACTAAACCATCTCAGACAGATGTCTGCCCAGCCACTGTTTGAAGACTTCCAGTGAAGGAGAACTCACCGTGGTCGCCTGTTCCACCCATTGATCACCCTCACTGGCAAAAAGTTTTTCCTAACATCTAATCTGTGTCTTCTCCCTTTCAGTTTCATCCCATTGCTTCTAGTCTAAGCGTTCAGCTGAAAGCTTCCAGAGACAATGAGCGGAGCTGCCATACAGAGCGCTACTGTCAGGATCATTGGGGGTCCCAGCAGCTGGATCCGCAGTGATCAGTACGTTATCCCCCCATTATGCAGATAGGGCATAACTTACTATTTTGGGAATAACCCTTTAAAGCTGTGTAACTGGCCGATCCTTGTGTTCTGTGTTTGCTTCTGTTATTTTCTTTTTGACTGTTAGAGGTGGGAGTCAGATGTGATCTATACAAACTGCCTAGGTTTTTTACGTATCCCCTATGCATTGCAGTTTACAGAGGAGACGGAACCATGGCCTATGGGGCTTTCCTGTGCAGGCCAGTAACCCCCGACTCCTGCTCTGTTTAACCGCTTCCTAACCTCACTGTCCGGGCACTGGTCCAGCACCATGACACTGGTGACACTGATGTGGTGGTGCTGGGCACACATCCCTGCTCCTGGTTCCGGCACCTAAGTGGTTACACAGGGGCAGAGTGGGGGCTCCTCCTGTCACCCCCCAGGACATTGTGCACACAGACTAACCTGGGGTGCGGATTATAACATTCACAGCATTCCAATTTTCTTCTGAGAACAATATGGTGAGGGGAAGGCAAAGTGTCCGAGGCAAAGAAATGATGGCAGCCACTGCTGACAGTATACAGGGTGTATGGGCTCAGCCCCGGTACAGGGGAGGGTGAGCAGCCACAGAGCCCCCAGTCATGTCATCACCTGGGGACCCCCCAGACACACATTACCTGCTGGTCTCCAGTGACGAGCACTGCTCGGGGAGCGCTTGTAGACTCCGCTGGAAGTAACGCACATGACGATCGGGTAAGAAAAGTAACCTCTCACCAAGCAACTCATCGTCCTCCTCCGCCATCTCCCTAATGTGTTCTGACCCACTCCTCTTTCCGTACAGTAGATGCTAAAACCTAGTAGAGAGCTGCAGGACCTGCGATGATGTCATCGTCATGTGATCAGTCACGTGGGAGAGCAGTCAGGCTCTGGGCTTCCGGGGAGTGATTGTACTTCATGAGCTATACGAATGTTGTTGGGTGTTCTATATTCCACATGTTACTGAGTGATGGTGTATGTGTACGCGTGAATACACACACACACACATATATATATATATATATATATATACTATACAGTGTGTACGTATACTCTGTCCATGGAGGGGGGCTGTAGTGTCAGTGCATATATGTAGTGTGCAGTGGACAGTGTATATGGAGCGCAGCAGAGCTGTGTGTGTGTAATGCTCTAGCCGAGCTCTGTGTGTATATAATTCTCTAGCCGAGCTGTGTGTGTGTGTGTGTGTGTAATCCTCTAGCCGAGCTGTGTGTGTAATGCTCTAGCAGAGCTGTGTGTGTAATGCTCCAGAACTGTGTGTGTGTGTGTGTGTGTGTGTGCAATGCTCAAGCTGAGCTGTGTGTGTGTGTGCAATGCTCAAGCTGAGCTGTGTGTGTGTGTGCAATGCTCAAGCAGAGCTGTGTGTGTGTGTGCGATGCTCCAGCAGAGCTGTGTGTGTGTGTGTGTGATGCTCTGGCCGTGCTGTGTGTGTGATGCTCTGGCCGTGCTGTGTGTGTGTAATGCTCCAGCCGAGCTGTGTGTGTGCGATGCTCCAGCAGAGCTGTGTGTGTGTGTGTGATGCTCTGGCCGTGCTGTGTGTGATGCTCTGGCCGTGCTGTGTGTGTGTGATGCTCCGGCCGAGCTGTGTGTGTGTAATGCTCCAGCCGAGCTGTGTGTGTGTAATGCTCCAGCCGAGCTGTGTGTGTGTAATGCTCCAGCCGAGCTGTGTGTGTGTAATGCTCTAGCCGAGCTGTGTGTGTGTGTGTGTGTAATGCTCTAGCCAAGATGTGTGTTTGTGTAATGCTCTAGCAGAGCTGTGTGTGTGTGTAATGCTCTAGCCGAGCTCTGTGTGTATATAATTCTCTAGCCGAGCTGTGTGTGTGTAATGCTCCAGCAGAACTGTGTGTGTGTGTGTGCAATGCTCAAGCAGAGCTGTGTGTGTGTGTGCAATGCGCAAGTAGAGCTGTGTGTGTGTGTGTGCAATGCTCCAGCAGAGCTGTGTGTGTGTGTGTGATGCTCCAGCAGAGCTGTGTGTGTGTGTGTGTGTAATGCTGTAGCCGAGCTGTGTGTGTGTAATGCTCCAGCTGAGCTGTGTGTGTATATAATTCTCTAGCCGAGCTGTGTGTGTGTAATGCTCTAGCCGAGCTGTGTGTGTGTGTAATGCTGTAGCAGAGCTGTGTGTGTGTAATGCTCTAGCCAAGATGTGTGTGTGTGTGTAATGCTCTAGCAGAGCTGTGTGTGTGTGTAATGCTGTAGCAGTAAATAGAAAATTAGCGTGCACACTGTCAAATAGAGTTGAGGTGCAGATGCAATGGACTGGAAATGTCCTCAAATCACGTAAAAATTAATTCATCGCACACTCATAGGAAGTTTTGCTTTTTAGTGCCAATTTATTTATAAATAAATTGGCACTAAAAAGCAAAACTTCCTATGAGTGTGCGATGAATTAATTTTTACGTAATGCTGTAGCAGAGCTGTGCGTGTGTGTAATGCTCTAGCCGAGCTGTGCGTGTGTGTAATGCTCCAGCAAAGCTGTGTGTGTGTGTAATGCTCCCACCGCTCCTGGTCCCAGCTCCAGAGAATGCTCACAGTGAGCAGTGTGTGTGTGAGGATTCAGACTTGTAGCTTAAAGAAGATGTCCACTACTTATTATTCCCCCCACAATGTATCCCCCCGGGGCCCATAAGTGTCTTTGTAAAGACCTTTAGTTGTATGTTTTACCTGTGAGCGACGCTATCACTGGCCGCTCACAGGCATCACGTGATCCCCGGCTGCAGCCCGCTCTGACATCCGCTGATGTCAAGTTCCGGCTGCAGCCGGGCGTGAATCAGTGCTGCGTTCCACGGTGATTGATGGGCTGTGGGCGGGTTTACCCCATGCGTCACACCCAGCATCCAGCACGCATGTTACCTCAACTCATTCATTGGAGAAGCGCGTGGTGGATTCTGGGGGTGACGCACGGGGTAACCCCGCCCACAGCCCAGCATCCACCGCGGGAAGCGCGTCACTGATGTCACGGCTCACTTGACGTGACATCAGCGGAAGAAAAAGCCGGGGTCACATGATGCTTGTGAGCGGCCAGTTATAGCGCCGCTCACAGGCAAAACATACTGTACAACTAAAAATATTTACAAAAAAATTTATGGCCACATGCTAAATACATTGGGGCAATTCAAAAAAGTAGTGGACAACTTCTTTAAGACCGGACAACCCCGTTAAAGCGAACCTGTCATGTCCTAGTTGCTATCTGCACTGCCCCCATAGCGTTGATAGTGATGTAATGTGCATCACTAACAAGCTTTTTTTCATTAAAATCGGTGGTAGTATAATGATTTTATAACATTATATACACTTTGTCCTACCTGCTGTATTCAGTCGGGGGCAGCACCGCACTCACTCACTGCTGGCACCGCCCACGTATTTTAAGCGCTTGCCGGGAGCAGTATTCTACTATTGGGGCGCTTGTGCATTTCTACATGTCTGGCCGCTGGTCCTGCGCCTGCGCAGTGAGGCTGTGTGATTACCAACTTCACTGCACACGTACGGTGAACAGAGGGTCATAGCGCATGCGCAGTGAAGCTGCGAACTTCACAGCCTCACTGCGCATGCACGGGGACATAGCGTGTGCACAGTGAAGTTGATAATCACATAGCCTCACTGCGCAGGTGCAGGACCAGCGGCCAGACATTTAGAAATGCACAAGCGCCCCAATAGTATAAGCACTTGCCGGGAGCAATATTCAAATACATGGGCAGCGCCAGCAGTGACTGAATGCGGTGCTGCCCATGACCGAATAGCAGAATCACACCCCTATGACTGAAAATGAGCAGGTAGAACAAAGTGTATATAATGTTATAACATCATTATACTACCAACAATTGTAATGAAAAAAGAGTGTTGGTGATGCACGTTGCATCACTAACAACGCTATGGGGGCCGTGTAGATAGTAGCTAGGGCATGACAGGTTCCCTCTAACCCTTAAAACAAATCAGTAACTTATTCAATTCAATACAAAGTTGCAATTTGCTCAATTTGATGCCAGCTTTTTTGATCAGTACCCACTCCTGGCAAAAAACTGATTTTGATGTGGGTCTTCCTGCTTTGTGCTGGTGCTGTAAGACCAGTGGCCAAAGGTCATTTAACCTTTTAAAAACACTTATTCAAATCTGGGAAAAAATTATATTTTCTCACTTTGATGCCAGTTCTGATTCCCAGAACCCATTTGGGCCAAGCTGGAGTGACCTGAATTTCATGCGTGGCATCACTATGTATGTCTGCATTGTGAGAGCAATGGCCCAAAGTCATTTAACCCTTTCAATAACACCCTTTGATGTCCACTTTGCTGCATTTTTGTGCCAGTTTTATAATTTTGTAGCTGCTTTTAAGTGTATTCACATCAGGGCACCTCACTGCATTGTATTTTATTGTTGGGATTTTTTTTGTTGTTGTTAAACCTGTACCCTGGCAGTTGGATATCAGCTTCTGCGCCAAATCCTGACTGACAATAACCAGGTCTGTGGAGTCGGAGCCCATTTTGGTGGAGTCAGAGTCAGTATAAAATGGACCGACTCCTGAAATATATAATAAATTGGGTACAGTAGTTCAATGCAGTTTGTGGGGAATATTTTTTCATAAGATTTGGGAAAGTTATGAAATCTCCTATAAACGTCTGTCCTATTCCTGATCTAAGGGTCTAGACTTTTAGCTGAGATGAATCTGTGCTACAGTAAATTTATCACTTAAACATGAGCCATGTATGAGGGAGTCGGTGTCATGGAGTCGTGGAGTCTGTGTCATGGAAATTGAGCCGGAGGTTTGGCTTACTCCACAGCCCTGATAACTATTCTCGTCTAATCAGATCTGGGGAATTTACTGGCTATTGACACAAAATTTCAATGTTTTGTTCACCACTTAGTTATCACTTTTGCCTTGTGAAATGTTGCTCCATCATGCTGGAAAGAAGCATTGTCTATAACCAAATTTCTCCTGAATTATTGGGTGACGTTGTTCAGATACCATTCTTTATGCATGGCAGTGTTTTTGAGCAAAATTGTGAGTGAGCCCTGTCCATGGATAAAAAGTAACTGCACACATGAATGGTCTCAGGATGCTTTACTGTTGGCATGACACAGAAGTCACGGTAGTGATCACCTTTCTTCTCTGGACAATCATTCTTTTAGATGTCCCAAATAGTCTGAAGGGGCTTTATCAGAGAACTGCAGTCCTGTGCAGTCTAACTCTGTACTTCCTACAATGTCATTCTGTCCTTGGATGTTTTTCTTGGCTAGAAGTGGCTTCTTTGCTGCCTTTCTTGATAGCAGACCATCCTCTAAATTCCTCTGCCTCATTGTGAGTGCAGATGCACCGACACCTTCCAGCTGCTATTCCTGAGCAAGCTCTGCACTGGTGTTAAACCAATACTATAGCTGAATCTTCTATAGGAGATAGTCTTGGCATTTGCTAGACTTTATTGGGAGTCCTAGAACTTTCTTTGCAGCAATTGAACCTCTCTCCTTGAAGCTCTTGATTATTCGATAAATGGTTGATTTATGTGCAACCTTAGCAGCAGCAATGTCCTTGCCTGTAAAGCCCTTTTGATGCAAAACAATGCTGCTGCATGCATTTCATTGGTGGAAATCATGCATAACATAAGACAACGATTTCAAACACCAGCCTCCTTTTAAAGTAGAGATGCACAACTCCAAGCCTAATGGGCCACCAACAGTACATTTTCAGGATTTCCTTAGCATTGCACTAGGTGTAGGAATCATCACCTGTGCAGGTGATTAAATTATCACCTGTGCAATAATAAGGGAATCCTGAAAACATGCACTGTTGGTAGCCCTTGAGAACTGAAGCTGTGCATCGGTTTTAAAGCAACCAGTCTGCTGTTATACAATCAGCATAATAGAGTGATATCATCTGCCTTATCCTCGTTAACACTTTCTTCTTAGACTACATTCCCATGATGAGCTTTTGGTGCGTTTTTAATACTGTGTCAAAAATGCAGGCGAAGCATGCGCAGATTGGGGCCTCTGGCGGCCATTTTCCCATAGCCCACCGCAGGGATATGTATGGGAGAGGGAACCGGCGCCGACAACTTCTGAGAGGGCCAGCACAATCGCCCCACTCCTCCTGCCGCCGACCTCCTGAATCAGTGACCCTTCTGAGAGAATGGGGCCTGCAGCACCGACCCACTCCTGCTGCCGCAGACCTCGTGAAGCAGCGACCCTGGTTCCTGTGACCCCGCTCCACCGCCTCCCCCCAGGTAAGCTACCATTAAAACAGATTATAAGGCGCACCACCATTTTATTTAAAAAAGTTTTTTTCCTATTTTCCACCCAAAAAATTGTGGTGTGTTTTATAATCCGCAAAATATGGTATATCAATACATTTTTGTCAAAGCCAAATAACAGGAAGTATCAAAAACAAAAGCAGCTTTATTTGAAATATGACACCAAGACAAAAAGAAGTTGTCAAAAACACGTTAAACACTGCAATAAAAAATGCAAGTAACCCAATTTTAATATTAGGTGTGGAAACTCTACAGTGTCAAAAATTCAACAAAAGCTCTTCAAGGTAACGTAGTCTTAGCTTACAAAAAGATTATCTTAGGCCACATGCACATGTTGAGTATTTGATCAGTATTTTACCTCAGTATTTGTAAGCCAAAACCAGGAGTGGGACAATCACAGGAAAAGAATCATAGAAACACGTCACCACTTCTGGATTTTTCACCCACTAATTTTGGCTTCCAAATACTGATGTGAATAGTCAATTACTGAATGTGTGCACTTGGCCTAAATGATATAAGAAGGTCATTTTGTGTCAGGGCTGAAATTCAGTGTAACGTCTTTTTTTGGTAAAGTAATTTAATGGCCAAGAATGACTTTATACTTTTCAGCAATTCATCTGATCACTCTTCATAATAAAGTTAATGCAAATTGCCCTTAAAAAAAGTGAAGCAGCAAACTGAACAACAAAATGTATTAGTCTTAAAATTTTCGGTTATCACTGTAGATATGTTTTGGTCATTTCAACTGTATGGAAAAGGGTACTGGTCTTTTCTATATCGAAGCATCTCTCACAGTGTATTATTTTTTTTATTTTTTTTTAAAGTACAGTAGCTTGTGAGCGACTTATCACAATGAAATATATCAGAGTCTCCTATCATCAATATGCGCCAGAAAGGGCCAAACGTGGAGGAAACAGCGCTCAACAGGTGTGTCTTTATAAAGGTCTGTGCACGTGTGAACTATAAATGTCAATGCACCAGATCTGCTAATCACTGGAATAGAACAGGAGCCCAATACCTCCGAGCACACGTGTGACAGAAGATATCTATAGACATAACATCACCGGCCCCACTCGCCTCAAGATACAGAAGTGAGTGGAGCCAAATTACTTTCAGAATACTTACTATATAAAGGGATATTCCTATAATAGCCCCCCCTAGTGGTACAGTCAGGCACCTCCTGCTTTGCTTTGAAGAATGCAATAGAATACTATATGATCAAAGTATAATTAAAAAAAAAAAAAAAGTCTAACATTAATAAAAACACAAACATACCATTTAGAATATAAATATATATTTATTATCAATGTATCCAGGAAAGGAAAGATATGTTCGACAAGGAGAAAACAGTTATAGGGCACAGTACAGTAGTATACAGCTTTCTTATATACAGAAGGCTCTTGAGATAACGTTTGTGTTGTATTCACAGCCCAAAGAACATCTGTCACCAGATTTCACAAAACAACCTGCATAGCTACAGTAGCTGGACTCAGAAAAAGTATTCAGCATGAGAAAAAATTGCAGCATTCTACGATTTCACTCTAAAATCTGATGGGTGTGAGAGAAAACAATACAAAAAAAATAAAAAAAATCACATACCATACGGACAATCAGTATGGCATCGGATTTTTACGGATACATTACAATTCTGTAACATAGGAATCTGTAAATCGTCCTGTAGATGATTAATAGCTGCTGAGTAAGAAAAAGATTGTATATGTACAACACACGGATGACACATGAGAAAATCATACCACTTTTCTGGATGAGAATGGGACTGATTTTTTATACGCTTGTGTGAGGGAACCCATAGATTAACACTTGTTAGAACTAGATGATTAAAAGTTCTCTCTACCTGCTTCAATTTTTAAAAATCGATGAGAAAAAAAAAAACAGAGGCAATACAGATGACACAACAGAAAAATGTTTTACGAGGCTATATAAACAGAGGTGTGAATGTAGTCTCAAATAGTTTTTTGTGCCATTTTTTTTTAGCATTTGGTACTTTTTTAAAACCCTTGCATTATTTTTCCAAAATCATTATACTCTAGGTCTCTTGGTGTGAATAAAAAAAGTCACAAAAATAATCATGCAGTTTTTAACAATCAAAGAAAAAAAACTAACCAAAATATGAAGCAAGCCTTACGCTGGGTTCACAACACGGGGTCTCCTTGTAGCCTTATGCTGGGTTCACAACACGGGGTCTCCTTGTAGCTCTATGCTGGGTTCACAACACGGGGTCTCCTTGTAGCCTTATGCTGGGTTCACAACATGGGGTCTCCTTGTGATTAGTCGACACACAGTATTTAGGTGTTCCCCTGAAGCAACTACTGACTTGATTGGGAAGGTCGAGTACAAAATATGAAACTAGGGACTCCGTTTGACCACCATTTCAGCACTGTCCGCCTTGTCGGACACTATAGCATATTAGACTAGGCATAAGTTCCTCTGGAGGAGAAGTCTAGGGGTATATGCACGAGACGTAACTTTCACATGGATTCCGCTCTGAAAACAAAGTTAAGAAGAGTTGACTCAACGCTCAAATGAATGAACATACAGTACAGACCAAAAGTTTGGACACACCTTCTCATTTAAAGATTTTTCTATATTTTCATGACTATGAAAATTGTACAATCACACTGAAGGCATCAAAACTATGAATTAACACATGTGGAATTATATACTTAACAAAAAAGTGTGAAACAACTGAAAATAGGTCTTATATTCTAGGTTCTTCAAAGTAGCCACCTTTTGCTTTGATGACTGCTTTGCATACTCTTGGCATTCTCTCGATGAACTTCAAGAGGTTTTCATTTCACAGGTGTGCCCTGTCAGGTTTAATAAGTTGGATTTCTTGCCTTATAAATGGGGTTGGGACCATCAGTTGTGTTGTGCAGAAGTCAGGTGGATACACAGCTGATAGTCCTACTGAATAGACTGTTAGTATTCTTGCCATAATATAAATTCTATCGGGGTTCCGCAGGGCTCAGTCCTAGGCCCCCTCCTCTTCTCTCTATACACTGCCCCTATTGGACAAACAATCAACGGATTTGGGTTCCAGTATTATCTCTATGCTGACGACACCCAATTATACACTTCTTCCCCTGACATCCCCTGACCCTACCCTAATACAAAATACCAAGGATTGTTTGTCTGCTGTGTATAACATCATTTCCTCCTCTATCTTAAACTGAATCTCTCCAAAACTGAACTTCTTGTGTTTCCCCCCTCTACTAACCTAACTCTACCTAACATCGAAATTACCTTGGAGGGTTCAACCATAACTCCCAAGCAGCACGCCCGCTGCCTTGGGGTCATATTCGACACTAACCTTTCCTTTACTCCCTATATCCGATCGCTCACTCGCTCTTGTCACCTGCACCTTAAAAACATCTCCAGAATCCGATCTTTTCTCACTTTTGAAACTGCTAAAACTCTTACTGTCGCTCTTATTCACTCTCGTCTGGACTACTGCAACTCTCTTCTGATCGGTCTCCCTCTTACCAAAATTTCCCCTCTCCAATCCATCCTGAATGCGGCAGCCAGGGTCGTATTTCTGTCCAGCCGCTTCACCGATGCCTCCACCTTGTGCCAGTCATTACACTGGTTACCCATTCGCTACAGGGTCCAATATAAACTCATTGCTCTCACCCACAAAGCTCTCCACAGTTCTGCACCACCTTATATCTCCTCTCTCATCTCAGTCTATCGTCCTACACGTGCCCTCCGTTCCACAAATGACCTAAGACTAACATCTCCCATAATCCGAACCTTGCACCTCCGTCTCCAAGACTTCTTTCGTGCTGCGCCAGTTCTCTGGAATACTCTACCCCAGACGATCCGATTGATGCCTAGCCCCGATTTCCTCAAGCGCGCTTTAAAAACCCATCTCTTTAAACAAGCCTACCACCTCAAATAACCAGTAAACTAACTTTCCCCTGTTCCCTCCTAAATACTATTCAGAATCTGCTCCCTACTGTTCATCTGTCTCTACACCCTCCATGCACACGATAACTGCACTCGGTAATTGAGTATTGCACTTGAACATACAGGCTGATGATCGGATCATACAGCTTTATATGATAATCCCGACTTATTATAATTGCCAGAACTGAAATAACAAGCACTTTCCACCTATTGTGTCCCCCCATTTCCTTGTAGAATGTAAGCTTGCGAGCAGGGACCTCACTTCTGATGTAACTGTTTAAACTGTCTCACCTTGTATTGAATTTATTGTTTGTACATGTCCCCACTTAATTGTAAAGTGCTGCGGAATATGTTGGCGCTATATAAATAAAAATTATTATTATTATTATTAATAAGAAAAAAGCAGCTAAGTAAAGAAAAACTTAGAATGTGTCCCCAAGAGCAGTTGCAAAAACCATCAAGAGCTACAAAGAAACTGGCTCACATGAGGACTGCCCCAGGAAAGGAAGACCAAGAGTCACCTCTGCTTCTGAGGATAAGTTTATCCGAGTCATCAGCCTCAGAAATCGCAGGTTAACAGCAGCTCAGATTAGAGACCAGGTCAATGCCACACAGAGTTCTAGCAGCAGACACATCTCTACAACAACTATTAAGAGGAGCCTTTGTGCAGCAGGCCTTCATGGTAAAAAAGCTGCTAGGAAACCACTGCTAAGGACAGGCAACAAGCAGAAGAGACTTGTTTGGGCTAAAGAACACAAGGAATGGACATTAGACCAGTGGAAATCTGTGCTTTGGTCTGATGAGTCCAAATTTGAGATCTTTGGTTCCAACCACCGTGTCTTTGTGCGACGCAGAAAAGGTGAACGGATGGACTCTACATGCCTGGTTCCCACCGTGAAGCATGGAGGAGGAGGTGTGATGGTGTGGGGGTGCTTTGCTGGTGACACTGTTGGGGATTTATTCAAAATGGAAGGCATACTGAACCAGCATGGCTACCACAGCATCTTGCAGCGGCATGCTATTCCATCCGGTTTGCATTTAGTTGGACCATCATTTATTTTTCAACAGGACAATGACCCCAAACACACCTCCAGGCTGTGTAAGGGCTATTTGACCAAGAAGGAGAGAGATGGGGTGCTACACCAGATGACCTGGCCTCCTCAGTCACCAGACCTGAACCCAATCGAAATGGTTTGGGGTGAGCTGGACCGCAGAGTGAAGGCAAAAGGGCCAACAAGTGCTAAGCATCTCTGGGAACTCCTTCAAGATTGTTGGAAGACCATTTCCGGTGACTACCTCTTGAAGCTCATCAAGAGAATGCCAAGAGTGTGCAAAGCAGTCATCAAAGCAAAAGGTGGCTACTTTGAAGAACCTAGAATATAAGACATATTTTCAGTTGTTTCACACTTTTTTGCTAAGTATATAATTCCACATGTGTTAATTCATAGTTTTGATGCCTTCAGTGTGAATGTACAATTTTCAAAGTCATGAAAATACAGAAAAAGCTTTAAATGAGAAGGTGTGTCCAAACTTTTGGTCTGTACTGTATACATTTTTATAATACACAAAGCATATGGGCAAAAAAAACAGCCCCAGAACAGAGTATATTGTAGCCAAAAAAGTTCATCATTAAAATCCAACCAAAAAAATATACATGAATACATGAGACACTTACATGTGTATTCAGTGGGTAAACGCAAGAGTCCCAACCTCCCCAACACACGTTTCGTAATACATCCTCAGGAGGTGTGTGTGTCACACACCCCCTTTCCAATACCAGGCTACTGTATATAGGTCCACCTCCTATTCAAATTGTGACCTATATTATACTTTCAATGGTTAAATGTAGAATGTAAGCCCACAAGGGCAGGGTCCTCTTCCCCCTGTACCAATCTATCATTGTTAGTTCATTTACTATAGGTGATATCTGTATTTGGTATGTAACACCTTCTTATGTACAGCACCATGGAATCAATGGCGCTACATAAATAAATAATAAAAAATGGTTGTATCTATTAATATCTCATGCACCCATATTATAAGCAGTACCTTGCTTTTATGCTTGCTATATATTTATTCATTTGTATGTATTAGAATAATAAACTTTTTTGGCTACAATATACTCTGTTCTGGGGCTCTTTTTCTGCCCATACGCTGGGTGTATTATATGTAGGTTGAGTTTTAGCCTTTATCATTGTTGTTGTGAATCTTTGGTGGGGAATATTCTTTTGTACACATATACATTTATAGGTTAAAACAACTTGCCGTTCATATGTTCAGTCTTTTAAGTGTCTTTTAAACACTTTGGGTTTTCAAAGACACCAAGCGGTTAAAACAAGAAGTGACCTGGTCATTGTTCAGGCGTTTTGCGCTCTGAAGTTGCTGTATACTTTATAATGGAAGCCAATGGGAAAGGCTCGAAGGATGCGCCAGGCACCTTTTTGAGCAAAAAGGTCAGTACAAAAATAGAATTAGACTTACCGGTAATTCGGTTTCTAATAACCCACCACAACAGCACCAAAGGAGGATGTCATCCCACCCTAATAGGGACAGGAAACACAAAGAGGTCAAATAGCCCCTCCCTCATCCTCCCTCCAGTGTTTTATAAAGGACCACACAAGTATGAATGCTTCAAATTATATTTATTCTTATTCCAATCAAATGATTTTTTGGCTAACCAAGCCTGGGAGGGAATTACCAGTGCTGTCGTGGTGGGTTATTAGAAACCGAATTACCGGTAAGTCTAATTCTATTTTCTCCAATAACCCCCCACGACAGCACCAAAGGAGGAGTACCAAAGACTCATGTTTAGGGAGGGACAATGGCCTGAAGCACTTTCCGCCCAAAGGCCAAGTCTTTAATGGACATTAAATTAAGTTTGTAATGCTTGGTGAAGGTACGGATCGAGGACCATGTAGCTGCTTTACATATCTGCTCAAGGGAAGCGCTAGCCTTCTCTGCCCAGGGGACGGACATGGCTCTAGTAGAGTGTGCTTTCAGCTTTCCTGGTGGTGAGAGATCTTGGATCTGATATGATTCTACAATTGCTTTCTTTATCCAAGTAGCGATGGTACCTTTTTAGACTTTCTTTCCACTGTTCTGACCAGATGGTTGAATAAAGAGGTTCTGATCCTTCCTCCAGGCCTCTGATTTTTGGAGGTAGTGAAGAACGACCCGCCTTACGTCTAAAGAATGGAATAATTCTTCTTTTTTATTTTTTGGGTTCTGACAGAAGGAGGGCAGAATTATCTCCTGTGATCTATGAAAGTCTAAGACCACCTTTGGTAAGAAAGATGGGTCCAGTTGTAGAATAATCCTATCATCCAGGATTCTCAAATACGGGTCATTCACTGAGAAAGCCTGGATTTTTCCCACTCTCCTGGCCGTGGTAATCGCTACTAGAAAAGTTGTTTTCCAGGCTAAATTTATCCAGCTCTATTGAGGCCAAAGGTTCAAACGGTGGTAGTGTCAGACCCTTAAGGACGATATTAAGATCCCAGGAGGGAACGTGGTTGATTATTCTGGGACGCAGACGAGTAGCTGCTGTCATGAACCTTTTTACCCATCGATGTTCGGCCAGGCTTTGGTCAAAATAGGCACTTAGTGCTGCGATCTGTACCTTGAGGGTGCTGGGTTTAAGGCATTTTTCCAGCCCCTCTTGTAGGAAATCCAAGATCTGGGTCATGCCAGGATGCCGAAGATCTGGCATATTTGGTTTATACCATGTTATGAAGGTCTTCCATATCTTGCTGTATATGGAGTTTGTTATTTGTTTCCTACTTTTTTGTAGGGTATGAATTACTCAGTCTGAGAGTCCTTTGGCTTTCAGGATTGTGAACTCAGAAGCCAGGCCGCTAGATGGAGGTTCTCTGGATCTGGATGGAGTATTGGACCCTGATGGAGAAGGTTCTTGATTGCTGACAGAATGAGGGGTCCTTCTATGCTTAGACTGTTTAGTGCACAGAACCAGCTCCTTTTTGGCCAAAGTGGAGCTATCAGGATTATCTTGACCTCCTCGGTCCTTACTTTTTGTAAGGTCTTGGGTAGCAATGGAATTGGGGGAAAGGCATAAGCTAGATGGAAACGCCATGGGTGAGTGAATGCATCTATCCCCAGGCATAAGTCGTCTAGATCTAGGGAGAAGTATTTTTCTGCCTTGGTGTTTCGGCGTCTTGCAAAGAGGTCCACCTCCGGACGACCCCATTGTCTGGTCCAGTTCCCATTCCCCCGGATGGATATTCCTTCTGCTCAGAAAATCGGCCTGGATGTTGTCTGAGCCTTTTATGTGCTGACCTGCTAATGAACGAAGATGTCTTTCTGCCCAGAGGAATATTCTTGCGGAGATACTTTTTAGATTCTCGTACCTTATACTCCCTTGCTGGGACAGGTGAACTACGGTAGTCATGTTGTCTGAATAGACTTTTATGTGCTTGCCCGCAATGATTGGAGCCGATATTTTGAGTGCCTCCTCCACTGCCTTTAATTCGTGGAAGTTGGAGGATCTCCTGCTGGTCTCTGTGCAGACCCCCTGGAAGGGGGTTTGGGCGATGACTGCTCCCCATCCCGTCTTGCTGGTGTCTACTGTAGCTGTTATCAGAGGGAACTGAGACCATGGAACCCCTGCTCTTAGGTTTCTTGGGCTGAGCCACCATGACAGGGATGTCTTCACATAATGAGGGATCATGATCTTCCTGTTTAGGGAGTCTGGGGATCCGTCCCACTGTGAGAAAACATGGGTTTGCAGTACCCTGGTGTGAGCTTGAGCCCAGGCTACGGATTGAATGCAGGCTGTCATGGAGCCGAGGGCTGACATGGCAAATCTTAGGGACACCTTGTTCCGAGTCTTCAGATTCAATATCTTGGATCTCAAAAGTATCTGCTTGTCCTCTGGTAAGAAGGAGGTTTGTTTGGCGAAGTCTAATAGAACACCCAGGAACGTTTTTTCTGTGGCAGGGACCAGGTCTGATTTTTGATGATTTAATTAGCCACCCTAGGGTGGTCAGGATCTGGATTGTTCTTTGCAGATCTTTCTGGAGTGATGCCACCGAGGGACCTACTAGTAAGAAGTCGTCGAGGTAGGGAATGATGCAAATCTTTTCCTTTCTGATAGAAGCCACTACCTCTGACATGATTTTGGTAAATATTTTCGGTGCTGATATTCTGAACGGCAATACGTTGAATTGGAAATGTAACGTCTGATCCTCTTGAGCCACCTTAGAAATTTTCAGTATCTTGGATGTACAGTCATGGTCAAAAGTATTGAGAATGAGACAAATAGTAATTTTTCCAAAGTTTACTGCTTCATTTTTTGTAATGGCAATTTGCATATACTCCTGAATGTCAAAGAGTGATCAGCTTAACAGCAATTACTGTACTTGCAAAGTCAATATTTGCCCAGAAAATGAACTTTTACCCCCAAAACACATTTCAACATCATTGCAGTCCTGCCTTAAAAGGAGCAGCTAACATCGTTTTAGTGATTGATCCATTAACACAGGTGTGGGTGTTGATGAGGACAGGGCTGGCGATCAATCAGTCATGATGAAGTAAGAATGACATCACTGGACACTTTAAAGGAGGCTGGTTCTTGGTATC
This sequence comes from Phyllobates terribilis, assembly GCF_046119375.1. Classification (NCBI taxonomy): domain Eukaryota; kingdom Metazoa; phylum Chordata; class Amphibia; order Anura; family Dendrobatidae; genus Phyllobates; species Phyllobates terribilis. The sequence goes on along the minus strand of NW_027362761.1, from coordinate 417,209,880 downwards.
ATTGTTTCTCTTCAGTTAACCATGGTTATCTCTAAAGAAACACGTACAGCCATCATTGCACTGCGCAAAAATGGCCTAACAGGGAAGAGTATCGCAGCTACAACGATTGCACCTCAGTCAACAATCTATCGCATCATCAAGAACTTCAAGGAGAGAGCTTCCAATGTTGTCAAAAAGGCTCCAGGGCACCCAAGAAAGACCAGCAAGCGCCAGGACCGTATCTTAAAACTGTTTCAGATGCGGGATCGGACTACCAGCAGTGCCGAGCTTGCTCAGGAATGGCAGCAGGCTGGTGTGAGTGCTTCTGCACGCACTGTGAGGCGGAGACTCTTTGAGCAAGGGCTGGTTTCAAGGAGGGAAGCAAAGAAGCCACTTCTCTCCAGAAAAAACATCAGGGACCGACTGATATTCTGCAAAAGGTACAGGGAGTGGACTGCTGAGGACTGGGGCAAAGTCATTTTCTCTTATGAATCCCCTTTTCGATTGTTTGGGGCATCTGGAAAACAGCTTATTCGGAGAAGAAGAGGTGAGCGCTACCACCAGTCTTGTCTCATGCCAAATGTAAAGCATCCTGAAACCATTCATGTGTGGGGTTGCTTCTCAGCCAAGGGAATCGGCTCACTCACAGTCTTGCCTAAAAACACAGCCATGAATAAAGAATGTTACCAGAATGTCCTCCAAGAGCAACTTCTCCCAACCATCCAAGAGCAGTTTGGCGCCCAACAATGCCTTTTCCAGCATGATGGAGCACCTTGCCATAAAGCAAAGGTGATAACAAAATGGCTCATGGAACAAAACAGAGATTTTGGGTCCATGGCCTGGAAACTCCCCAGATCTTAATCCCATTGAGAACTTGTGGTCAATCATCAAGAGACGGTGGACAAACAAAAACCAACAAATTCTGGCAAAATGCAAGCATTGATTATGCAAGAATGGACTGCTATCAGTCAGGATTTGGTCCAAAAGTTGATTGAGAGCATGCCAGGGAGAATTACAGAGGTCTTGAAGAAGAAGGGGCAACACTGCAAATATTGACTTGCTGCATTAACTCATTCTAACTGTCAATATAACCTATTGGTACTCATAATATGATTGCAATTATATTTCTGTATGTGATATAAACATCAGACAAACACTAATAAAAACCAGAGGCCAGAAGATCATGTGAAAATATAATTTTGGTGTCATTCTCAAAACTTTTGGCCATGACTGTATAGGGACGTCCTGTAAGTCGATGGTTGCCATCACATATCCTTCTCCTATCAAGGGAACTGCTGATCTGATGGACTCCATTTTGAATCTTTGGTAGACAATGTATTGATTTAAGGGTTTCAGATTTATTATTATTCTGTAAGAGCCGTTTGGTTTTCTTATCATAAACAGGCATGAATAGTGGCCTGTGTGTCTTTCTGTTTTTGGGACCGGTGAAATAGCCCCCAAGGATAGTAGGTTCCTTAGGCCGGACATCAGGGCGGTTTTTAGTCTCGGGGAGGTTAGACGAGTTATTCTCACTTTTCTCGGTGGATATGAGAATTCGATCTTCACCCCTTCTTGAATTGCTTTCAAGACCCATTGACTGGAACAAATCTTTTGCCATTGGGGAAGGTATTTCATGATTCGTCCCCCAACTGCTCTGGTGTCACCGCTTCTGTTGCCGCTGTCCTTTTGGGAAAAAAATATTCCTATCTTTCCCCCCTTTGGGGTAGATCCATCGACCTGACTTCCCTTTCCCCTTGTACTGGGGATTTTGCTCCCGAGGGGGGGCGAAAGGGGGTCTTCTTGTAGTGTCTGGGTTCTGGCAGGGATTTCTTTTTATCAGCCGCCTTTTCCAGGAGGTCGTCAAGGGCCTGGCCAAACATATATTGTCCCCTGAAGGGAATGGAACAGAGTTTTATTTTGGCGGCGACATCACCGTTCCACGATTTCAGCCATAGTGCTCGCCTTGTGGAGTTTGACAGGACTGCTACCCTGGCAGTTACTCTCACAGATTCCGCTGAAGCATCTGCCAGAAAGTCAGTGGCCTTCTGCAGTAAAGGTAGGGAAGCTTGTATCTCCTCTCTGTATGTGCCCATAGCCAGATGTTCTTAAAGTTGGTTGAGCCACCTCGACATGGATCGTGCAACACACGTGGAGACTACGTTAGTGTTCAGAAGGGCTGCGGATGTTTCCCAGGATTTCCTGAGAAGGCTGTCCATCTTGCGGTCCAGAGGGTCCTTCAGTTGCGACGAATCCTCGAATGGCAATATTGTCTTTTTAGCGACTCTTGCCACCTGAATATCGACCTTAGGTATCTCGGTCCAACATTTTGAGGTTTTCTTCATCTACCGGAAACCTGTCTTTCAATTCTGCTGGTGTATTCAGTTGTCTTTCAGGATTTTCCCATTCGTCCAGGATTAAGTCCTGAATGTTTTTATGTATCGGGAACACCATATTTTTCTTTGAACGGAGACCCCCGAACATCTCTTCCTGGACTGATCTAGTGGGCTTCTCTTCTTCTATCTCCATTGTTCTTCTTACTGCTGTGAGGAGGTTTTCCATAAACCGAAGGGACCCTGTTTCGGCGTCCCACGTCACTCTCCCGCCGTTTTTTAGGTCCCTGCGTTCCAGGGTGGAACGCAGACCGGAAGTGACGTCATCAGCGGTCTACATCATTTCCGGGATCAGGCGCGCGTCTCTCCCGCTATGGAGACCGCCGGAGGCCGTCTGAGAGGGGGGAGGAGCTGGAGAGCTCGAGGAGGCCTCCAGCCCGACACCCACCGGACCTTACCCGCAGGCGCGGACTCGGTGGGGATGGGGGTCCCGATTCCTGGAGGAGACGGGAGCAGCATAAGGGGAGGAGGAGAACACCGCTCGGTCCCAGCTGCTCGGCTTAAAAGGTATGCTGGGTATCTGCCGCCGGCACAGAGCACCCTAGATAACCTCTTCATCCCAATAGGGACAGGAAAAACACTGGAGGGAGGATGAGGGAGGGGCTATTTGACCTCTTTGTGTTTCCTGTCCCTATTGTGGGGGGGTTATTGGAGAAAATGCTGTAAAAAAAAAAAAAAAATGCCAGCAGTTGAAAACACGCTCAGGAAACAAAAAAAAAAAAAAGGCAGTTCTTGAAATATATTACTCTTGAAAAAAATGTTGTGCACATCCCATATAAAGACTTAAAGGGGTTTTCCCCATCTTGTACATCTAAGGCACTTCCATTGTATTTGCCAGTTTAGCTTCTTACACAAGGCACAAGTACGGTAAATATTCTGCTATCAGTCTTATAAATGATATAAAAAAATAAATACTTCTCAAAGTCAAATTAAATCAGTAACTAATTATCATGTCCTGACAGATATTTCTGCAGCATGACTACAAGATTAGTCAACCTACATGTCAGTTGCCATAGCCGGCAGCCTGTGGTACTTTTAGGTCGTCAAAAATCGCTCTCAACTGCAATATGCCTTGAAATCTAAACATGGAAACACCAAGTGATACTTGTAGCGGCCGCAGCTTTTGTAGATTAGTGAAATGAATAACTACATGGCTGCATTTACAAGTTGCGGCTGCAGTGAAGATTTAATGCAGCCCAAAGGAGATGATGTCCTTTATTGTAGTTAGTGAATGCTAGTAGTCCAATAATCTTCAGATGGTAGCAGATTATAAACCTTGTCTCCATGTTGGCACAGCCCTACAAATAAAAAGAGTAAACAGAAAAATATAATATAGGACAAATTGTTAATTTTATTTAAAACCTTGAAAAGATTTACATTTTTGTACACTATTCTGCATCGCTTTTTAAAGTCCTTTTCTAATCCACTCAACAGTCAAACGGAACAAAAAAAGGACTCCTGAAAGTTCTGATAGTACAGACCAACTAGTCTCTTGGACTAGGACTATTCGCTCTAATAGCTATACTATGCACCCCTCACTCTGTGTGAAATGCGAGAACTGATCTGTCCATTTTTTTTTTTTCAGGCTGGATTCACATCTCAATTCAGAACCACAGGTGCAGATTTCGTCAAATTTTTAAGAACAGCTTTGCATATGCATCACTTTTCTTCCTGACAAAACGACAGAAACCACAAGGGAATTCATCGTAAGGCAAAGTCAGGCATGGGAGGCATCTGTCTCATCATAGATCCAGCCCTGAACTGTGGTTCAAATATATACATCTAAATCAGTATTACCGGTGTGGAATATTTGCTAATGGAGCGGATCCGGTTGGGCCAATGTTTTTACAGCGCTCCTCCCATCCTTTGGTAAGCTTGCAGAGTCTGGAAGGATCTCTATCAACATGAACGTGCACCTGCAATTGATAAAATCACAGCAGGTCTAGTATTTCATTAAAGAATCAAATTGAAACAAACAATGCACATAACAATTTATACAAATCAGATAGACAGAAGTCATCTGCTTTTTTCCTAAACCACTTCAAGACCAAGAAAGAATGAGAAACTTAACTTCCCTTCCCAGTGTATGTGAAAGTACAAAGTCACGTAACTAATCACCAGATCAATACTGGCTTATTCCATGTCACGTTATGTTACTTTACACCAACCTGCTCATGGCATGCAGATCCAACATTTTTTGCCAGATTTTAAAAGATCACATTTCATAAACATGGCTAAAAAATAACTCAATCTGAACCAAACAAGATTCACAAGTTGAGCACACATGAATTGTCTTTGGTATAGATACTGCGCCTAATAAATCAAAATGCACAGGTAAGTCCCTTATCTCCACTGTAGTTTGATATGTCTACCCATATCCATAAGAAAACACTTTCCATCTTATGTGTATATTCCAGATTTGTTTAGCCTAAAAACATTTAAAGTGAGCCTGTCAGCACAGAAGGACTGTTCAAACCAAGTACATAATGTTTAAGTATACCTTCCCATTTACTTGTTTTCCCCCTATCTCCACCTCCCTCTTCTTTGATTGACAGCTCCGGCTTTATAGAGCCAGAAAAAGGGAAAGAGAGATGGAACACAAGAAGGTGGGTAGATATACTCAAAGGGGTTGTCCCACTAATAAAAGTTAATTTTATTCACTAGATCTTGGAATAAAAATAAGATCCACAATTGGATGTTATTAAAAAAAATGTTCCTGTGCTGAAATAATCTTATATACTTATGCTATGTACTGTGTAATATCTGAGTCTGACCGTACATAAATACTGTACATGGTCTGATCATAACACAGCTCCTGGATGATAAGGGGGGGAGGAGAGTATACAGACATTACAGCACGGGATCACAGCTGATTCTTTCTTTCAGGTAAAACATTGCATAAAAACAGGCAGTGAAATGTTGTGCCTCACAAAAAGAATCAACTGTGATCCCGTGCTGTAATGTCTGTATACTCTTTTGCTTCCACCACTGCCCAGGAGATGTAGTATGATCAGACCATGTTTCTGTACGGTCAGACACAGACATTGCACAGTACACAGCAGGGGCACATTTATAGGATTACCTCAGCACAAGTACATTATTTTTAATCACATCCAATTGTGAATCTTATTTTTATTCCAAGATCTAGTGAATAATATGAACTTTTGTTCCTTTGAAAAGGAACTGTCAGCACAGAATGACCATTCAAACTAAGTCCCGCCGCTCGGTGCTTCACAGCGGGGCCAATCATTTATATACACCTTCCCACCTGCTTGTTTTCCCCTCAGTCTCTACTCCCCTCTTCTTTGATTGACAGCTCTGGCTTCACAGAGCCAGAGAAGTGAAGGGATGGAAACCAAGCAGGTGGGAAGGTGTAGATAAATGACTGGCCCCGCCGTTAAGCATTGAGCGCCTGTACTGGGTTTGAATAGTCATTCTGGGCTCACAGAGTCCCTTTAATGCACGTGGTAATATTAAAGGGTAAAAATGTGGTCTACTTTCCTACATGAGAAAACAATATATTGAATAAACTGAACCACTGACATAACAGAAAATTAAATCATAATAGAATATATGTCAGTTTTACAGCAAATTGCATCTGCCTCTCCAAATTTCATCTATGCTATATGGATTCTCAAAAAGCAGGGGCCAGAGAGCTCTGAGTGCATAAACATTTCAATGGTACATGATCATTTCGAATATCAATTGAAAAAAAATCCTGCCTTACTAGGGGATGCCAAAACAGGAGTTTTGGAAAATTGCCGCAAGCTACAGTTGTAGTTGTATGGCGTTCTTTATTGTTCAGTTTCTATAGTAAAAGTATGATTTTATTTGAATTCTGGTCCTTCGGAAGAAAGCGTTACCTTTTCTTTAAGTTTCGCTAGCCTTCTCTCTCTCTCTTTTTCAGCTTCTTCTTTGGCTCTTTTTTCATGTGTCTTTTCCTCAATTTTTTGTTGGTCCTAGAGTAAAGGATTAAAGTAAATCTTAGGAAACCTCAGTTAAGGGAACACTCTGGAAAAAAAGCATATATACCTCCTAATAGGGTACATATAAAGGGGCGGTGCGTGACTTCAGTCTTTGAATCCCTGTGGCATATGTCACCCACCTTAGGGCTGCACCAGGCATAATACAGCATCAGTTTTTCCAGGAGTGTTTTGGTCAGAGTTTGGGGTGCGTTCTCTCGTCACATTCCTGCTCTGAACTACCTGTATTTAAATCAGCAGTGTTTTTTAGTGCCATATGTTGTTAAATGGTGCAGTGAAGTTGCTCATCTTATGCTTTGCATTAAAAAAGGTGAAAGACACACTGACATCTGCAACATTAGTTGACATGCTGTGGATTGCAAATCACCAGTGCAGGTCTATCAAAGCTGCATATATTTTTTTGCAGCATATACAAGAGATTTCTTCTGACATTGTTTCCAGAAAACTGGGACACATTTTCAGAAAATAGCCACCATTCTTACTCACCCGTTCTTGAAACCTACAGATCTCATAAGCAACCATTCTTTTTCTCTCTTCTCGCTCTGCTTCCTCCCTCATGTCTTTCTCAAGTCTTAGAAAGTCTTCTTGCTCCTTTCTGATCCTGGTATTTTCCTCAACTATTAGTTTGACTTCCAGTTGCCTCTGGCGCTCTAGTCTCTGTTTTCTCTGACGTTCTTCTTCTTCCTTCAATTTTGCCTCCAGTTTTGCTGCAGCCTCAATCTCTTTCTGCCTCTTCCAGGCCTCCAGTTCTTGGTGCCGTTTCCTCCTCTCCTCTTCCAACTTTTGCCTTTGAGCCTCTTCTTGCTGCTTTTGATCAAACTCAGAAATTTCATTAGTTTTCTCTTGCACTTTTGATACTTCAATTTTTTCCTCCTGTTTCTTAGCTTTCCACTTTTGAATAGACTGGAAAATAAAGGTCAAAACTATATCAGAAAGCCAAGATATCATTTATCTATACTTTTATGCTGGTCAGAGTTAGGCCTCATTTAGACGTCATTGATTTTTCTCGTACATAAAAACACAATTCATCAGCTTCTCCTACCCATGACGATGTTAAAAAAAAATAAATTCAACACAGATTGCAAATGGTAGGCATCCATGTGATATGATATTTACGGATCTATAGATTTATGTGAGTGGTTTTGATCCGGTGCACAAAAAAAACACGGACATGTGAACGGTAGTATAGACAATGAGTATGTGTTCTATCTGGGAAAAACACGGATAGAACATGTACGTGAATACCGGACATCTGAAGGAGACCTAACAAAAGAAAATAAATGAACCCTGCTTCTAGTTATTAGTCACTTTCAGCAAACTGCGTAAATCTAGCAAATCTAACAAACTTTGTAAAATAGTGCCAGAGACAAATGCGACTTTTTCTACTTAACGGCCACTTATTTTCCTCCCAACTGCTTCCTGACCCCATCACTCACTCAGAAGTACAGCTAAAATTCCTCATTCACAATATGAGATGGACTCTGAAGACCATGTTAGTTGCTATGACCCCTGCAGTATTACCTGAAAATAACACCAGGCTTCTGGATATTTGACTATGGCCTCATGAACACAGGTGAATTATGATTTGTACAACCCCCAAGTTCAATACAGCTGCAATATGGCACCCACAGAATTCCTATGGCCTTCATACAGTCTCCAGCAGCGTGCATGATGCAGAAAAATTCTGTTCTATAGCTTGTTGCTGACCAAGACCACATCTATTAGTTAGTGCTTTCAAAAGTTTGACTTCAGCTCTTTCATTTAAGATGAATATTTTCTGAATCAGTGTAGAACTATTATACTTTTTTTAAATAATTATTCTTACATCTTTCTTTTTCTCTTCTAAGAATAGAAACTCCTTATACCAACTTTCATGTTGTTCAACATCTTGTTTTGTCCTGCTTGGAAGGTATGTCAGGGCCTCTTCCAAATATGAGGGCCTTCCTTTGTGCTTTGTCCAAATTTTCAGAAAGCTTTGATGGTCAAAGTCATCCCATCCTCCTAAACGGCCACCTGTCTGCTGCAGAAATTTCTCAAATGCCACAACATCTTCTGGAAGCTGACTACAGGCCATGGCGTCCACCTGTGCTTTACTAGAGGGGACCTTGAAGGACTTTTCCGGCACATCGCTAAATGATGCCTCTATTTTTTTTTCCAGGGCATTCAGCTCAATAACAGTTGTCTTTTCTTCTTTCATAAGCTCTTCATAACTAAAACATGCAATAAATTATTATTATTATTTTTTATTATTATTATTATTATTATTATTATTATTGCGCCATTTATTCCATGGCACTTTACATGTGAAGAAGGGGTATATATACACAAGAACAATTACAATAATCCTGAACACAATGTGATGGCGACTGGTACAGGAGGAGCGAGGACCGTGCCCGTGAGGGCTCACAGTCTACAAGGGATGGGTAAGGATACAGTAGGTGAGGGTAGAGCTGGTCGTGCAGCGGTATTTGTGGAGTGGTGGTTACTGCAGGTTGTAGGCTTGTCGGAAGAGGTGGGTCTTCAGGCTCTTTTTGAAGGTTTCCACGGTCGGCGAGAGTCTGATGTGTTGGGGTAGATAGTTCCAGAGTAGGGGGGGAAGCACAGGAGAAATCTTGTATGCGATTGTGGGAGGAGGAGATTAGAGGGGGGTAGAGGAGATCTTGTGAGGATCGGAGGTTGCGTGCTGGTATGTAGCGGGAGACTAGGTCAGAGATATATGGAGGAGACAGGTTGTGAATGGCTTTGTATGTCATGGTTAGAGTTTTGAACTGGAGTCTCTGGGCAATGGGGAGCCAGTGAAGAGATTGACAGAGAGGAGAGGCTGGGGAATAGCGGGGGGACAGGTGGATTAGTCGGGCAGCAGAGTTTAGGATGGATTGGAGGGGTGCGAGAGTGTTGGAAGGGAGACAACTGAGCAGGAGGTTGCAGTAGTCGAGGCGGGAGATGATGAGGGTGTGCACTAGTGTTTTTGCAGATTCATGGTTGAGGAATGTGTGGATCCGGGAGATATTTTTGAGTTGGAGTCGGCAGGAAGTGGAAAGGGCTTGGATATGTGGTTTGAAGGAGAGTTCAGAGTCCAGGGTTACCCCAAGGCAGCGAGCTTGATGGACTGGGGAGAGTGGGCAGCCATTGACTATGATGGATAGGTCAGTTGGGGGGGGTTGAATGAGAGGGCGGAAAGATGATAAATTCTGTTTTGTCCATGTTAAGTTTTAGAAATCTAGCAGAGAAGAAGGATGAAATAGCAGACAGACATTGTGGGATTTTGGTTAGTAAGGAGGTGATATCAGGTCCAGAGAGGTAGATCTGTGTGTCATCAGCATAGAGGTGATAATGAAAGCCATGAGACTCTATGAGCTGTCCCAGGCCTAAGGTGTAGATGGAGAAGAGCAGGGGTCCTAGAACTGAACCTTAGGGAACACCGACAGATAGGGGGCGAGATGAGGAGGTGGTCTGTGAGTGGGAGACACAATGTCCGGTCTGTTAGGTATGAGGAGAACCAGGATAGGGCCAAGTCCGTGATGCCGAAAGATGAGAGAGTTTGTAGTAAGAGGGAATGGTCCACTGTGTCGAAGGCAGATGACAGGTCTAGGAGTAGGAGGACAGAGTAGTGTCTCTTAGATTTGGCGGTTAGTAGGTCGTTGGTGACTTTGGTCAGTGCAGTGTCAGTAGAATGGTGCGGTCGGAAACCAGATTGTAGGCGGTCGAAGAGGGAGCAGGAGGAGAGGTGGGAGGACAGCTCAGAATGGATGTGTTGTTCCAGTAGTTTTGAGGCATAGGGGAGAAGTGATATGGGGCGATAGCTAGACAGAGCGGATGGGTCAAGGGAGGGCTTTTTGAGGATTGGTGTGATTGAGGCATGTTTGAAGCATGAGGGGAAGACACCAGTTGTTAGTGACGAGTTGAAGAGGTGGGCTAGGGCTGGGATGAAGATAGTGGTAAGGTTTGGGATGAGGTGGGACGGGATTGGGTCAAGTTTACAGGTGGTGAGGTGTGATTTGGAGAGTAAAGAGGATGGTAATGGTGGAGAACGTGGTTTTGGAGGAGGAGGGTTGAGTAGATGTAAATGTATAATGTATAAATGAATCAAAAGTAGTAACAAGCTTACATCTTAGAATCCCACCAATCCAATCACTAGAATTCACACTTCAAACGGCTTATGGCACTGACAAAGGGACGGCCACCATAATGGCGATGGGTGGGGATTCAGGCGATCAGACAACCAACGATTTACTAGTTAGAACTTGACAAACCTACAAAAAAATAGTACATAGCCAAAGTATAGATAATTGTTGATTGATAGAAAACACAAAAAAACAAACAAAAAAAAAAAGGGATAGAAAGTGGGGGAATGGCATAGAGGGCGACATACACAGCAGGGGGAGTTAATTGATGTGTGGGCTGAATTAATAAATAACTGGGAAAGAGCCATGCATAGTAGGATGGTATAACAACAAGCTATGGTATATGGTTTACCAACACCCGCTGACGTAGGGCTGGCACCATTCCAGCCAGAAGATTACATATGGGTAAGCTCCATTATTATTTCTATGTATGCATCGATCTTTATGTGGAGTTTTCTCCCCAATATACTTGCCTTACTTCAGATGCTCAGCACTTGTTGCTATACCATATGCTTGGATCTTTCCCATAGTTACTATTTATCAAATCATAACATACATCAATTTCCTCCTCCTGCTGTGTACGTCACCCACCATGCGATTCCCGCACATTTTATCCTTTTTTTTGTATTTTCTATCAATAATAATTATTTCTATCCTATACTTTGGCTATGTACTATTCTTTGTAGGTTTTTCTTGATTTGTAAGGTATGTATAGCCGCTCTATTATGCTTAATTTATGTGTATTATTTACAGCTTATTATTTTCAGTCCATACTTAAATACACATATACCTTTTTACCTATGATGATAAATATTTCTATTTCCTCTCCTATACACCTTGTGTGTCAGCTGTATTTCTGTATTTTTGTTTCACCTAGTTATAACTGTTATATTACCAGAAACAAATGCACAGGTAATGTGACAAATTTCTTAGCACTAATTATATATATATATATATATATATATATATATATATATATATATATATATATATATATATATATATATATATATATATATATATATATATATATATATATATGAAAGATACAGATTGTGGTACTGTATGCTTTGTACAAAAACACACACAGCTGCAGTCTACTAAAGTGGTGCTTTTCAATTGTGTTTCTGCTCACATAAAGGGGTATTCTGACTAGGTGATAACTTGGATTGGAATACAGTGCAAGAGTTTTTATAATGTGCATCAATTGCTTCTCATTGGGGTTATATAGGACAGGGTTTCTCAACATCAGTCAATTATTACAATGGCTATGAAACCATCACTGCCTAATTAGAACAACTGTTTTCTCATTAGGATATCCTGAAATCACTATGGGTTGGGGGTATGAAGACTGGAGATAAACACTGCTTGCCCTACACTATATAAATGCTGCTTCCTAAATTATGGAGCTGGCTCCTAAAACTCGATTGGATGACAAACGCATACGGCTGGGAAAAAAGCAACATGTTATTCATGCAACAGTGATGGTATTTTCACACATTTTGTTTCTTAACACTTCACTTCTATTTTAATCTGATGCGTGAATGACACGCTAAAATTAATACAATTTGAATGCAATAACATTTTTTCCTATAGAAAGTATATAAGAAAACTGCTACATGTGAACTACACTTTATTAAACTCTTTGGTTTGTAAATACTTTGTGCTACAATTTCAAAATTACAAATATATAAAAGGATACATATAGGATACCGGTCTGCAGGTTTTCTTCTCCTTTTTAATATTATTCATTGAGAGCAAAGAAGGGAAGAATACTAAATGGTCATAAAAATTACAGTTAGGGTTTTGTAACTTACATTATCCTTTGTTCTTCTTTAAATGCAGTAATTGCATTATCTACTTCTTCCATCATTTCTCTAAGCCTCTCAACAACTACAAGAGAAACATTGAAATGTGACATCTGGTGGAATAAACTGGTAATGGTTGGTCACTGTAACAACTCAACTAAGCAAAGAAAAAAAATTGCTCTAAGGATTCATATACACCGACCAACTGTCGGCACTAAAGAACTGCCAATTGGTAAAGCCCGTGAACTTTTCCACATTTTGTCACGTTACACCCACAAACTTAAATGTATTTTATTGGGATTTTATGTGATATACCAAGACAGAGTAGCAAGTATTTGTGAAGTGTAAAGAAAATGATACATGATTTTCTAAATATTTCAAAAATATAAATCTGAGAATTGTGACGTGCATTTGTATTCAGCGCCCTGTAGTCTGATACCTCTAAAAAAAAAATCCTGAGTGCCCAATTGCCTCCAGAAGTCACATATTTAGTCAACTGAGTCACCTGTGTATAATTTATTCTCAGTATAACTACAGCTGTTCTTTGAAGGCCTCAGAGGTTTCTTTGAGAACATTAGGTATCAAAATAGCATCATGAAAACCAAAGAAGACACCAGATAGGTCAGGAATAAAGGTGTGAAGAGTAAAGTAGGGTTAGGTTATAAAAGAAACATCCCAAGCTCTGAACATCTCACAGAGCACTGTTTGATCCATCATCCAAAATGGAAGGAGTATAGCCGAACTGCAAACCTACCAAGATATGGCCATCCACCTAATCTAACTGATATCCCAAGCAAGGATAGCACTAACAAGAGAAGCAGCCAAGAGGCCGATAGTCACTCTGGAGGAGCTGCAAAGATGCACAGCTCAGGTGGGAGAATATGTCCACAAGACAACTATCAGTTATATACTCCACAAATCTGGCCTTTATAGCAGAGAGGCAAGAAGAAAGTCATTTTTGAAAGCAAGCCATAAGAAGTACCATTTGCAGTTGCAAAAAGCCATATACAGGACAAAGCTAGCATGTGGAAGAAGGTGCTCTGGTCAGGTGAGATGAAAGTAGAACTTTTTGGGCTAAATGCAAAACGCTATGTATAGCGAAAAACTAACACTGCACATCACCCTGAAAACACCATCCCCACTGTCAAACATGGTGGTGGCAGCATTATGCTGTGGGGATACTTTTCTTCAGCAGGGATAGGGAAGCTGGTCAGGATTAATGGGAAGATGGATGGAGCTAAACAGGGAAATCCTAGAGGAAAACGTACTAGACTGCAAAACTGGGGCGTAGGGTCACCTTCCAGCAGGACAACAACCCTAAACCTACTGGCAGAGCTACCATGGAATGGCTTAGATCAAAGCGCGCTTTGTATCCCTCCGTCCCAGTTTGGCTGCGTACTGCGCTGCAGCCTTGTATTGCACAAGCGAGGGTGAGTCACTGAGACTTCCGCTCCGCTGGCAGTACGCAGCCGGAGGGAAACAAAGCGCGCTCCATGGGAGAGGCTCTTTGCGCATGCGCGGGAGGGGAGGCAGAGCAGGGCAAGTCACAGGGCCCTGTGACGTGCAGGGGAGGGGGGCGAATATGGTAATTTAGCACAGAGGCAGCGATTTAGGGGAATAGTAAGCAGATAGGAGGGGTTTGCTTGGCGTCCCATGGGCGCCAAGCCTCTGGAAAACAGACTTTATAAAACCAGATTACTCTACAAATCAGACCTCTACTATGGGCCATACAGGTAAGTATAGATTTACTTTTCTATCACCTGTATGCCCATAGTAGAGGTCTGATATGACCTAGGGGGGGTGACACATTCCCTTTATAGAAGTCCACTACTTTTTCCATTGATGCCCTGTCCACAGGACAGGGCATCATTGTTTGATCGGCCGGAGTCCCGCACCCGGCACCCCCGCTGATCAGCTGTTATAGGTGCCGGAAGTACTTGCGGTGCTTGGCCGTCTAGCTGTAGTGGCCGCCGCGGGGTTCTGAACATCCGCCTCCTATTCAGTTCAATGGGAGGCGGATGTGCAGTACCTCGCGGCGGCCACCACAGCTAGACGGCCAAGCACTGCATGTAAGTACTTCCGGCTGGAGGCCGCCGCCGCCACCGATAACAGCTGATCGGCAGGGGTGCTGGGTGCGGGACCCCGGCCGATCAAACATGGACAACTTCTTTTAAGTACATTTAGAAAAGCCGATGATGTCCCTTAGTTGATCAGCACTCATTTACTAACTTGTTTACACAGACCAATGGGAAGAGAACAATCATTAATACAATTGTCGTATATACAGCATTATGTTCGTTTTTAGCTATTAAACTGTCCCCAGTGTGGTGTTAGTGATGCAATGTTGACACAAAGCAGGAGCTGTACACTCAGTCAGTGCGCATGCCCGAGGAGAGAATGGGCAGTGCACACGCACGGGATATGCTACGTGGTTGCCGTGACGTCAGGCCAGTCACGGCAATCAAATGCAATGCTGTGGGCGTGCCCAATTTCAAAAGTACACCATGACTGAAAAGATAAAGTCACCACCCCCATGACTGAAAGAAAAAGGTATGTGAGGCAATACCCTAATATAAATTGTTTTTATCCATAATACTTGGAGCTTTTGTTTGAAAAAAAAACAACAAAAAAAAACACATGTTAGTGATGCACACTGGGACCAGATAAAAACGAGGTGGCAGATTCCCTCTAACAGCACAGTCCAGAGCAGTTTAACAGAGCAGTCCCTTCTCCTGCCAGTACAGATGATTTCCATGTCAAAATAAATTACCCAATTTGTCATTTTACATGTTCGCTAGCATGTCTGTATAGGTCAATAAACTGGTAGGAGCTTTCTGACAAACAGGGCCATATTAAGAGTGCATGCTTCCCTAGGCACTTTTTGTGCTCACTTCCCAGACTAAAGCTGACCTTACAGGTTTGATAACTGCAGGGCTGTGGAGTCGGTAAGCCATACCTCCGACTCCTCAATTTCCATGACTCCAACTCCGACTCCCTCATACATGGCTGATGTTTAAGTTATAAATTTACTGTAACACAGATTCATCTCAGCTAAAAGCCTAGACCCTTAGATCAGGAATAGGACAAACATTTATAGGACATTTCAGAACTTTCCCAAATTCTTATAAAAAATATTCCCCACAAACTGCATTGAACTACTGTACCCAATTTATTATATATTTTAGGAGTTGAAGTCGGTCTATTTTATACTGACTCCGACTCCACCAAAATGGACACCGACTCAGACTCCACAGCAATGGATAACTGTTGGTCAAACATTAGTAAGGCTATGTACACACTACATTTTTTCAACACTTTTCCACTTTATTATCCATCTGGTTGCCTCTTTATTACTAATACTTAGGCTGGTGCACACATTGTGGATACATCGTAGTCAAGGTGCGGCCACAATGTAACTGAACACCCCAGGCCATAGGCTGGTGCGATTTTCAAATTACCTGCAGCTAAAAGCAGTTTCATTGATAAAGCCAACTTGTATGACCATTAACAATAAAATTCTCCTAGCTTAGAAAACCATATTAATCGATATGTTGGCTTGGTAATTGCACATGTAGCCGAAACAGTGCAGTCAGTACGCCTCCCTCTGTCACATAAACAGTCAATACTTTAGAAGCCTTATTAAACTTGGTGCTTTAAATTCTCCTGACAACCTATACTGCCCCCCTGCAACATGATGAAGGCAAAAACCAGGCATGAAAATTATTGGAAGTTGCTTGCTCACCAGATTACTCCTTGGTATTGTAAGTAACTTCCACCCAGACTCACCCTTCACCTCCAGTGCCTAGTTGCAATTACAGCCCTGGACAAATGCTCACTGACAATTATTGGCTTGTCAAAATGGATCTTTAAAGTTCAAGTAGTAGACAAATCTCAGGATTAAATGTTCAGATGGGTCTGCATGAATCAGACCTCTAATCTACAAGTGCTGCAAGAAAACTACTGCTGAAGGAGACAAATAGGAGGAAGAGACTTGCTTGGCTAAATAAACATGGTTTCATAATGGACTGTGGCCTAGGGATACTATGAGTGACAGCTCAGCTGCCCTATGGAATCTGGAGTGTGCTGGACTGTCGGTTTTGTGAGTGACAGTCCAGTCATCCAATCTGATCCTGTTGTGTGCTGGGCTGTCAGCATTTTGTCAAGACTGCGGGTGTTTCCCCAGGTGCCTACAGTCCTCAAATGATTTGCTAGGTATTTAGCTGGCTTGCTGTGAGCAGCAGATTGTCAGTTGTAGCTTTAGTTTAAGTTAGGTGTGTGCTTAGCCCTGTGTATGACTTCTGATCCGGTTCATGACCTCAGATCTGTTGTGACAATTCTTGTGGATTATACCTTCTGCTTTTGACGCTCTATGACTTCAGGTATCTGACCATCCGTTTTTTTGTACTCCCTAGTTTTGATGTACCCTTCTGGCATTTGAAACCAGACTGTTTACTGACCACACCTTTGACTTACCCCTCCGTACTATGAGCCCTCTGGGTATCTGACCTCAGACCTGACTACCGTGTCTCACACAGACAGTGACTAGTGGAAAACCAATGAACCCAAGTTTGTCATTTTTTTGGCGCAATCCACCATGTCTTTGCTACGTACAGAGAAAGTGAATAGATGAGATCTCTCCAGATGTGTGGCGAATGTGATGATGTTGGGGTGCAATGCTGGCAACACTCGTATTTACAGAACTGACACACTACACTAGCATGGTACCACATCATTCTGCAGTGACTAGTCATTCCATCTGGATTGTACCTAAAAGGTTACCTGCCACGAGATTCATACTATCCAAACAACCTTTAACATGGATCAAACACGAACTGCATTATTGTAACCATGTGTGTTATGTTTTACTCTGAAATGTTGCAGTTTCAGAGAAAATGTATTTTGAAAAGCCAGGTGGGGATTATTCATCTCAGTAGACTAGTCCGATCCAGGTTTCTGGCAGCTTCTCCCTGCCCCCGCACCATTAGGCCAGTTTCACACATCCTGATATTTCCGGTACCAGAAAAAAAAAAAAAAAAAAAAACAGTACCGGAGATATCCGTGTGCCGCATCAGGAGCACACGTTCCGGCGCCTGGGAATCAGCGGCACAGTTAGCACTGTTCCCAAGCGCGGGGTGCTGAACGCTGCCCTCATCATTGTCCCCTGCTTGCGCTGCGATCAGCACCAGCAGGTACCATGATAAGAGTAGTATTCTCCCCCCGCAGTGTCCACCTGCGAAAATAAGAATAAAATAAAAAAAATCCATATACTCACCTGTCCAAGTGTCCCCCGCTGTCATCCATGCGACCGCTCAGCAGAGGAGCCGGGGAGAATGACTCCTGCAGCGAGCAGGCCCTGGACCTCCACTGCACTTAGTGAGTGACAGGACAGCGCTTGCTGAGTGCAGCTCCCGGCCTCGCTCGCTGCAGCGAGTCATTCTTCCCGGCTCCTCTGCATGAGCGGTCGCAAGAATTACAGCGGGGGACACTTCGGACAGGTGAGTATATGGATTTTTTTTATTTTATTCTTATTTTTACAGGTGGACACTGAGGGTGCAGAATATTATGCTCATCATTATCCCCTGCTGGTGCTGACTGCAGCGTTGGCAGGGAACAATGATGAGGGCAGCGTTCAGCACCCGACGCTGGGGAACAGCGCTATCTGTACCGCTGATTCCCAAGTGCGTGTTCGGTACGTGTTTGCAAGAACCTATTGACTTGAATGGGTCCATGTGATCCGTGCTGCTGGCCAAAAACGGACATGTCTACATGTGGATCACACGGACCGTGGAAACACACTGACATGTGCGCAGACCCCTAGATTTGAATGGGTCTGCGTGTGTCCGTGTCTCCAGTACTTGTGGAAACTGTCACCACATGTACCGGACACACTGACGTGTTTAAGAGCCGTTATGCTGACAGGTCTCTTTCTATGAGTGGACACAAAAAGAGACCTATCAGTTTAAGGGAGCAACCATAATCCCTGGCCGGCTTTTCAAAGAATTTTTTACTCTGAAACACATGCAACACTTCAAAGTAAAACATACAAGACAGAATTAACGCAGACTCTAATTCATGCTACCTATGGATTGAGTAGCATACATTTTAAGACAGGTTCCCTTCAATTGGGCCATAATTTGTGTCACTGTCATTTCAAAAATGAAAACACAACACCAGAATGAGCAAGAGCCACCTGGTATACAGTAGAGCCCTGGAGTGTTGTGTCAGGTGAGCTGGCCTTCACAGCACCTTGGCCTAAACATGAGAACTACTTCAAGACTATGGAAAGGCATGTGGCTGCTGGTGGCTACCGCATAAAGTTGGTTCTAAGAATGCAGAGAGTGTGACAAGAGGTTTTCCAGGGGAAAAAAGAGGCTACATTAAGGCTGTGTGCACACATTGCAGATTTGGTGCGTTTTTGCCATGCAGATTTGCTAGCAAAACCTGATGCCAGCAAAGTGAATGAAAAACCTGAAGTGTCAGGCACACATTGAGTATTTTTGACGTGCAGATTTGGTGCAGAAAATAATCTGCAGCATGTCAATTCTCAATGCACTGAAAAAATGCAGGCAAAAACGCAGTGTGTTTGAGGCTGCATTTTCCTGCCTAGAGATGCAGAAATGGTGCAGAAATTGCTGCACACAAAATACTCAGTGTGTGCACATACCCTAATGCATATTAGTCTGCAGGTTCCTAATTTTTGTTTTAAAGCCCTACACATAAATCCATACCATAGTAATTAGCAGGTTTGCATTTACAGTTGTGTTGTACATGTCTGTGCAGTGTACTTACACTCTGGAGTAGGTCTGACATCTTTAAGCTGGAGTTGCAGCCGTCGGACATTGTTGTGGATTTTTGTGAGTTGTTGTTCAGTTTTATTTTCTGTAAACAAAAGCAGGAAAACAACAACAACAAAAAAATCAGTCTGTGTCACATACAGTATGTATACTTACATCGCATAAAACACATAATATAGTCAATTAACTGCATACTATCTGCTTTTCTGATGTTTCCCAGCTTTTGTTCATACTCTTCAAGCGTAGTGTACTCAATCCGGAAGTTGTTCTTCTTGTTATAGAGATGCCCATTCTTGTCTTTTTCTAAAACAGTTATTCTAAATTAAGAAAAAAAAAAAAAATCAGCCATCCCACATGCATGTCAAAGAATAAAAGAGGAAATGAGGCTAAAACCAATAGCAGCTCTGACTTGATATTAGCAAAGGTGAAGTTAATATAGCAGATGCCATGGGACTTAAAAATAAAGGCTCTCATATGAGGGGGAGTTGGTACCAACCATGATGGAAAGGGCCAATGAATAGTTAAATTGAGTAACATTCAAGTATTGCTATTCTACTTTATAGCGCATTGTGTTATCATATCCAGTCACAGATGTATAAAATCTAGATATATTGTAATTATTATAACTCTCCATTAAAGGGAGTCCGCCACCCCCAGAATGCATTTTAAATGGGCTATGCAGTGTTGTAGGA
This sequence comes from Phyllobates terribilis, assembly GCF_046119375.1. Taxonomy (NCBI): domain Eukaryota; kingdom Metazoa; phylum Chordata; class Amphibia; order Anura; family Dendrobatidae; genus Phyllobates; species Phyllobates terribilis. The sequence goes on along the minus strand of NW_027362761.1, from coordinate 417,190,110 downwards.
TACTGAGCACCTAAAACAACTATACTAGAACTCTACCTGTGACTGGTAATACATTTTAATTCATATATGCAAATGATGAGTCTTCGGTGCTCCCTAGCATGGCCAAGAGCTTGGTGCACCGTTATGCCTCCGCATGTTGGGGCCTTCCCTGCTTTTAACTGGCCGTGCTTGCTTCCCAGAGTGAACACAGTCTGAATGCTGCTGATGCGTGTGTTGCCACGTTTGCACACAGTAGCCACATGCGTTTTCCTCCCTTTCTCCTTTTTTCTGGACATCACACGCTGCACTTCCGGGTGTATTAGCGGGGGGAAGAGCTTCAATATGCAAATGAAGAGGCGCAACAGTTGACCAAACTCTTGGCTACATCAAGGGTACACCGAAGCCTCCTCATTTGTACATAAATTAAAACTTATTTTCTCGGGGTCTGTACCAGTAACAGGTACAATGCTAGTATGGCTGTTATAGGGGCTAAGCACCTTATAATACTGTATAGCCCATTAACAATGCATTTTGAGGGTGACGGACTACCTTTTATTACCAGTTGCGTGAAGAGAATTTACACACAAAATACATATATAAGTAAAATAAACATAAATTAACAGTAACAGACTTGTACAGAAAGAGAGCACGCTTGTGGGCTTACAATCTACAAGGTATTGGGGAAGGAGACCATAAATTAAAGGGTTGGAACAACTCCTGTGATAGTCAGGAGGCACCGGGGTTATTGCAGGATGTAGGCTTTCCTGAAAAGATCAATTTTCAGGTTGTGTCTGAAAGCTTCACATCATGGAAGACGATCTGATATGCTAATATAGAAAGTTCCAGGGGATGGGGGATACTTGGTTTAAATCATGGAGACAGTTGTGTAAGGAACATACAAGGGCGGAGGAAATAAAAAGTTCTTGTGAGGACCAGAGATTCGGTGTGGGAAGGTATCAGATTAGTTCAGATATGAGGGGGAAACAGATTATGGGCAGCCTTGCATGCCATTGTTAGTAATTTAAACTGGATTCACTGGGTAATGCTAAGCCAGTGAAGAGATTGGCAGAGGGCAGAGTTAAGCTATGTGCCCACAATGCAGAAATGCTCCGGATTTTTCCTGAGCGTTTCTGCATCTCCCTGGCAGAAAAAATGCATGCGGATTGTACATGTGTTTTCCTGCCAGGGACATGCGGATGTGAAGCGTTCTTCACTGGCATTTCCGCATGCGGGTTGTCAAGCGCTTTCCAAGCGATTTTAGCATCACTTGGAAAGTGCTTGACAACTTGGTCACACTATATAAATCCATGCAAATTTATATAGTGTGACCGTAAAAGAATGGTAAAAAATAAATAATACTTACCTTCTGATGTCCCCCGGGGTCTTTATTCGATGCGTCTTGGCTTGCCGGCAGCTCGCGGTACAGTGAAGGACCTGCTGACGTCAGCGTCGCGTTACCCGTCACATGACTAAATTATGTCAGCGCAGGTCCTTGAGTCCACCGCGATCTGCCAGAAAGCGAAGGCAAGTATAATAATATATATATATAATTTTTTTTTACAGGTACTATGGTACCCGGGTCCGGAGGAGAGTCTCCTCTTCTCCAGACCCGGGTACCATCCGCACATTGAAACTCATGGATTGTGCATCTACAGATCCAGTGATGCGGATTCCAAGCGTTCCAATGCAAGTCAATGGCGGCAAAAACGCAGCGCTTCCGCAAAATAATTGGTAGTGCTGCGTTTTTTTCCGCAATGATAATCCGCAGCGGAAATTTCCGCAGCATGTGCACAGCACATGCTGATTATCATTGGAGAACATGGCAGACCTTCGACCAAGCGTTTTTTAAGCGTTTCTGCAGCGGAATTGCCGCTGCGGAAACGCCTAAAAAACGCATCGTGGGCACACAGCCTTAAGGATAGATGGAAGTAGCACAAGAATGTTAGATGGGAGGCCACACAAGAGGGTATCGCAGTAGGAAAATGATGAGGGATTGTATTAACATTTTTGTTGACTCAGGGTTGAAGATGGTAAGGGCTTGGATATGTGGTTTTAAAAACAGATTACAGTCAAAGATTTTACCCAGGCAGCGGATTTATGAGATGAGGGAAAATGTGGAGTCATTAAATGTGACCGAGAGGTCTGTTGGGGAAAGGGATGACTAAGATGGGGGAAAGATGATGAGCTCAGTTTTGTCCACATTGCGTTTCAGAAAGCTTGATGAGAATAATGGAGAAGAGCAGGGGAACCATGGCGTTGATGGAAACCACAGAGGGGTGGGATGAGGAGGTAGTTTTCTAACTGGAATCACAAAGTGTACGGTTAGTGAATTATGAGGATATCTAGAAAAGGGTCAAGTCTGTGGTGCCAACAAATGAGAGAATTTGTAACAAGAGGAAGTGGTCAACTGTGTTGAAGGCAGAGGACAGGTCTGGGAGGAAGACCGAGTATTGTGTGTATCCAATATATATATGCTGTACATATGTATCATATTCCGTTTTCTCCAAAATAGATGGTTAAAAGAGATGTCCATCCCATTTAACTTAAAAAAAAATAAAATAAAAAAGGGACTGACCAATCCCTTCATGATGTAAACAAAGTGAAAACTGGTCATTTCCAATCAGCTTGTATTCATAGTAGTTACCAAAAAGTAAATTGCAATGTACAGAGGTAGACCTCACAACCTGGACAAGTTTTGAGAGTGGGTGACCAGGCTGGCGTCTACAAGGAAATTGCCGTACTTTTCTGATTCTGAGATGCACTTTTTTCCCACCAAATTTTGGAGGAAAATGGGGAAGTGTCTTATAATCCGAATGTAGCTTACCGTGGAGGAAGGGGGGCAGCTGCAGTGGAGCGGGGTCCCAGGAGGAAGGGTCGCTGCTGCAGGAGCTGGGGCGGAGGCAAGAGGGGTAATGCTGCGGGCCCCGGGTTGGTAGAAAGGGGTGTTCGGGGAAGTGCGAGGCTGCGGTGGGTCCCGGGCTTTGAGAAAATGTCCCCGCACTTCCCATTCTTTTCACTGTGGTGGATCTCGGGAAAATGGCCGCTGGAGGAGACGCATGCGCAGATTGAGATCTCAGCTTCTGGGCGTCTTATAATCCGCATAATACAGTATACAGGTGGGCACTAAATAGCTCTAGAGTTTAAAATGATCCATCACAAAAGGATGTGCAATGCTGCCCATCTACAACACATAATGAATCTGATCGTATCCTAAGGCTGTGGCACTGGAAAGTAATATATAGTAACTACTTCTGACTACCTGGCGTTACATGGGTTCAATCTAATAACAGCATTTACTGTATAACTGAAGAGAAAATTATTTGTGAGCAGAAATGTCTCATGAATCTTCCTAATGTACTGTCATCCAATGTACTTAATACACACTGCATAGACCATTCCAATAGATTTCCTCCAAACAGGGGGGACCCAGTCTAAACCTTGCAGAGTTATTACCATCTCATCTTCTAACGACCAAGATAGTAATAACTCCATCCCGGCTCCGACCAATGGTGGTGGGATTATGGCAACTTGCTAGAGCAGTTAAGCTACATGGTTTTTGTACACAGTTTCAGTATATATTGCAGTGCTAGGCTGGACAGAGTTATTTCCGTTTCAGCCATGAAAGGCTGAGGAGGGAATAACTTTTTATAAGGAACATGACCGCTAGTTCATGCTGCCCAAACTACAAGCAACATAAAGCAGAGACTAACTCCATCATTTCAGCCAGGTAAGTTTCACTCTGAAATACTATGTCTTTTCAGCAAAAAAAAACCACAAACATTTAGAAGCCTGCCGAGGATCATGCAGCTTGGGCAAATAGTCCAAAAGACAGGTCTCTCCCCTTATATCCACTATGTCTCTTAGACTAGTCACATGAGCCACATGGCAGGTTTTATGCAGCAGTGTGTTAGAGTAAAACATACCAGGCTGAAATGATGCAGTAGGAATATGATATATACTAAAAAAAATGGACTGGAGTATAAGTTGGTATGCATGAAAAATAGGAGCATGTTCACATTGGCCATTATGCAGACAAAACCTAAGACAGAAACAAAATGAACATATACCCTGCTCCTATTTTGCATACATACCAACTTATACTCCAGTTAATTTTTTTTCGGTTTAGTTTCAGGTTTCTGCATTTAGTGCAGGTAAGGGTGTGGCCTCCCTTTCTTTGAGCTGGACATTGCATTTATAAAACTTCCCATTTGTTCTGTGTCCATGTTCGGGACCCGATCCTGTTCTGCCTTTATTAACACTGATGTCACTATGATGCATGGTAAGGTTTTAGTACTAGAGGTTAGAACCATCCCGAATTTCGGTACACCTTGATGCTGGTAGGATGGCTTTTACGCTTTTTTTTTTTTTATTCAAAAACTGTAGTTACGAAGTACCCTTTGTTATTTATATGCACTATTGCTTTTACTTATTTACTTATAGCAGGGTATATGCTCATTTTGTTTCTGTCTTAGGTTTTGTATGATATATACTGCCTGTGGTTCAGGCTGCATGAATCATCTGTCAGGTTCCTTTTAAAAGGGGTTGTCCACTACTCAGATGACCCCTTCTCAATTCTTATGTTTTCCCCTTGTAAAATAACAACACCTACAGTACAGACCAAAAGTTTGGACACACCTTCTCATTTAAAGATTTTTCTGTATTTTCATGACTATGGAAATTGTGCATTCACATTGAAAGCATCAAAACTATGAATTAACACATGTGGAATTATATACTTAACAAAAAAGTGTGAAACAACTGAAAATATGTCTTATATTCTAGGTTCTTTAAAGTAGCCACCTTTTGCTTTGATGACTGCTTTGCACACTCTTGGCATTCTCTTGATGAGCTTCAAGAGGTAGTCACCGGAAATGGTCTTCCAACAATCTTGAAGGAGTTCCCAGAGATGCTTAGCACTTGTTGGCCCTTTTGCCTTCATTCTGCGGTTCAGCTCACCCCAAACCATCTCGATTGGCTTCAGGTCTGGTGACTGTGGAGGCCAGGTCATCTGGCGTAGCACCCCATCACTCTCCTTCTTCGTCAAATAGCCCTTACACAGCCTGGAGGTGTGTTTGGGGTCATTGTCCTGTTGAAAAATAAATGATGGTCCAACTAAACGCAAACCGGATGGAATAGCATGCCGCTGCAAGATGCTGTGGTAGCCATGCTGGTTCCGTATGCCTTCAGTTTTGAATAAATCCCCAACAGTGTCACTAGCAAAGCACCCCTTACCATCACACCTCCTCCTCAGTGCTTCACGGTGGGAACCAGGCATGTAGAGTCCATCCGTTCACCTTTTCTGCATCGCACAAAGACACAGTGGTTGGAACCAAAGATCTCAAATTTGGACTCATCAGACCAAAGCACACATTTCCACTGGTCTAATGTCCATTCCTTGTGTTCTTTAGCCCAAACAAGTCTCTTCTGCTTGTTGCCTGTCCTTAGCAGTGGTTTCCTAACAGTTATTTTACCATGAAGGCCTGCTGCATAAAGTCTCCTCTTAACAGTTGTTGAAGAGATGTGTCTGCTGCTAGAACTCTGTGTGGCATTGACCTGGTCTCTAATCTGAGCTGCTGTTAACCTGCGATTTCTGAGGCTGGTGACTCGGATAAACTTATCCTCAGAAGCAGAGGTGACTCTTGGTCTTCCTTTCCTGGGGCGGTCCTCATGTGAGCCAGTTTCTTTGTAGTGCTTGATGGTTTTTGCATCTGCACTTGGGGACACTTTCAAAGTTTTCCCAATTTTTCGCACTGACTGACCTTCATTTCTTAAAGTAATGATGGCCACTCGTTTTTCTTTACTTAGAATTTTTATTATGGCAAGAAAAAAGCAGCTAACAGTCTATTCAGTAGGACTATCAGCTGTGTATCCACCAGACTTCTGCACAACACTACTGATGGTTCCAACCCCATTTATAAGGCAAGAAATCCCACTTATTAAACCTGACAGGGCACACCTGTGAAGTGAAAACCATTTCCGGTGACTACCTCTTGAAGCTCATCAAGAGAATGCCAAGAATGTGCAAAGCAGTCATCAAAGCAAAAGGTGGCTACTTTGAAGAACCTAGAATATAAGACATATTTTCAGTTGTCTCACACTTTTTTGTTAAGTATATAATTCCACATGTGTTAATTCATAGTCATGAAAATACAGAAAAATCTTTAAATGAGAAGGTGTGTCCAAACTTTTGGTCTGTACTGTATGTTCGCCTCTGGTGCCATTCCAGTGGTGTTGGCACTGGCTCTCCTGGGGATCGAGTGAAACAACAATGTTACCCGATCCCTGCAGCCAATCAGTACTGGATTCACTCTCCCAGCCTTTGGACAAATCACATACATCCAGAGGAAGTGAGAGCTGAAGTTGATTGTTATCTCACGCGATCCCTGCAGCCAATGCCGACACCACTTGAACAGCACCAGGACCGGAGGGGAGTACAGGTCTTATTATTTTACAAGGGGCAAACATTGGGATTGAGAAGAGGTTATCCGAGTAGTGGACAATCCCTTATGGTAATGTTATTAATGAGACCGGTGTTCACTTACTGGTGTCTGAGTTTTTCAGCTTCACGGATAAATTCAGCTTTTTTTGCTTGTTTAAGCTTCCAGATGTGAGCATTGTCCCCACCAGGAATAGAAAAACTACCATCATCCTGTGAAAAATAAATGCATCAATGTACAGCAACTTCTCATAGTCAAATATCAATGTCAGAAAAAAATTTTCAGTATGTTTTCCAACAGAAGCAAATGTTTATTTGGTGTTTTATACAATAATTATTTACATGGCATACCAGCTTTTCGTAGCATTTTTCTATGCCTTAAATAAAACACAGCAGCCAGATGTTAGATGAAAGTCAACATACAAAATAAACACTTATACTCACCTTTCTTCCCTGTGCTCCAGCGCTGCGGTGTCCTGTTCTGCCGGAGGCCGGGGGAGGAGTGCGGTGCCGGAGCACAGCGCTGTCCGGCGCCATTTTACTGAAGACACACTGCAAATGTGTCTTCAGTAAAATGGCACCAGATAGCGCTATGAGCATGCGCCGATCCGACGCCTCACTCCTGCCCTTGTCTCGGACAAAGAGATGCGCCGCGGCAACGCTCCTCCCGGTCAGGTAAGTACGGTATGTAAGTATGGCGCCGGAGATCGCGGTATGCGTTCAGTGCCTACGCATACTGCGATCTCCGTCGCCATACACTCCTCTTACCTGCAACGGCTGGATGCGGTCTTCTGTCTGGAGCCAGACTGTGCGTCACGCATGCGCAGTCTACGTATAACGGCTTCAGACAGAGACACGCATCCCCCGTTATATTATAGATGTGGAAGAAGAAAAAAAAAAAAAAAAAGAGAGAAAAGCGCTCCTTATGTAAAACGGCAACCGCAGAAGACAAGGTCCAAGTAAGTATTGCTCACCTTCCCTTGTTGTGCTGGACAGGCGCAACACTGCTATAGCGCACAAAATGGAGAGTTCTTCTGATTAGCTGCCACACCGAACGTCAGCATCCCAGCCTTACTGAGCAGGAGCTGCACCACTGTACTGAATAAGCACAGTCTTGGAGGAGTTGTAAGATGGATGGCTTCAGTGACCAGCTGTAGCACTGATCGCCAGCTCCCCACCCTCCTGGGCAGGTGCTGGAGATACAATTCAGGTGGAAAAAAAAAGTTCAGTGCACTGTGATGGAGGAGACCAACCTATTCACGGGATGAGACATTTAATAGCACTACACGTTTTAGGAACGGTCTGTCCTTGAAAATGCATAGTGCCATTAAAGGTCATCCTGTGAATAGGCTGGTCTCCTCCATCGCAGTGCCATTAACATATCCATCCCCTTCTTTTTCCTTCTGAAACATAAATGTTACCCAGAAGCTTTTTTAACTCATGCAGTCTTTTCTTTTTTGGGTACTTTGCATTTTTCTCAAGATGCAACATGCCTTTGGTTTGTCGTTTGCTTTTTTTTTCTAGTGTTTTCTCATATGCTTCTCTAAAGTACATGAAAAACGTCCATAGTGTTTAAAGGGAATCTGTCACCACTTTGGAGATATCAGACCTCTACTATGGGCATACAGGGTATAGAAAAGTAAATCTATACGTACCTGTATGGCCCATAGTAGAGGTCTGGTTGCAGAGAAATCTGTTTTTATGAACTCAGTTTTCCACAGGCTTGGTGTCCCCCGGATGCTAAGAAATCCCCGCCTATCTGTCTATTATACCCCGAAATCCGAGCCTATATGCGTAGTCACCATATGCCCTGTGATGTGCACTGTTCTCCCTGACTTCCTGGGCATGCGCATAGCTCCGCTCACATAGAACGTGCTTTGCTTCACCCCGGCCCATTATCTCCATCCACTGCGCTGCAGGGTTCTATTGGAGTCGGTGTCACTTCCCGGCGCCTGCGCAATAGAACCCTGCGGCGCAGTGGACGGAGATAATGGGCCAGGGTGAAGCAAAGCGCGTTCTATGTGAGCACATGCCCGGGAAGCCAGAGAGAACAGGGCCCTGTGACGTGCAGAGAGGGGGGGGGGTGGTAACTAAGCATATAGGCGGGGATTTCGGGGAATAATAAACAGATAGGCGCGGATTCCTTGGCGTCCGGGGAATGCCAAGCCTGTGCAAAACGGAGTTTATAAAAACAGATTTCTCTGCAATCAGACCTCTGTTATGGGCCATACAGGTTAAGTATAGATTTACTTTTCTATACCCTGTATGCCCATAGTAGAGGTCTGATATCACCCAGGGGGGTGACAGATTGCCTTTAAAATAAACAACATCAACATAAAATGAATTAAATTCACTTTTTTTTTGCCACAAAAAAAAAAAGAAAAAGTGAAGAAAGCGAAAGAGGTTTTATCAAAATTAAAATGTATCACCTATCCACAGGACGGCCAAATTATAAATCCCTGATGGTAGGGATCCAACAAGCTGAGCCCCCAAAAATGCCAGATGGCACTCAATAGGAGGCGGATGTGTAGCACCATGAGGCAGCCACTACAAGTAGACGGCCAAACTCCGCAAGTAGGTAAATCCGGATGGCAGCCGCCACCGATAACAGCTGATATGCGGGGGTGATCGGTAGGGGTCCGACAGAAGACATCGATGCCCGATCCCAAGGATAGGGCATCAATGTAAAGGTTGTAGACAACCTCTTTAAGCAAAAAAAAATCCACGGTAATCTGCAAGGAATCTGTGAAAAAAATTGCATGCAGATTTGCAGAGGATTTCTCCCTATGCATTGCACATAAGGAAATCAGTTGTGGAAATCTGCAGCATAAATTGCCATGATGTGAATTAAAAAGGTGCCCACTAGTGGGACGCACCCTTCTCAATTACTATATCCTCCCCGACCCCGGGAAATAAAAGCATCCTGTACTCATCTGCGGTATCGGCGCTGGGTCCTGAGGCGGTCACAGAGCAGCTCCTCACGTCTTGCGGTTATCAATTTCATCCACGGGAAGTGAGAGTGAAGCGGCCAGTGATTGGCTGCAGGGTTCACGTGACATAACATCGCAGGTGATCGGGCGCTGACATCGGAGGTGGGCACAGATGCTTTTATCTCACATGGGGGATGTAGTAATTGAGAAGGGGATGGCCGAGTAGCGGATGCCTCGTTCACACAGTGCATTTCTTGTTTGGGAATAATTCCTCATGTATCTGCAAATTCTGCAGCAGATGTTCAGGTTTAACCCTCGGCGTTGTGCCACAGATTTGCAGTGCGATATGCAGGAGGATTAATGAAGCTTTTTTAATAAATCTGCTGTAAGAAAAGCATGTAACGTGCGGACAGCAGTGCCCAAACTGACATGGCACCATGCGTTACCCTGAGCAGAGCTCCGCACTCCAATGGAGCCTGTGACAGATGGCTGATGGCAGAACACACAATGATCACAGCGGTGACGTCACTACAATGACAATATGACATCAGAAGCTATATATCCTATGTAATAACGGCACACACTATAGAGGCAGCTGTAGCCGGTGTCTGAGCTCGCTATTACATCCCATATAACGTTACACACGTACCTGCACAGCAGACTCTTTTGTCTCCGTGCTCCCGGTTGCTAAGGAGGCCATGTTATCACTACAAGCGGCGCTCGCTCACAGGACACGCCCCTGGGCGGAGCCAGGCCCGGGGAAGGGAAGTGGGCGGAGACAGGACGCAAAAGGTGCAGTCAGTGCCTCGTACCTGGGCGCGGGGATAAGAAGAAAAGGCGGGAAGGGCTGGCGGAGGCTTCTGTGTGACACGGCCTCGCTTCATACAGTGCTGGCGGAGGCTTTTGTGTGACACTGTTTCACCCCTGACCTGTCTCGCGTCTAACTCAGTTCTCAGCCAGTAATGACCACGACCAGTGCTGCGCGGCTGTGATCGTGCTCCCTTCACCTCGTTACTAGTCTGCTTTTCTCTGTACATTTTTTGTATTTTTTTTCCTGCAGTAGTGATTTCTCTATGATGATGATTCAGATTTAGCCTTAGTTTTCCCCTTAAATCCATAGTAAAGAATGTAACGTTACATCTGTCGCTCTGTTCGGGTGTGGACTTGTCACCCAGTGCGGCTGTGTGTGAGCTGAAGCGATTGTGACATGGAAAATGTCTCCCAGAAACGTTAAAGGCGTTTTCCAAGTTCCATGTTGTGCGGAGACCTGGTATAGAAGTCTCCTCACTCTGCCGTGCCAGGCCTGGCTTGTCACTCTCCACAAGGAGAACGTCCCCCCTTAGATCCATGACTAGACCTCCTCTAAAGCCTCCTGCCATTGCTGTTCTCACACATCCCTATCACAATGGGGCTGTGATGTGAACTGTTTCTACTGCTAAAATGTTGTTTTAGCTCCAAATGTTTTATTTTTATGAGGGCTAATAGGAAAAATGGTGGACGTCACAGTTTGTTGTGCAATTTGTCTTAATTGCGCCAATACCCTGCATATAATCAGAAACTACTTTTGCGGCACAGTGCAAAGCTCAGAAGGGAAGGAGCGCCACATTATAGTGCAGATTTTACTGTTATGTTTGCGAGTGCCATGAACCACTAGAAGAGCCCCTAAGGTGCCAGAACAACAGAAACCCACAAAAGTGACCCCACTTTACAAATTACACCTCTCAATGAATTAATCTAGGGGTGCAGTGATCATATTGACACCATGGTTGTGTCACAGAATTTTACACCGTTGTGCAATGAAGAAAAAATAATTACATTTTTACCACAACATTTTTATTTTAGCCCCAGATTTTACATTTTCACACGGGAAAATGGGTAAAAATGGCACCAAAATTTGTCACACAATTTCTGCTGAACGTGGCAATACCCCATATGTGTTTGTACAGTACTACTTAGCCATACGACGAGACTTGGGAGGGACAGAGCGCTATTTGCCTGCTGGAGCGCAGATTTTCCTGGAATACTTTGCGGACTTCATATACAGAGCCCCTAAGTGCTATAAGAGCAGAATACCCCCTCAAGTGTCCCTAATTTGGAAATTATACCCCTGCCAAACATGTGAATGCTAAATTTGGTTTAGGCACACTGTTGGGCTCAGAAAAATGGGGGGCATTGGGATTTGAAAACGCAGAATTTGCTGAATTTCTTTTGGGGGGCGAGGAGCCGTAGCGCTTTTCCAGAGCCTTTGTGCTACCAGTAATGTGGAAGCCCCCTATATTTCCGTTAACATATGACGGATCTGAGTGGGAACTTGCTTTTTTGTGGATTGAGTTGAAGCATTGGGAACATTTTACATAACATTTGGGATCAGATTTATCCTCCACTCTACGCTGAGCTCTTATATTGGGGTTTCCATCTAAATCTCTGAGTGACGTGATTCAGATGAAACCCCCAAGGGATCCATTCAGTATAATAAGGCAGCAGAGTTACTCTAGATTCCGTCTGGCCTCTGTTCAGCATTGTTCTTCTTTTCAAAAGTGCACAAAACTGTGGAGGACTGTGCTTTTATGCACGCCTAAAAAGACAGACATCGCCGGATCATAGGCCAGACAACGTCCACAGCGACTATATCTGCCACATTATGGGGAACCTTTCGTCGGCGGTTCCATCTAAATCAAGTATTTCAGAGATTTACACGGAAACCTTGATTTAAATACTTAGCGTAGAGCGCAGGATAAATGTGAACCGAGCCTTACTGCTATCTTTGGGAGGCAAAATAAACAAATCAACAACAGGTGAAGAATTGGTTTTATTTATTTTTTACGCCGTTCCTCATGCTGTATAAGTGATTAGCCGATTTATTCTTCGCGTCGGTGCGATTACAGCGATATGTTCGGGTCGTTCCAAACGCGGCGATACCAAATATGTGTACTTTTTTTTTACATAATGTGTATTTATTACTGTAATATTATTTATTTCTTTTTTTTACTATTTTGTACTTTTTAAAAATATATACAGTACAGACCAAAAGTTTGGACACACCTTCTCATTTAAAGATTTTTCTGTATTTTCATGACTGAAAATTGTACATTCACACTGAAGGCATCAAAACTATGAATTAACACATGTGGAATTTATACTTAACAAAGAAGTGTGAAACAACTGAAAATATGTCTTATATTCTAGGTTCTTCAAAATAGCCACCTTTTGCTTTGATGACTGCTTTGCACACTCTTGGCATTCTCTTGATGAGCTTCAAGAGGTAGTTACCGGAAATGGTTTTCACTTCACAGGTGTGCCCTGTCAGGTTTAATAAGTGTCATTTCTTGCTTTATAAATGGGGTTGGGACCATCAGTTGTGTTGTGCAGAAGTCAGGTGGATACACAGCTGATAGTCCTACTGAATAAACTGTTAGAATTTGTATTATGGCAAGAAAAAAGCAGCTAAGTAAAGATAAACAAGTGGCCATCATTACTTTAAGAAATGAAGGTCAGTCAGTGCGAAAAATTGGGCAAACTTTGAAAGTGTCCCCAAGTGCAGTTGCAAAAACCATCAAGCGCTACAAAGAAACTGGCTCACAGGAGGACAGCTCAAGGAAAGGAAGACCAAGAGTCACCTCTGCTTCTGAGGATAAGTTTATCTGAGTCACCTGCCTCATAAATCGCAGGTTAACAGCAGCTCAGATTAGAGACCAGGTCAATGCCACACAGAGTTCTAGCAGCAGACACATCTCTTCAACAACTGTTAAGAGGAGACTTTGTGCAGTAGGCCTTCATGGTAAAATAGCTGCTAGGAAACCACTGCTAAGGACAGGCAACAAGCAGAAGAGACTTGTTTGGGCTAAAGAACACAAGGAATGGACATTAGACCAGTGGAAATCTGTGCTTTGGTCTGATGAGTCCAGAAAAGGTGAACGGATGGACTCTACATACCTGGTTCCCACCGTGAAGCATGGAGGAGGAGGTGTGATGGTGTGGAGGTGATTTGCTGGTGACACTGTTGGTGATTTATTCAAAATTGAAGGCATACTGAACCAGCATGGCTACCACAGCATCTTGCAGCAGCATGCTATTCCATCCGGTTTGCGTTTAGTTGGACCATCATTTATTTTTCAACAGGACAATGACCCCAAACACACCTCCAGGCTGTGTAAGGGCTATTTGACCAAGAAGGAGAGTGATGAGGTGCTACGCCAGATGACCTGGCCTCCAGAGTCACCAGACCTGAACCCAATCGAGATGGTTTGGGGTGAGCTGGACTGCAGAGTGAAGGCAAAAGGGCCAACAAGTGCTAAGCATCTCTGGGAACTCCTTCAAGACTGTTGGAAGACCATTTCCGGTGACTACCTCTTGAAGCTCATCAAGAGAATGCCAAGAGTGTGCAAAGCAGTCATCAAAGCAAAAGGTGGCTACTTTGAAGAACCTAGAATATAAGACATATTTTCAGTTGTTTCACACTTTTTTGTTAAGTATATAATTCCACATGTGTTAATTCATAGTTTTGATGCTTTCAATGTGAATGCACAATTTTCATACTCATGAAAATACAGAAAAATCTTTAAATGAGAAGGTGTGTCCAAACTTTTGGTCTGTACTGTATATATATTTTTACTTAGTTCCTTTATGAGACTTTCACTTTTTTTTTTTTACTTTGATTGCAGGTATAATGCATTGCAATGCATTATACCTGTACAAAAAGCTTCTGAAACCATGTAATCTTGACGACCCTGGGCCACCATGGCAACCCCGGGCCACCATGGCAACAATTGGACCCCCACGATGATATCGTGGGGGCTCTGATCTGAAGGCAGAGAAAGCTCCCTCTCCCTACCTCCTAAATGTTGAGATTGCTCTCGATCGCATCATCAAGGAGGTTAACAGCTAGGGGCAGAGCAATCATAATATATTTATAATATATATTATTCTCCAGTTCAGTACAGTTATGCTGATACCAAACATGCATAGGTTTTGTTTTATTTAAATGGTAAAAAAAAATTCAGAAATTTGCGAAAAAAACAAATCAGCTTGTGTCGCCAATGTCAGGGAGCGATATCATTTTCAACTTTAAGGTTTTGGAGCTGTGTGAGAGCTTGTTATTTGTACCCCGAGACGTTGTTTTTATTGATATCACTTTTGGGTAGATACAATGTTTTGATTACATTTTCGTGTTTCAGCGACTGAAAAATCGATATTCTAGCTTTTTGATTTTTTGTCTCGCATTATGCTGTTTACTGATTGGAATAATTTATTTCATATAGTGGTAGATTAGACTTTTATGAACTCAGCGATACCAAATATGTCTTTTTTTATTTCAGAATTTTTAAAGGGTGCAAAAGGTGGTGATTTTAAATTTTATATATTTTTTGCATATTGTTTTAAACATTTTTTACACTTTTTTTACTGTATTTGTTAGTTTCTTTAGGGGACTTGAACTTGCTATCATCTTATTGCTTGTTCTATACACAGCAATAACACAGCATTGATGTATATAGCAAAATCACAGAATAATCGGCAGTCACAGGCTGCTTTTCACAGGAGTATTGTCATGACAGGCAAAGGGGTCTGCAGCAGACCCCCCCGGCCACAATGGCAACTCATTAGCGCCCCACGATCACGTCATAGGGACGCCAATGGGCGCACAGAATGGCACGCCCCCTTGTCGGCCCGCATGAAATGCTGATTGACAGCGGCATTTAACAGGTTAAGAGCCACAGACTGAGCTTTCTCCACCCGCAGCTGTTAGAGGCAGATGATGGCTGAATAACACGTGTAGACAACGTGTAGAATAACACGTGTTTAGCAACACCCATCGATTTGCAGAACAAAAATACAAAACTTGAAAGATTGAATATATTTATTTTTTAATGGTTTTTATATTTAACTCATAAAAATGTGGAAAAAAGCAAAACAATCTATGACTACTAATATTCAAATGTCCAGCGCTATATCCATTGCTGGGCAGCTTTGATAAAAACACATGTAGAGATTCTCTGGGAAACTGCATCTGATAATGTTCTCAGTGCAGGCCGTGACAGGTATTCATTCGCCTGTTTCTTCCAGGATAGCCGTGTGTCATGCCTGTATAGAAGCGATACCCTGCCTTTCTCATTAATCTGAAAAGCAATTAACAGATGTTTAAAAAAAAAATAAAAAAATTGACAATATATACGAGGTACAGCTGATAAGTCTTTGGCTTTACCCAGAAAGAAACAAAATAGGAAGATGAAACTTTACATTTATTCAACATATGCTTCACTGATGTCAACACACTTCTTACATTGGTATTCCAAGTTCTGTAAGCTTTGCAAAAAGAAGGATTTTGGCTGTGCCTCAAACCAGTCATCCGTAGCAGCCATGGTAGCAGAAATCGTGTGAAATTTGGTACCCTTGAGGTGTTTCTTCAGGTTTGGAAACAGATAATAGTCAGAGGGAGCTAGATCTGGTAAATAAGGTGGGTGGTCAACCTAGTGGAAGCCTAGCTCAACCAGTTTTGCCATGGTCGCTTGTGCAGTGTGAACAGAGGCGTTGTTTCAGGAACAAGATACCTTTGGACAGCTTGCCGCGCCTCTTAGCCTTCAGAGCTGCCGACAATTGGTCCAAAAGTTCAATGTAATGCCTTGCATTGATGGTGAAACCATTTTGAAGGTAGTCCACTAGCAGCACGCCCTCCTTATCCCAGAACACAGAATCACCTTAGTGGCTGATTTTTGCACCCTGCACTTCTTTGGACGAGGAGAACCACTGTGCCTCCACTCTTTTGACTGCTCCTTGGTTTCAGGGTTATACAAATAAATCCAGGTCTCATCCAAACTGACCAGTCGATCCAGGAAGTTCTTATCAGTCCGGAAACGCTGACAAATGGACCGGGAAGTTTTCACTCGCATGCTTTTCTGATTTGTTGTCAAACATTTGGGGACCCACTTTGCAGATAGCTTCTTCATGTTCACATGTTCATGGATAATGACACAAGCACGTTCACGAGAAATCCCCATGATGTCTGCAAATCCTTTAGCTGAAATTCGCCGATTTCCCCAGTATGAAGTTGTGACAAGCATCAACGATCTCCGGAACAACAACAACCACTCTTGGTCGTCCAGGACGTTCCTCATCATTAGTGCTGAAGTGGGCAGTTTTAAATTTGGCAGCCCAGTTCTTAACTGTAGAATATGAAGGGCATTGATCCACCAATGTCTGCGACATATCACCATGAATATCCTTTACAGACTTTCCTTGCAGGAACAAGAATTTTATCACTCCTCTGCTCTCATTTGCTGTGAATATCGCATTAGACTCCACCATTTTGTTTTCCCGCGTGCCTAGATCACTGTTGCCATAAGCTACAAACACAAAATTTTGATAACATATATTAGACACAAGGCTTTCATGTGATGTAACATTCGTTTCCATAGAAACAAAAAAAGAACACAAAGCCAAAAACTTGTCAAATGTAGCAAACTAAAGCAAAGGCGACATTAACATATTTTTAGACATCGGCTGAAGTTGAAATGAACATGAAATTATAACAATATTGCATTATAAATTGTCTACAAAAAAAGGACAATTTGGAAATTGGAAAAAGAAAGTTGCCAATATTAGTGATATGATAAAAAAAAAAAGCAATGTTAACCATAAGACTATGATGAGTGTATTCACAATAGATCTATGTAACATGTATTGTTTGAGGGACTTACCTGGTCATCAGATAGTGTGCTGGCGATTCTTCCTCATCACTAGCCTGATAACCTTCATCATATCCTTCCTTTCTCAAGTTGAATTAAAAAATTGTATAGCAGGCAAAAAATAGTGCTTTTTAGAAATGAATACTGTAATAAAAACTAAATTGCGTTTCTTCTATTATGACACCTCGCTTACATTGCCATGTTGTTGCTTTTGCTCTTTTTGAAAACAAGAATGCAAGTTACTTAAAATGATTTAGTATTGACATGAAGTACATATATAAATGGAGGGGAAAACTCAGAAATATTTACCTGGAAAATACATGTTGGAAGCTTTGTGTGAATCAGAATAGGTGGATTCTGAATGTTTGCTCTTAGCTGATTGTGATGAAGACATTTGTTCATTGTCTTTCTACATGGTAAAAAAAAAAGGCAAAATATATCAAAGTATTTAAACTGTGAATTATATAAGGCAATAAGAGGCAAAATTAGAGACTCAGGGTTCTCAATATTTTATAAATAACTTATTGATTGTTGACAATAGTGGAGAATTCTTTCTTACCTCCATCACGGGGAGATGAGATGACGAAAGTTACATAAGTGTCAATGTTCCAGTAATGAACCTGAAAATATAAAGAAAAATAATTATGTCCAACTAAGCTTAAAATTATTGGAGGTTTTTAAAAGCATTGTCAATAATTGAATATCCAGCAAGTCATGGAAAATGTAACCAGTATTTATCTGGTAACATATGAGGATGGATTTTGAATGTTTTCTGCTAATTGCTGGTGCTGGTGCTGAACACAGATACTCATTGTAACGGGTCTGGGAGGCGGAACCTCTGAGCAACTTATACAAGGGGGCAGTCCTTGTAAGGAAGCGGGTGGCGACCAGGGAAGACAGGCAGGCGGTCACAGCAGGTGACCGGGACAGTCTCTGGGCAAACAGACAGGAGGTCACGGCAAGTGACCGGGACAGTCTCTGGGTAAACGGGCAGGAGGTCACAGCAAGTGACCGGGACAGTCTCTGGGTAAACGGGCAGGAGGTCACGGCAAGTGACCGGGGCAGTCTCTGGGTAAACGGGCAGGAGGTCACGGCAAGTGACCGGGGCAGTCTCTGGGTAAACGGGCAGGTACGACCTGTGACGGCTGAGCCTCCAGGTAGGCTAGCAGGCAGATGGCAGATGAGTGCTCCCAGGTGAGCAGGCGAGAGTCTCAGGATAAGCAGGTGGTCACAGCATGTGACGGCGGAGCCTCCAGGTAGGCTAACAGGCAGGCAGCAGATGAGCGCTCCCAGGTGAGCGAGCAAGAGTCTCTGGACTGGCAGGTGGTCACAGCACATGACGGCGCAGCCTCTAGGTAGGCTAACAGGCAGGTAGCAGATGAGCGCTCCCAGGTGAGCGGGCAAGAGTCTCTGGACTGGCAGGTGGTCACAGCACGTGACGGCGGAGCCTCTAGGTAGGCTAATAGGCAGGTAGCAGATGAGCGCTCCCAGGTGAGCGGACAAGAGTCTCTGGACTGGCAGGTGGTCACAACACGTGACGGCGGAGCCTCCAGGTAGGCTAACAGGCAGGTAGCAGGTGAGCGCTCCCAGGCAAGCGGGCAAGAGTCTCTGGACTGGCAGGTGGTCACAGCACGTGACGGCGGAGCCTCCAGGTAGGCTAACAGGCAGGTAGCAGATGAGCGCTCCCAGGTGAGCGGGCAAGCTGGTCCATAGACAGACTGACAGGTGTCGGAAGGCAGACCGTCGGACCTCAGGCTAGCAAGCAGGAAAGCGGATGACAGGCAGGAATCAGGCAGCAAACTGGCAGGTAACTGGCAGGTAACGGGCAACGGGACCTGAGGGCTGAAGCAGAGTAGTGAACAGTGCAACAACATTGCTCGGGCACCTCCATTTTGGAGGAGGTGCCTTATATATGGAGGGATCCTCCGGCCATTGGCCGGGGACTCCTTAGGGCGACGCGCGCGGCCCCTTTAAGAGAGGGGGAGCGCGCGCGCGCCCTAAGCACAGTGACCGGGGGAGAGCGGGCGCTGCAAGCAGAGCGGGAGGAAGCCGCCGGGCACGGAGCAGAGAGGTGAGGGGAACAGCGTCCCTGCCTAGCAGGAGGCAGGGACGCCGACGCTACAGTACCCCCCCCTTTAGGCCCCCCCATTTTTAGGCCAGACAAAAATTTAGCAAGGATGAGAGGGGCATGGATGTTCTCCCGGGGCTCCCATGTTCTCTCCTCAGGACCAAACCCCTTCCAATCCACTAGAAAAAAGGTCTTTCCTCTTACCCTTTTGGTGGCCAGAATGTTCTCTACCTCAAACTCGTCTTCAGCAGAAACCGGAGCAGGAGGCGTACCTGTAGACTTGGAAAAGGAGTTAAGTACCACGGGTTTGAGAAGAGATACATGGAAGGAGTTAGGGATCCGTAAGGTGGCCGGGAGTTTAAATTTATAGGCCACCGGGTTGATCTGTTTGATAACCTCCAGTGGGCCGATGAACCGAGGCCCTAACTTATAGGAAGGAATCTTGAGCCGGACATATTTGGATGAGAGCCAGACTTTATCTCCGGGACGAAATTGTGGGGAATCCAGGCGTTTTTTGTCGGCGTGTCTCTTCATCCGCTCGGACGACTGAAGGAGTGCGGATCGGGTACTCTCCCAAATGGAGGAAAATTTGCTAACGAGAGATTCCGCAGCCGGGTTGTCCACAGAGGTGGAGACAGGAAAAGGGATCCGAGGATGCTGACCGAAGACTACAAAAAACGGGCATTTAGAAGAAGATTCGCTCTCGTGATTGTTGTAAGAGAACTCGGCCCATGGTAGGAGATCCACCCAGTCTGAATGGTGGGCATTAACGAAGTGCCGGAGGTAACTGGTCAAATTCTGATTGATCCGCTCCACTTGACCATTGGACTGTGGGTGGTAAGCGGAGGAGAAGTCCAGGGTGATGTCGAGCAGTTTACATGTGGCTCTCCAGAAGCATGAGGTGAACTGAACCCCACGATCCGACACGATGTGGAGAGGCAGACCATGGAGACGGAAGATGTGGCGGATAAAGTCTTTAGCTAGCTCGGGAGCAGACGGGAGGCCTGGCAGGGGAATAAAATGAGCCATTTTGGAAAAGCGGTCAGCGACCACCCAAATGACCGTACAACCGGCAGAGACGGGGAGATCTGTTATGAAGTCCATAGCTATATGTTGCCACGGGGCAGCAGGCACAGGCAGAGGAAGAAGGCGGCCGGTAGGCAGGTGTCTCGTAACTTTGTTGCGGGCGCAGGACACACAGGCAAAAACAAAGTCAATAACATCCTTGTGCAGGGTAGGCCACCAGTAGTGCCAGGTAATAAGCTGGAGGGTCTTTTTCTGACCGGCGTGTCCAGCTAGCTTAGACGAGTGACCCCAGTGTAGAATCTTCTCCCGATCGGACTCCGTTACGAACGTCTTACCGGGAGGGAGACGATTTAGGCCCACAGGGGCTACCTGCATTACTCTGGCGGGATCGATGATGTGTTTAGGCTCCTCCTCAAGATCAGACACCAGAAAGGATCGGGACAGGGCGTCAGCTTTGATGTTCTTGTCAGCCGGACGAAAATGAAGAATGAAATCAAAGTGGGCAAAAAACAAAGACCACCGGGCTTGGCGCGGGTTAAGTCTCTGGGTGCTCTGGAGATATGCCAAGTTCTTGTGGTCAGTGTAAATTATTACCGGGTGGAGAGCCCCCTCGAGCAGGTAACGCCACTCCTCCAGTGCCATCTTAATGGCCAACAATTCTCTGTCTCCTATAGAATAATTGCGCTCAGAAGAGGAGAAAAGTTTGGAGAAAAAGCCGCAGGTTACCTTTCTTCCGGCAGAAGATTTTTGGGTAAGTACCGCCCCAGCTCCGGAGGAGGAGGCGTCAACTTCTAGGAAGAATTGTTTGTTGCCGTCCGGACGATGCAGCACCGAGGCGGAGAGGAAGGCCTGTTTTAAGGAAAGAAATGCCTCCTCTGCTTCGGGCGGCCATTCTCTGGGGTTCGTACCTTTACAGGTGAGAGCAGAGATAGGGGCGGTCCGGGAAGAGAAGTGCGGTATGAACAGGTGGTAATAGTTGGCGAAGCCCAGGAACCACTGAATAGCCTTCAACCCCTCTGGTCGGGGCCACTTCTGGATGGCAGACAGTTTCTCAGGATCCATTTGTAGACCTGTCTGAGAGATTATGTAGCCCAGAAATGGAAGAGAGGTCTGCTCAAAGATGCACTTCTCATATTTAGCGTAGAGGTGATTCTGCCTGAGCCTGAGCAGGACCTGACGAACGTCCCTCCGGTGAGTAGGAAGATCCGGAGAGAAGACCAAGATATCGTCCAGGTACACTACCACGCAGGAGTAGAGAAGATCACGGAAGATGTCATTGACCAACTCTTGAAAGATGGCAGGAGCGTTACAGAGACCGAAGGGCATCACAAGGTACTCATAGTGGCCGTCCCGGGTATTGAATGCCGTCTTCCACTCATCCCCCTGACGGATACGGACCAGGTTATACGCCCCACGGAGATCCAGTTTGGTGAAGATTCTAGCCCCCCTCAGACGGTCAAATAATTCAGGAATAAGCGGAAGGGGGTATTTATTGTTCACAGTAATCTGGTTTAGGCCTCTATAGTCTATACATGGACGGAGTGAGCCGTCCTTCTTTTTGACAAAGAAGAAGCCTGCTCCCGCCGGGGAGGTAGATTTCCGGATAAATCCCCGGGCCAGGTTCTCCTCAATATATTCAGACATGGACCGGGTTTCAGCAGCGGACAAAGGGTAGATTCGCCCACGGGGGGGAGTAGAGCCGGGCATCAGGTCGATTGGGCAGTCGTTTGGTCTATGAGGAGGTAAAGTCTCTGCCTCTTTTTTATTGAAGACATCCGCATAAGACCAATAGGGAACCGGAAGATCGGGCAGATTGGCTGGGGTAGGAGAAGGACGGGCAGGACGAATGGGAACTAGACAAGTCTTATGGCAGTCCTGTCCCCAGCGAAGGACCTCTCCGGTCTGCCAATCAAGCACGGGTGCATGTTTCTGGAGCCAAGGCAGGCCAAGCAATAGTGCGTGAGAGAGTCCAGGCAGAACATGAAAGGAGATGCTCTCAGAATGCAGCATTCCCACCTGTAGAGTCAGAGATTCGGTGATGAGTTGGATGGGATGTGGTAAGAGACCCCCATCCACAGCGGCGACAGATAAAGGTACGGCCAGAGGTTTGGTGAGAATGTGGTATTTTTCTACCAGGGATTGAGAGATGAGATTTCCAGCAGCTCCAGAGTCAAGTTGAGCCAGTTCAAAATAGCGGTTCTCTCTGCAGAAGATAGAAACAGACAGCATCAGGGATGGAGAGGGTTTACTTTTGTCTAGGGCGACCTCTCCGAGCTATCCTAGACACAGGCGTTTCCCGACCTCTCAGGGCAGGAACGGATCCGGTGCTCCTTACTGCCACAGTAGAAACAGCTCCCCTCGGCACGACGTAAGTCTTGACGGGTCTTGACCATCTTGGTCTGGTCGACCTGTATAGGCTCAGGTGAGTGTGCCTGGAGAGTGACGGGTCTCTGGGAGGTAGGGACTAGACGTGGAATCCTCCTCTCACGGGTGACCTCCCTAGCGCGCTCCTGGAACCGGATGTCAATCCGGGTGGCAAGTGTAATCAAGTCGTCGAGAGTGGTAGGAATGTCCCGACCGGCGAGTTCATCTTTAATACGGCCGGACAGACCCTCCCAGAAGACGGACACCAGGGCGTCGTTATCCCAGGCCAGCTCCGAAGCAAGGGTACGGAACCGTATGGCATATTGGCCCACGGTGAGACTCCCTTGACGGAGGCGTAGCAGAGATGAGGCGGATGAGGTCCTCCGTCCGGGTTCGTCGAAGACCTTCCGGAAAGCCGTGAGAAAGGCTGGCAGGTCGGACACCAGAGGGTCTCCTCTCTCCCATAGAGGATTTAGCCAAGCCAGTGCCTCTCCCGTGAGATGGGACATGATGAAGGCTACTTTGGCCCGGTCGGAATTAAACTGGTGGGACTGGTGTTCAAAGTGCAGGGTGCACTGGTTAATGAAGCCCCGAGCTTGAGCGGAGTCGCCTCCGAAGCGAGGAGGTGCAGAAAGCCGGATTCCAGAGCAGGATACTATGGTATTGGTGGTTGCTGGTGGGGCAGTCAAAGTGTCCAGGCGAGTATTGACATTCCGCAGGTGACCCAGGATGGACTCCTGTTGGGACCTCTGTCGGGACAGTTCATGACAAAGGTCCGAGAGCGAGGGAGCTTGGGTGCCACCGGGTTCCATGGCCCGAGCAAACTGTAACGGGTCTGGGAGGCGGAACCTCTGAGCAACTTATACAAGGGGGCAGTCCTTGTAAGGAAGTGGGTGGCGACCAGGGAAGACAGGCAGGTGGTCACAGCAGGTGACCGGGACAGTCTCTGGGCAAACGGGCAGGAGGTCATGGCAAGTGACCGGGACAGTCTCTGGGTAAAGGGGCAGGAGGTCACAGCAAGTGACCGGGACAGTCTCTGGTTAAACGGGCAGGAGGTCACGGCAAGTGACCGGGGCAGTCTCTGGGTAAACGGGCAGGAGGTCACGGCAAGTGACCGGGTCAGTCTCTGGGTAAACGGGCAGGTACGACCTGTGACGGCTGAGCCTCCAGGTAGGCTAGCAGGCAGATGGCAGATGAGTGCTCCCAGGTGAGCAGGCGAGAGTCTCAGGATAAGCAGGTGGTCACAGCATGTGACGGCGGAGCCTCCAGGTAGGCTAACAGGCAGGCAGCAGATGAGCGCTCCCAGGTGAGCGAGCAAGAGTCTCTGGACTGGCAGGTGGTCACAGCACGTGACGGCGGAGCCTCTAGGTAGGCTAACAGGCAGGTAGCAGATGAGCGCTCCCAGGTGAGCGGGCAAGAGTCTCTGGACTGGCAGGTGGTCACAGCACGTGACGGCGGAGCCTCTAGGTAGGCTAATAGGCAGGTAGCAGATGAGCGCTCCCAGGTGAGCGGGCAAGAGTCTCTGGACTGGCAGGTGGTCACAGCACGTGACGGCGGAGCCTCCAGGTAGGCTAACAGGCAGGTAGCAGGTGAGCGCTCCCAGGCGAGCGGGCAAGAGTCTCTGGATTGGCAGGTGGTCACAGCACGTGACGGCGGAGCCTCCAGGTAGGCTAACAGGCAGGTAGCAGATGAGCGCTCCCAGGTGAGCGGGCAAGCTGGTCCATAGACAGACTGACAGGTGTCGGAAGGCAGACCGTCGGACCTCAGGCTAGCAAGCAGGAAAGCGGATGACAGGCAGGAATCAGGCAGCAAACTGGCAGGAGACTGGCAGGTAACTGGCAGGTAACAGGCAGGTAACAGGCAACGGGACCTGAGGGCTGAAGCAGAGTAGTGAACAGTGCAACAACATTGCTCGGGCACCTCCATTTTGGAGGAGGTGCCTTATATATGGAGGGATCCTCCGGCCATTGGCCGGGGACTCCTTAGGGCGCCCTAAGCACAGTGACCGGGGGAGAGCGGGCGCTGCAAGCAGAGCGGGAGGAAGCCGCCGGGCACGGAGCAGAGAGGTGAGGGGAACAGCGTCCCTGCCTAGCAGGAGGCAGGGACGCCGACGCTACACTCATTGTGTCTCTACTCAGGAAAATACATAAAAGTATCTGAACTTGAAATGATAAACAAAGTTATAGGCTAAATATTCTGAAGAATAGTTACATGTTTAGGTGGTGGACAGTTGACGTAATCGGCCTCCACAGTGGCGACAATAAGATTTATTCTGAGCTATCTGTCGAAAACGGCCAAATCTTCAAAGATAGGAGGAATATTGGTTAGTAGACTGGAATGAATGTTGATTAATAACATGGGTTATGTTTAAACTAACAAATTGAAACCAATATATTATGAACTGATCCAAGCACAGAAAATATAATATGTAGCATGCTTATCCCTACAGCCCCCAAACATCAGTCCGCTCTGATAGTGGTAAAGTATAAAAGGCTTATACCAATATATCCGCACTGACGTCTCTCCACAGTGATCGTGTTTCATGACGCAATGAATCATAAAATCTACTTACTTGTTATCACCCAGGGAGCATTGGTAGTTGTACTTCTAGTGCAGAGGTCCCCAACCTTTTTTGCACCAGGGACCGGCTTTAAGCAAGACCAGTTTTCCATGGCCCGGTGGGGGTGGGGGCGGGGGCGGGGCTTTGGTCATATGGGGGTGGGGTTATGGAGGGGTGGAGCTGTATGGGGAGGATGCTGGCGGGACCTCGGTGTACAGCGCTGCTAAGTAGCAGCATTGTACATTGAGCGTCAGTGTATACAGCGCTGCTGCTTAGCAGCGCTACACACTGAACACCGGTACCGGGAGCCGCGTCACTGAAGCCAGTCTGCTGCCCCAGCACGCCCCACATAACATGTTCTGCCGGGGGCGTGTCAGTGAGGAGAGCCTGCCGCCCCACCCCGTCAGGAACACACCATGCTGTGCAGGAGGGCCGCGTCACTAAGACCCGCCCCGTGACGTACAACAGGTACCATGCTGTGCTGTGGAGGGCTGCGTCACTAAGACCTGCCCGACGCCCCACCCCATCCTGCATAATGTTCTCTGCCGGGAGCTGCGAGCTGTCACGGCTATGGCAGAAAACATTATAAATCCACACAGAGCGAGTTCTGACCAGGCGCAGGGCCGCGGAGCTAGCTGTCAGCGGCAGGGCCGGCTCCAGGTTTTTCTGGGCCCCGGGCGAAAGAGTCTCAGTGGGCCCCTTTAACACATACCACGATTCATGATGCAGAGATACGGCGGAGAAATATATATATATATATAGTACAATGCAAAGATTTCACTTCATGAGTGATATCTATTGTAAATTCTACAATAGCTCAGAAACCGGTGAATCGCTCCACACAGAATAGTGGCCCCCATATAAGGCTCCATACGGAATACTGGTCCCCATATAACGCCCATACGGAATACTGGCCCCCATATAACGCTTCATACGGAATACTGGCCCCCATATAAGGCCCCATACGGAATACTTGCCCCCATATAAGGCCCCATACGGAATACTTGCCCCCATATAAGGCCCCATACGGAATACTTGCCCCCATATAAGGCCCCATACGGAATACTGGCCCCCATATAAGACCCCATACGGAATACTGGCCCCCATATAAGGCTCCATACAGAATACTGGCCCCCATATAACGCTCCATACAGGATACTGGCCCCCATATAATGCTCCATACAGGATACCGGTCCCCATATAATGCTGCATGCAGGCTGTTACCCCCCACATAATGCCCCATACAGGCTGTCCCCCCCTTATAATGCTCCATGCAGGCTGTTACCCCCCACATAATGCCCCATACAGGCCCCTCCCTTTTAATGCTCCATGCAGGCTGTTACCCCCACATAATGCCCCATACAGGCTGCCCCCCCCCCTTATAATGCTCCATGCAGGCTGTTCCCCCCCACATAATGCCCCATACAGGCCCCCCCCTTTTAATGCTCCATGCAGGCTGTTACCCCCCACATAATGCCCCATACAGGCTGCCCCCCCTCTTTATAATGCCCCATGCAGGCTGTCACCCCTCCTCTTTATACTGCCCCATGCAGGCTGTCACCCCTCCTCTTTATACTGCCCCATGCAGGCTGTCACCCCCCCCTCTTTATAATGCCCCATGCAGGCTGTCACCCCTCCTCTTTATAATGCTCCATGCAGGCTGTCACCCCTCCTCTTTATACTGCCCCATGCAGGCTGTCACCCCTCCTCTTTATACTGCCCCATGCAGGCTGTCACCCCTCCTCTTTATAATGCCCCATGCAGGATGTCCCCCCCTCTCTTTATAATGCCCCGTGCAGGCTGTTCCCCACCTTATAATGCCCCATGCAGGCTGGTCCCCACCTTATAATGCCCCATGCAGGCTGTCACCCCTCCTCATTATAATGCCCCAAGCAGGAATCACCCCCTCTTTATAATGCCCCATGCAGGCTGGTCCCCACCTTATAATGCCCCATGCAGGCTGTCACCCCTCCTCATTATAATGCCCCAAGCAGGAATACCCCCCTCTTTATAATGCCCCATGCAGGCTGTTCCCCACCTTATAATGCCCCATGCAGGCTGTCACCCCTCCTCTTTATAATGCCCCAAGCAGGAATCCCCCCCTCTTTATAATGCCCCATGCAGGCTGGTCCCCACCTTATAATGCCCCATGCAGGCTGTCACCCCTCCTCTTTATAATGCCCCAAGCAGGAATCCCCCCCTCTTTATAATGCCCCATGCAGGCTGTTCCCCACCTTATAATGCCCCATGCAGGCTGTCACCCCTCCTCATTATAATGCCCCAAGCAGGAATCCCCCCCTCTTTATAATGCCCCATGCAGGCTGTTCCCCACCTTATAATGCCCCATGCAGGCTGTCACCCCTCCTCATTATAATGCCCCAAGCAGGAATCCCCCCCTCTTTATAATGCCCCATGCAGGCTGTTCCCCACCTTATAATGCCCCATGCAGGCTGTCACCCCTCCTCATTATAATGCCCCAAGCAGGAATCCCCCCCTCTTTATAATGCCCCATGCAGGCTGTTCCCCACCTTATAATGCCCCATGCAGGCTGTCACCCCTCCTCTTTATAATGCCCCAAGCAGGATGCCCCCCCTCCCCTCTTTATACTGCCCCATGCCTCCATACATTAAAAAAAAAAAAAAAATCAAATACTCACCTCCCTTCTCCTCACCTGCTACCTGCTGCCCGCCGCTCGCTGCTCGGCTCCGAACTCCAGCGTTGTCGTTTCTTCCCGCTCAGCGCTCCCTGTGACGGCTCAGGGGAGGGCGCGGTGTAAAGACGTCACCGCGCCCTCTGACCTGAGACGTCACAGGGAGCGCAGAGCAGGAAGACAGCTGATCTGCGGAGGCACGGGGAGAGGTAAGTATCGGGCTGCCGGGGCCCTGAGCAAGCGGCGGAGAAGGGCGGGCGCTGACACCGCTCTCCTCCGCCCATAGCCCAGCGGGGTGCGCGACCGCCAGTGGGCCCCTCTGCCTGCTCAGAGCCCCAGCATTTGCCCGGTGCTGATGCCGGCCCTGGTCAGCGGCGCCGCGGACCGGCTGAAAAACCCCAACGGCCCGGTCCTGGTCCGCGGACCGGCGGTTGGGGACCTCTGTTCTAGTGGATGGTATAACTGTGATGCATCGTCACTTCTGGCAGCTCAGGATGGATATCGTTTACCCTGCTTGTATAAGCCGCCATAACGGGGCATGATTGTCTCTGGCTTCACCATCTATTATTCAGTAGCCAGCATGGCACATCTCGTGCACAAGCATGGATCGTAGTCGCTTTAAAATAAGAGTTTATACAATGATGCTTTTTTTATTTTGTCTTGGTAATGTAAAACATTAGAACACACAGAGGGTGTAATTAGTTTTTTTCATGACTGTATGTATGATGAGTATATAAGGTGTATTACATCTCAAGTAGCATTTTATTTCTCTGTATACAGGTTGTCTTATGAGGCTACAAGTTCAATAACTGAGACACAGTGGTTGTTCTCCTCCATCTGAGGGCATTGACCAGATGCTGTTGTCAGCCTCTTGTTCCACACAATGTCCATTTTCTCAGGGAGCTAAAATAGAGGTAACAAATTCCATTAAATCTCTACACTCTTTGACCTCAATCTAGCAAAGTACCCAACTCTGATGTGTGATTTACAGCATTGGTCTCATTGTAGGGGGCATGGGGTCTATGGAAAAGGCCAAGATGTGAGAACAAAAATAAACTTTTTCAAAATTGTCCAGATGTCAACAAAATTTTGGTTTTTATATATAAATATAAAAATCCTGTGAACTTCAAGCCAAAAGTTGCTAATCCCTTTGCGTCTGCATGGTGGATCATGTAAGGTCTCCACACATCCCACAGATCAGAAGAAACTAAGTGAGTTTTACCTGAGATATTCTATAACTAATTGTCAGAACCATGACAAAGGGGTAGAGCAATAGAAATGGCTGTTTGAAGGTGGAGATAATGTATAAGTCATATATTTCCCAGATACCGATGATAAGATACCTTATTCTCGAAGACTGTGCAGTTGTATAGATGGTACAGTCGCTCCGCGAGCTCCTCCTTTGTTACCTGGAAGTGGGTAACTTAGATGGAAGTAGGAGAAATAATGTCTTCCAGGAAATAGTCGGAGATGTTACATAATTGTGTTCTGGAGAAGATAAGTGTAACATACCTGGTGGCGTCCTTGCATAATGGTCCATCTCCCACTGTGCAGGAGCACGCACTTGATC
Source organism: Phyllobates terribilis (assembly GCF_046119375.1). Taxonomy (NCBI): domain Eukaryota; kingdom Metazoa; phylum Chordata; class Amphibia; order Anura; family Dendrobatidae; genus Phyllobates; species Phyllobates terribilis. The sequence continues at coordinate 417,160,848 of NW_027362761.1, read as the reverse complement.
TCCAGTCCAGTCTGCTAGCCTGGCTTCCCTCCATGCTGTCTACTTGCCTCTGTTTCTGCTGCTTAAGGGCGGCGCCCGATCACTTCCTGCTTCTTGTAGCTGCTGCAGGCACACCCCTTGTGCGTCCTCAGCCTATTGCTGTCTGTCACCTGGTATTTAACCCAGCTCCTCCCTGGAATCCATGCCTGAGCATTGTGTTCTGTCAGTTGGCTTCCTGTCACTGATGTGCCAGGTCCTGTCTATGCTTCCTGCCTTGCGGTATCAGTTCCCGTGTCTGAACTGTGTCCTGTCTGAACTATCTCCTAGCCTGTTCTTTCCGCCTTCTAGGGGCCGCATACCTAGACCCGTTCCTGTATCTTGCCTGTTCCTGTCTGAACACGCTCCTAGCCTTTTCGTTCCGCCTTCTAGGGGCCGCATACCTAGACCTGCTCCTGTATCTTGCTGCTGTGTCTGTTCTTGTCTGAATACTCTCCTAGCCTGTTACCTGTTTTTCTCTATGTCCGTACCTTCCCTTTTCCTGCAGAATCTGACCCCTTACCTAACTCCTACTCGTCCCTGTACTCCCGTTTGTGAGTTTAGAGTCCACTCGCTACTTCATTGCAAGTATCCTGTGTGTACCTGGTTCTGCCTTTCCCTTCCAGTCTGTTCCGTGTGAACAGAGCCCTGTCCCCTCTGCTCTGCCTTGCTCACCACTCCGGCGGTTCTTGCCTGCTCTGCCTTGCTCACCGCTCCTGCGGTTTCCGCTCTGCTCTGACCCTTTGCTCACTGCTCCGGCAGTCTCTCTCTGCTCTGACCCTTTGCTCGCTGCTCTGGCAGTCTCGCTCTGCTCTGACCCTTTGCTCGCTGCTCTGGCAGTCTCGCTCTGCTCTGACCCTTTGCTCGCTGCTCCGGCAGTCTCGCTCTGCTCTGACCCTTTGCTCGCTGGTCCGGCAGTCTCGCTCTGCTCTGACCCTTTGCTCGCTGCTCCGGCAGTCTCGCTCTGCTCTGACCCTTTGCTCGCTGCTCCGGCAGTCTCGCTCTGCTCTGACCCTTTGCTCGCTGCTCCGGCAGTCTCGCTCTGCTCTGACCCTTTGCTCGCTGCTCCGGCAGTCTCGCTCTGCTCTGACCCTTTGCTCGCTGCTCCGGCAGTCTCGCTCTGCTCTGACCCTTGGCTCGCTGCTCCGGCAGTCTCGCTGTGCTCTGACCCTTTGCTTGCTGCTCCGGCAGTCTCGCTGTGCTCTGACCCTTTGCTCGCTGCTCCGGCAGTTTCGCTGTGCTCTGACCCTTTGCTCGCTGCTTCGACAGTCTCGCTCTGCTCTGACCCTTTGCTCGCTGCTCCGGCAGTTTCTCTCTGCTCTGACCCTTTGCTCGCTGCTCCGGTAGTCTCGCTCTGCTCTGACCCTTTGCTCGCTGCTCCGGCAGTCTCGCTCTGCTCTGACCCTTTGCTCGCTGCTCCGGCAGTCTCGCTCTGCTCTGACCCTTTGCTCGCTGCTTCGGCAGTCTCGTCCTGCTCCTCTCTTGCTCGCCGCTCTGGGCGGCCTCACTCTGCTGTTTGTCCACCGCATCTGCGGTTCTGTTCCTGAGTCCCAGTCTGTACTGGGTCCTATCCCCTCGGTGCTCCAACCTGTCATACCTGCCAGTACCTCCCTGCCTGCATACCAGTCGTGCTTACCAGCATCCGCCAGTCTGCATACCAGCCGTGTCTGCCTGTACCCAGCAGTCTGTGTGCCAGCCTAACCTGCCTGTTCCTGTATTCCCCTGTGTGGGTCAACTGTTCCTGAGTCCCAGTCTGTACTGGGTCTTATCCACTCGGTGCTCCAACCTGTCGTACCTGCCAGTATCTCCCTGCCTGCATACCAGTCGTGCTTACCAGCATCCGCCAGTCTGCATACCAGCCGTGTCTGCCTATACCCAGCAGTCTGTGTGCCAGCCTAACCTGCCTGTTCCTGTATTCCCCTGTGTGGGTCAACAGCCGTGTCCGGGGTCTGTCCTGGAGTAGCACCTGGTCCCTCTGCTAGCCTAACCTGCCTGTTCCTGTATTCCCCTGTGTGGGTAAACAGCCGTGTCCGGGGTCTGTCCTGGAGTAGCACCTAGTCCCTCTGCTCGGTTCCTCCTTGGTGCACTGGCGTCGTATGCCGTCGTGCGACCCTGGTCGGATCGGGTGGATACTTAGTTACGCCCCTCCAGGTATTCACTCTCCGGCACGGTCCAGTGGAATCACTACATATACACGCACACGCCACTCAGCCCGGGCGTGTGCATTACAATAAGGAAACATATAAATCTACAGGAAACATTTCTTACCAAATTCATGGTTTATATAAAGATAGATGTGTCAGGCATAACTCACCTCTCCTCTGTAGCGGAGCTCTCCTCACTATCAGATGGTAAATTATCTGTACAGAAATATGTAAGAGTGGATATGTTTTTATAAGGCTCAAATCAGACATGTCAGTATGCAGGTCCGTACTTGAGAGGGGTCTATAAATATGGAGTGTGGAGAGCTAATAAGACTGTGAATTTGGGTCAGACCAGAGCAGAACATGTAACTGACCAGACCACCAGAGATCCCCAGGATCCTCCACTGTGAACAGATTCTGAAATAATAATTGTAACGGGTCTGGGAGGTGGAACCTCTGAGCAATGATACAAAGGGGCAGTCCTTGTAAGGAAGCGGGTGGCTCCCAGGGTAGGCGGGCAGGTAGTCACGGCAAGTGACGGGGACAGTCTCTGGGTAGAAGGGCAGGAGGTCACGGCAAGTGACGGGGACAGTCTCTGGGTAGAAGGGCAGGAGGTCACGGCAAGTGACGGGGACAGTCTCTGGGTAGAAGGGCAGGAGGTCACGGCAAGTGACTGGAACAGTCTCTTGACTGGCGGGTGGTCACGGCAAGTGACTGCTAAGCCTCCAGATAGGCTAGCAGGCGGGTAGCAGGTGGACGCTCCCAGGTGAGCGGGCAAGAGTCTCTGGACAGGCAGGTGGTCACAGCAAGAGATGGCTAAGCCTCCAGGTAGGCTAGCAGGCAGGTAGCTGGTGGACGCTCCCAGGTGAGCGGGCAAGAGTCTCTGGACAGGCAGGTGGTCTCAGCAGGTGACGGCAGAGCCTCCAGGTAGGCTAGCAGGCAGGTAGCAGGCGGACGCTCCCAGGTGAGCGGGTAAGAGTCTCTGGACAGGCAGGTGGTCACAGCACGTGACGACAGAGCCTCCAGGTAGGCTAGCAGGCAGGTAGCAGATGAGCACTCCCAGGTGAGCGGGTAAGAGTCTCTGGACAGGCAGGTGGTCACAGCCCGTGACGGCAGAGCCTCCAGGTAGGCTAGCAGGCAGGTAGCAGATGAGCGCTCCCAGGTGAGTGGGTAAGAGTCTCTGGACAGGCAGGTGGTCACAGCACGTGACGGCAGAGCCTCCAGGTAGGCTAGCAGGCAGGTAGCAGATGAGCGCTCCCAGGTGAGCGAGCAATCAGATCCATAGACAGACTGCCAGGGCTGGTAGGCAGACTGTCGGACCGCAGGAATGCAAGTAGATAGACAAGTCTCAGGCAGGTATCAAGCAGGATTCTGGCAGGTAACTGGCAGGTATCTGGTAACGGGACCTGAGGGCTGAAGCACAGTGATAGGCAACATTGCTCGGGCACCTCCATTTTGGAGGAGGTGCCTTATATATGGTGAGGTCCTCCGGCCATTGGCCGGGGACTCCTTAGGACGGCGCGCGCGGCCCCTTTAAGAGAGGGGAAGCGCGCGCGCGCCCTAAGCACAGTGGCCGGGAAGCAGCGCGCGCTGCCAGCAGAGAGGGAGGAGGACGCCGGGCACGGAGCGGAGAGGTGAGGAGAACAGTGTCCCTGCCTAGCAGGAGGCAGGGACGCCGACGCTACAGTACCCCCCCCTTTAGGCCCCCCCTTTTTTAGGCCAGACAGAAATTTATCAAGGATGAGAGGGGCATGGATGTTCTTCCGGGGCTCCCACGTTCTCTCCTCAGGACCAAACCCCTTCCAATCCACTAGAAAAAAGGTCTTTCCTCTTACCCTTTTGGTGGCCAGAATGTTCTCTACCTCAAACTCGTTTTCAACTTAAACCGGAGCAGGAGGCGTACCTGTAGACTTGGAAAAAGAGTTAAGTACCACGGGTTTGAGGAGAGATACATGGAAGGAGTTAGGGATCCGCAAGTTGGCCGGAAGTTTCAATTTATAGGCCACTGGGTTGATTTGTTTGATAACTTACAGTGGGCCGATGAACCGAGGCCCTAACTTGTAGGAAGGAATCTTGAGCTGGACATACTTGGACGAGAGCCAGACTTTATCTCCAGGACGGAATTGTGGAGGATCCAGGCGTTTTTTGTCAGCGTGTCTTTTCATCCGCTCGGACGACTGAAGGAGTGCGGATCGGGTAATCTCCCAAATGGAGGAGAATTCGCTAACGAGAGATTCCGCAGCCGGATTGTCCACCGAGGTGGAGACGGGAAATGGGATCCGAGGATGCTGACCGAAGACTACAAAAAACGGGGATTTGGAGAAAGATTCGCTCTCGTGATTATTGTAAGAGAACTCGGCCCATGGTAGGAGATCCACCCAGTCCGAATGGTGGGCATTAACGAAGTGCCAGAGGTAACTGGTCAGGATCTGATTGATCCGCTCCACTTGACCATTGGACTGTGGGTGGTAAGCGGAGGAGAAGTCCAGGGTGACGTCCAGCAGCTTACATGTGGCTCTCCAGAAGCGTGAGGTGAACTGAACCCCACGATCCGACACGATGTGGAGGGGCAGGCCATGGAGACGGAAGATGTGGCGGATAAAGTCTTTAGCCAGCTCGGGTGCAGACGGGAGACCCGGCAGGGGAATGAAGTGAGCCATCTTGGAAAAGCGGTCAGCGACCACCCAAATGACCGTACAACCGGCAGAGACAGGGAGATCCGTTGTAATGTCCATAGCTATATGCTGCCACGGGGCAGCAGGTACTGGAAGAGTTAGGAGGCGACCGGCTGGCAGATGTCTCGGAACCTTGTTGCGGGCGCAGGACACACAGGCTGAAACAAAGTCTATTACGTCCTTGTGCAGGGTAGGCCACCAGTAATGCCGGGTAATAAGCTGGAGGGTCTTTTTCTGACCGGCTTGGCCAGCTAGCTTAGACGAGTGACCCCAGTGTAGGATCTTCATCCGATCAGGTACTGTTACGAGCGTCTTACCGGGAGGGAGACGATTTAGATTCACGGGGGCCACCTGCATTACTCTGGCGGGATCAATGATGTGCTTAGGCTCCTCCTCTAGATCAGACACCAGGAAGGATCGGGACAAGGCGTCAGCTTTGATGTCTTTGTCTGCCGGGCGAAAATGAAGAACGAAATCAAAGCGGGCAAAAAACAAGGACCACCGGGCTTGGCGCGGGTTAAGTCTCTGGGCGCTCTGGAGGTAAGCCAAGTTCTTGTGGTCCGTGTAAATAATTACCGGGTGAAGAGCCCCCTCGAGCAGGTAACGCCACTCCTCCAGTGCCAGCTTAATGGCCAATAACTCTCGGTCTCCTATAGAATAATTGCGCTCAGAAGGGGAGAAGAGTTTGGAGAAGAAGCCGCAAGTTACCATTCTTCCGGAAGACGACTTTTGGGTAAGTACCGCTCCGGCTCCAGAGGAGGAGGCGTCCACTTCCAGGAAGAATTGTTTGTTGCCGTCCGGACGATGCAGCACCGGGGCGGAAGAGAAAACCTGTTTTAAGGAAAGAAAGGCTTCCTCTGCTTCGGGCGGCCATTCTCCGGGATTAGTGCCCTTACGGGTGAGCGCAGAGATTGGAGCAGTCCGGGAAGAGAAGTGCGGTATGAAGAGGCAGTAGTAGTTGGCGGAGCCCAGGAACCGCTGAATAGCCTTCAACCCCTCTGGTCGGGGCCACTTCTGGATGGCAGACAGTTTCTCAGGATCCATTCGTAGGCCGGTCTGAGAGATTATGTAGCCCAAGAACGGAAGTGAGGTCTGCTCAAAGAGGCACTTCTCATATTTAGCGTAGAGGTGGTTCTGCCTGAGCCTGAGCAGGACCTGACGAACATCCCTCTGGTGAGTGAGAAGATCCGTAGAGAAGACCAAGATGTCGTCCAGGTACACCACTACGCAGGAGTAGAGAAGGTCCCGGAAGATGTCATTGACCAACTCTTGAAAGACGGCGGGAGCGTTACAGAGACCGAAGGGCATTACCAGATATTCATAGTGGCCGTCCCGGGAGTTGAATGCCGTCTTCCATTCATCCCCCTGACGGATACGGACCAGGTTATACGCCCCACGGAGGTCCAGCTTGGTGAAGATTCTAGCCCCCCTCAGACGGTCAAATAATTCTGGAATGAGCGGAAGGGGGTATTCATTCTTCACCGTGATCTGGTTAAGGCCTCTATAGTCTATACAGGGACGGAGTGAGCCGTCCTTCTTTTTGACGAAGAAGAAGCCTGCTCCCGCCGGGGAGGTCGATTTCCGGATAAATCCCCGGGCCAGATTCTCCTCAATATATTCAGACATGGAGCGGGTCTCAGCAGCGGACAAAGGGTAAATACGCCCACGGGGAGGAGTAGCGCCGGGCATCAGGTCGATTGGGCAGTCGTATGGTCTATGAGGGGGTAATGTCTCTGCCTCATTTTTATTAAAGATGTCAGTATAAGACCAATAAGGAACCGGAAAACCAGGTAGATTGGCTGGGGTAGGAGAAGGATGGACGGTAACTAAACAAGTCTTATGGCAGTCCTGTCCCCAGCGAAGGACTTCTCCGGTCTGCCAATCAAGCACGGGTGCATGTTTCTGAAGCCAAGGTAGGCCTAGCAAGAGGGCTTGAGAGAGTCCAGGCAGAACATGAAAGAAGATGCTCTCAGAGTGCAGCATTCCCACCTGCAGGATTATGGATTCGGTGATAAGTTGGATGGGATGTGGTAAGAGGCCCCCATCCATGGCAGCGACAGATAAGGGTACAGTCAGAGGTTTGGTGGGAATGCGGTATTTCTCTACCAGGGACTGAGAAATGAGATTTCCGGCAGCTCCAGAGTCAAGTTGGGCTAGTTCAAAATAACGGTTCTCCCCGCAGATGATAGAGACCGACAGCAACAGAGATAGAGAGGGTTTACTCTTGTCTAGGACGACCTCTCTGAGCGATCCTAGACACAGGCGTTTCCCGATCTCTCCGGGCAGGAACGGATCCGGTGCTCCTTACTGCCACAGTAGAAGCAGCTCCCCTCGGCTCGGCGTAACTCTTGACGGGTCTTGACCATCTTGGTCTGGTCGACCTGCATAGGCTCGGGTGAGTGCGCCTGGGGAGTAGCGGGAGAAGTGACGGATTTCTGAAAGGTAGGGGCTAGACGTGGAAACCTCCTCTCACGGGTGACCTCTTTGGCGCGTTCCTGGAACCGGATATCAGTCCGGGTGGCAAGAGTTATTAAGTCGTCGAGAGTGGTAGGAATGTCCCGACCGGCGAGTTCATCTTTAATACGGCCGGACAGACCCTCCCAAAAGACAGACACCAGGGCGTCATTATCCCAGGCCAGCTCCCAAGCAAGGGTACGGAACCGTATGGCATATTGGCCCACGGTGAGATTTCCTTGATGGAGGCGTAGCAGAGATGATGCAGATGAGGTCTTCCGTTCGGGTTCGTCGAAGACTTTCCGGAAAGCCGTGAGAAAGGCTGGCAGGTTGGACACCAGGGGGTCTCCTCTCTCCCATAGAGGATTTAGCCAAGCCAGTGCCTCCCCCATGAGATGGGACATGATGAAGGCTACTTTGGCCCGGTCGGAGATAAACTGGTGGGACAGGAGTTCAAAGTGAAGGGTGCACTGGTTTATGAAGCCCCGAGCTTGAGCGGAGTCGCCTCCGAAGCGAGGAGGTGCAGAAAGCCGGGGTCCGGGGCAGGATGCCATGGTATTGGTGGGCAGCGGCGCAGCCGGGCTGCGAGTCATGACACTAGCGGTGGTTGCTGGTGGAGCAGTCAGAGTGTCCAGGCGAGAGTTGACATTCCACAGATGACTCAGGATGGACTCCTGTTGGGACCTCTGACGGGACAGTTCATGACATAGGTCCGAGAGCGAGGGAGCTTGGGTGCCACCGGGTTCCAGGGCCCGAGCAAACTGTAACGGGTCTGGGAGGTGGAACCTCTGAGCAACGATACAAAGGGGCAGTCCTTGTAAGGAAGCGGGTGTCTCCCAGGGTAGGCGGGCAGGTAGTCACGGCAAGTGACGGGGACAGTCTCTGGGTAGAAGGGCAGGAGGTCACGGCAAGTGACGGGGACAGTCTCTGGGTAGAAGGGCAGGAGGTCACGGCAAGTGACGGGAACAGTCTCTTGACAGGCGGGTGGTCACGGCAAGTGACGGCTAAGCCTCCAGATAGGCTAGCAGGCGGGTAGCAGGTGGACGCTCCCAGGTGAGCGGGCAAGAGTCTCTGGACAGGCAGGTGGTCACAGCAAGAGATGGCTAAGCCTCCAGGTAGGCTAGCAGGCAGGTAGCTGGTGGACGCTCCCAGGTGAGCGGGCAAGAGTCTCTGGACAGGCAGGTGGTCTCAGCAGGTGACGGCAGAGCCTCCAGGTAGGCTAGCAGGCGATCGCTCCCAGGTGAGCGGGTACGAGTCTCTGGACAGGCAGGTGGTCACAGCACGTGACGGCAGAGCCTCCAGGTAGGCTAGCAGGCAGGTAGCAGGCGGACGCTCCCAGGTGAGCAGGTAAGAATCTCTGGACAGGCAGGTGGTCCGACAGAGCCTCCAGGTAGGCTAGCAGGCTGGTAGCAGATGAGCGCTCCCTGGTGAGCGGGTAAGAGTCTCTGGACAGGCAGGTGGTCACAGCACGTGACGGCAGAGCCTCCAGGTAGGCTAGCAGGCAGGTAGCAGATGAGCGCTCCCAGGTGAGCGGGCAATCAGATCCATAGACAGACTGGCAGGGCTGGTAGGCAGACTGTCGGACCGCAGGAATGCAAGTAGATAGACAAGTCTCAGGCAGGTATCAAGCAGGATTCTGGCAGGTATCTGGTAACGGGACCTGAGGGCTGAAGCAGAGTGATAGGCTATGCAACAACATTGCTCGGGCACCTCCATTTTGGAGGAGGTGCCTTATATATGGTGAGGTCCTCCGGCCATTGGCCGGGGACTCCTTAGGACGGTGCGCGCGGCCCCTTTAAGAGAGGGGAAGCGCGCGCGTGCGCGCCCTAAGCACAGTGGCCGGGAAGCAGCGCGCGCTGCCAGCAGAGCGGGAGGAGGACGCCGGGCACGGAGCAGAGAGGTGAGGGGAACAGCGTCCCTGCCTAGCAGGAGGCAGGGACGCCGATGCTACAATAATGAGGTTCAATCTCAACAGGACCCATAAGTTTTCGCAGAAGTCTAACCCGCTTGTTGTCTTGTTACGGCTATGTGGGTGGAATTTTTTAAAACGTTATGTCACAAAAAAGAAAGAGAGAAGAAAACAAAAGCGTCAAAACTAAAAATTGATCTGTCCTTAAGGGGTTAAAGGCATAGACCCATCTATAACTTACGTTTAATTGTTAGATTTGGAAACTGATCTGTGACAGTACAGAAAATGTATTGTTCTTTCTACAACAACATAACCCTAGATTGTATTTAGAAATAATAACTTACTATTATATGTGGAAGATTCCCCAGAAATGGAATCATCATCATTAATAATGATGTCATCATCGGAGCTGTGACATAAATATAACAGAATATGAAACACCATTGGTCATTATTCCCCATCAGGTATCTAGTAATGGAGGAGACTTGTGTCTTACCAGGTGGTACTGTCTGAAACATGATCTGAAGATGGTGAAATCAGATCTGTGGGGTCAACACAACATAAATCTCTTATTATAATATTGTAGCAACGACTGAAGCTCAACATGAAAGAAATTCTACTAAAGTATCCAGTGTACCCTTATATGTACATGAGGCAAATGATCACATTCAGATACAGTAACCTGCACTGTGCATGACCACCATAAGAAGAAATCTTCAATTCCTCTTTCTGCCTGAATTTAGAGCAGCTGCAGGAATATTCCTGACCAAATGCTGAAAAGAAATTTTGTCCTCCAATATGGAAGTGTCCCAGACATGGACCCACACCAATAAAGCATGTCTAAAATAGGATTACCCTTTTACTGTATCTTTAATTTAAAAATGCACAGACCCATCTATAATTTGCCTTCAATCATTAGATTTGTAAACTGATTTGAGACAATACAGAAAATTCTATATTCTTTCTACAATAACATAACCCTGGATTGTATCTAGAAACGATAACTTACTATTAGATGTGGAAGTTCCTACTCTGTCGGAATCATCAGCATCAGATATCAAAATGGTCTCATCGGAGCTGTGAAATAAATCTAACAGACTATGAGCCACCATTAGTCATTAATCATCAGGTATCTAGTAATGGAGGAGACGTGTCTTACCAGGTGGTACTCTCCTTATCCTGATCTGAAGGTGGTGAAATCAGATCTGTGGGGGCAACACAATATAAATCTCTTATTAGAATATTATATGAGCAATACTGAAGCTCAAGATCAAACAAATAAACCATAATATAGTATTCAGTGTACCCCTATATGTACATGAGGCAATCAAAATCAGCTACAATAACCTGCACTGACCACTAGTGATGAGCGAGCACTAAAATGCTCGGGTACTCGTTGCTCGGGTCAAGCAAATTGGAATACTCGGGTGCTCGACCCGAGCAACGAGCCCAATGTAAGTCTATGGGAAACTCGAGCATTTTTCAGGCGGCTCCCCCCCGGCGGTCTTCAGAGGGCCTAAAAATTGTCCAAATCGATGGGAACAGTGCTCAAATGACATGGGAACAGCATGGGGAAGACCACTGGAAGCATATCTGACTCCCAGATCACTGCTGTTAAAACGTGGTCAGAGTATTACACCACTTTTACAGACTCCCAATAAAACATACAAAAACGAAACTAAAATGAATTTTACTGGGAAATATGTTAAAGAACATCCTTTCCAGGGTAATGACTTGTTTATAAGGCAAAATAAATAACCCAAAACAAAAATACTCCTCCATACCTTGGGCTATGTTCACACGTAGCTTTTTTGATGCGTTTTTGCCGTTTTGCATTTCTTTCAACCAAGACAAATGCATTCACCAGGAAATGTCATTTTAACATTTTACAACCTTATCTGGCCATGTGGTGTATGACACATCATCAGACATATGCATACAGTGCTGAAAAGACATGGGAACAGCATGGGGAAGACCTCTGGAAGCATCTCTGACTCCCACCTCACTGCCTAAAAGTGTGCCCAGCATAAGTGATCCTTGGTGCATGCGAAGATGCCTCCCGCCATGCACCTGTCATTGCAGACTTGCAACAATCACCGTCCTTGTCCCACTGCAGCGTTCAGTTGTCCCTACCCCATTCCTTGGAATGCAAGCGCAAGTATGCAGGCAGCCTCCCACCGACCCACAGGCTGCAATACTATACTGCCAAATTTTTGACAGCTGCTTGCACTTGAAATATGGCCTTCTAAGCTCGTGGAGGTAGAAACTTTTCACAACCTCATGCCAGCGGCCGGGTGTCCATACTCGCTCCCCAGCCGCCACTATATTTCCCTGTATCGCCTCCGCCTTCCACAAGCACGGGTCCCACAACATTACCCGTGCCCTCCCCAGTGCACTTACTGGGAAGGACCGCCTAACCACAAACACGTGGACAGGTCAATGTGGCCAGGGACGGTACGGAGCCAGTCCACAACTTTTTTTGCTGAGAGTTGTATTTAGCTCGGTGAAAGGAAGGACTGGCATAGAGGGAAACCGTATCTACCCGGCGTGTCATTTCTCCCAGGAAGTCCTCTAAAGCTGCTTGCACTTGAAATATGGCCTGAACATTACTGCTGGTACTTTTCTGTGGGAATTTGCAAGCCTCCTACAAGCCTGGAATATTTCCAGCAAACTATGGTACGACGCCATGGTATTAGCACTGCCCCCAGTACCAGAAGCGAAGCCATCCCCAATTTCCTTCTCAGGAATTTTATTTGCTAGACTGAGTGGCTGCCCAAATACATTTTCTCACAAAGGAGCTGAAGATAGAGTGGCAGTAGGTGCAAGTTTCTCCAGCCTGTTAGATATTAGAGGGTGAACAGCAGCACATTGGATCAGTGGTTAGCACTGAAGCCTTGCAGCGCTGGGATCCTGGGTTCAAATCCCAGCAAGGACAACATCTGCAAGGACTTTGTATGTTCTCCCCGTGTTTGCGTGTGTTTCCTCCTCAGTAAAAAAGCAGCCATAGAGTGTCCCAGAACCTTCCCACACACTTTTCTTAGGCAGGACTGCTTCTTGGCAGGGTTGGACGGTCCCACCAGAGAATCCTCTGGTGTGCCTTGGCTTCTACCTCAGGAGAGTTCATGATAGCGCTAACTTTGCAGCTGCTATGGGGCTCTTGAGCGGGTGAGAAAGGTTAGCCCTCAGAATCAAATCCTCTGGTGGGCACAATGTTTTTCAATCTGAAACAGCTTCTCAGTGGGAGTTGTATTTCCCCACAGCCATATTCTTTAGCTCGATGAAAGGACTGGCATAGAGGGAAACCGTATCTACCCCGGCTGTCATTTCTCCGTCACCAGGTTCCGCCCATTATCACACACGACCATGCCTGGCTGTATGTTCAGCGGTGAGAGCCACAGATCAGGCTGCTGTGTTACAGCTTTCAACAACTCTGCAGCGCTGGGCGGTTTGTCAATTAATCATTAAGCATGTTATCTTCAGCACAGCCTGTTGCCGCTTGGCCAAAGCAGTGCTGCAGTGCTGTCAGCTTGTGACTGATGTGGTCATTTCGGAGATGGAGGAGGAGGTGCATGAGCTGAACAATGTGATTACATTAAGGTTAAATTGGTGACGCTGTTTTTTATACTAAAGAAAGATCCAGATTTTGTTTTTTTTACGTTATTTTTTAAGACAAATGCATTCACCGGGAAATGTCATTTTAACATTTTACAACCTTATCTGGCAATGTGGTGTGTGACACATCATCAGACACATCCGGTTTTATTTATGATGGAGGGACTCTGAAAGTCATAAAGCCTATTTTTATAGGGACATCAGATGGCCCTTACTATTCTTAAAAGGCCAGCAGTCGGCCCTAGCTATTGTTAGAGAGCTATCAGCCGGCTATGCTTTGTTGTTCCCATTATTAACAAGTGGGTCTCCAATACTGTTATTGCGTATCCAGTGACTGCAAGGGATGCCAAAATTTGGACGCAACCCAATACCCCTTTGAAGAGACATAGAGGAGGGTCTCAGTAAAAAAAATGTTCCCATTATAAAGGAACGTGTCTCCTATAGTGGTAATGCCCATGCTGTGACTGCTAAGGCTGCCAAAATTTGGGAAAAACCCCCCATTAAGAAATTAAAGACACATAGAGCAGGGCCACAGTAGCAAGGTACGACATGTTCCCATTAGAAAGGAGAGGGTCTGCTATACAGTTATAGGGTATGCAGTGAGTCCAACAGCTGACAAATTTTAGGAAAAACCCCACTAAGAATTTAAAGACACACAGAGCAGGGCCACAGTAACAAGGTACAACATGTTCTCATTAGAAAGGAGAGAGTCTGCTATACAGTTATAAGGTATGCAGTGAGTCCAACGTCTGACCAATTTTAGGAAAAACCCCACTAAGAATTTAAAGACACACGGAGAAGGGCCACAATAACTAGGTACGATATGTTCCCATTAGAAAGGAGAGGGTCTGCTATACAGTTATAGGGTATGCAGTGAGTCCAACGGCTGACCAATTTTAGGAAAAACCCCACTAAGAATTTAAAGACACACAGAGCCGGGCCACAGTAACAAGGTACGACATGTTCCCATTAGAAAGGAGAGGGTCTGCTAAATGTAATGCACACGCCCGGGCTGAGCGGCGTGTGCGTGTGATTCCACTGGACCGTGCCGGAGAGTGAATGCCTGGAGGGTCGTAACTAGGTATTTACCCGATCCGACCAGTGTCGCACGACGGCATACGACGCCAGTGCACCAAGGAGGAACCGAGCAGAGGGACCAGGTGCTACTCCAGGACAGACCCCGGACACGGCTGTTGACCCACACAGGGGAATACAGGAACAGACAGGTTAGGCTGGCACACAGACTGGTGGGTATAGGCAGGCACGACTAGTATGCAGGCAGGCGGGTATGCAGGCAGGGGGGTACAGGCAAGCACGGCTAGAGTGCAGACAGGTAGGCACTAGCAGGTAGGAACACAGGCGGGATAGGACCCAGTACTCACTGGGACTCAGGAACAGAACCACAGATGTGGCGGACAAACACAGCAGAGTAAGGCCGCCCAGAGTGGTGAGCGAGAGCAGGGCAAGACGAGGCCGCCTAGAGCGGTGAGCGAGAGTAGAGCAGGACGAGGCCGCCTGGAGCGGTGAGCGAGAGAAGAGCAGGACGAGGCCGCCTGGAGCGGTGAGCGAGAGAAGAGCAGGACGAGGCTGCCTGGAGCGGTGAGCGAGAGAAGAGCAGGACGAGGCCGCCTGGAGCGGTGAGCGAGAGAAGAGCAGGACGAGGCCGCCTGGAGCGGTGAGCAAAGGGTCAGAGCGGAGCGAGACTGCCGGAGCAGTGAGCAAAGGGTCAGAGCAGGCCAGAACCGCCAGAGCGGTGAGCAAAGGCAGAGCAGGCTAGAACCGCCGGAGCGGTGAGCAAGGCAGAGCAGGCTAGAACCGCCGGAGCGGTGAGCAAGGCAGTGCTGGCTAGAACCGCCGGAGCGGTGAGCAAGGCAGAGCAGGGGGGACAGGGCTCTGTTCACACGGAACAGACAGGAAGGGAAAGGCAGAACCAGATACCCACAGGGTACTTGCAGTGAAGTAGCGAGTGGACCACAAACTCACAAACGGAAGTACAGTGACAACGAGCAGGAGTTAGGTACGAGTTCAGACTCTGCAGAAAAAGGAAAGGTACAGACACAGGAAACAGGCTAGAAGAGTATACAGACAAGAACAGACACAGTAGCAAGATACAGGAGCGGGTCTAGGTATGCAGCCCCTAGAAGGCGGGAGGAACAGGCTAGGAGCGTGTTCAGACAGGACAGACAAGATACAGGAGCGGGTCTAGGTATGCGACCCCTAGAAGGCGGAACGAACAGGCAAGGAGCGTGTTCAGACAGGCCTGGAAATACAGCCTCCAGGAAGGGCAGGCAAGCAAACACAGAAGGGGACCTGGCACATTCAGAGTGAGAGAGCACACTGAATGAAACACAATGCTCAGGCAGGGATTCATTGGAGCAGCTGGGTTAAATACCAGGTGACAGACAGCAATAGGCTGAGGACGCACAAGGGGTGTGCCCGCAGCAGGTACAAGAAACAGGAAGTGATCGGGCGCCGCCCTTAAGCAGCAGACACAGAGGCAAGCAGACAGCATGGAGGGAAGCCAGGCTAGCAGACTGGACTGGAGATCAAGTGCGCGCCCTTGCACAGTGGGAGATGGACCACTATGCAAGGACGCCTCCAGGTATGTTACATATACACTTATAGGGTATGGAGTGAGTCCAACGATTGACGGATTTTAGGAACAACCCACTAAGAATTTAAAGACACACGGAGCAGGACCTCAGTAACAAGGTATGACATGTTCCCATTAAAAACGAGAGGGTCTGCTATACAGTTATAGGGTATGAAGTGAGCCCAACGGATGACCAATTTTCCGAAAAACCCCACTAAGAATTTTTAAGACACATAGAGCAGTGCCACAGTAACGACAAATTCCGATTAGAAAGGAGAGAGTCTCCCATAGTGTTGGCCTATGCAGTGACTGCAAGGGCTGCCAAAAATTTGGACGCAACCCAATACCTAGTGTTGAGCGAGCACTAAAATGCTCGGGTGCTCGAAGCTCGGGCCGAGCTCACTGTGATACTCGGGTGCTCGACCCGAGAAACGAGCCCCATGTTAGTCTATGGGAGACCCGAGCATTTTTGCGGTGGCACCCCCGGCAGTCTGTAGAAAGCCTAACAAGTGCCCAAAACGATAGTGACAGTGCTCAAATGACATGGGGACAGCATGGGGATCGCCCCTGGAAGCATTTCTGACCCCCAGGTCACTGCTGTCAACAACGTGGTCTGAGGTATTAAGCCACTTTTACAGGCTCACAATAAAACGTTCAAAAACGAAAGTGAAAGTGCTTTCCTGTGAAATATGTTAACCCCTTAACGACCATGGGTCTTTCTGTTTTTGTGTTTTCCTTTTTTGCTCCCCTTCTTCCCAGAGCCAGAACTTTTTTAATTTTCGTTCAATATGGCCATGTGAGGGCTTATTTTTTGCGGGACGAGTTGTACTTTTAAACACCATCACTGGTTTTACCATATCGTGTGCCGGAAAATGGGAAAAAAATTCCAAGTGCAGTGAAACTGCAAAAAAAATGCAATGCCACAGTTGTTTTTTGGGTCCTTTTTTACCATGTTCACAGATTGCTAAAACTGACCTGCCATCATTATTTTCCAGGTCGTTACGAGTTCATAGACACCAAACATGTATAGGTTCTTTTTTATTTAAGTGGTGAAAAAAAAATCCAAAGCTTGCTAAAAAAAACAAAAAAAATGACGCCATTTTCCGAGACCCTTAGCTTCTCCATTTTTCGGGATCTGGGGTCAGGTGAGGGCTTATTTTTTGCGTGCCGGGCTGACGTTTTTATTGATACCATTTTGGGGTAGATCAGATGTTTTGATCGACCGTTATTGCATTTTATTGCAAAGTTGTAGCGACCAAAAAAACTTAATTCTGGCGTTTAAATTTTTTTCCTCGTTACGCCGTTTACTGATTGTATTAATTCTTCTTTTATATTGATAGATCGGGCTATTCTGAATGCGGCGATACCAAATATGTGTATGTGTTTTTTTATTTTGAATGGGGCGAAAGGGGGGTGACTTAAACTTTTATATATTTTTTATTTTTTTTATTTTTTAAAAAACTTTTTTTTTACACTTTCTGCTTGCTTCTATAGTCTCCAGAGGAGACTAGAAGCAGCAGTTGTCTGATTGCTTCTACTGCATACAAGCGATGAGCAGATCGCTTGTATGCAGGAAAAATGCTCACTTGCTATGAGCGCTGACCACTAGGTGGCGCTCATAGCAATTGAGACATGACAACCACAGGCGTCTGCTGCAGACCCTGAGTTGTCATGCCCACCCATTGGTGACCCGCGATCACGTGACGGGGTCACTGATGGGCGGGGCTTAGGACTCCCGGAAACGCGAGTTAAATGCCACTGAGATTTAACATGTTAACAGCCGCGGGTGGATTTCGATTCCAATAATCAGCTGACATGTGCTCGCTTCAGTGCGGGCTCACCGCCGGAGCCCCCGCTGAACCGGCCTTCCCGACCTGGTGCGTACTATTACTGACCAGGTCGGAAAGGGGTTAAGGAACATCCTTTCCAGGGTAAAGACTTGTGTATAAGGTAAAATAAATAACCAAAAACAAAAATACTCCTCCACACCTTGGGCTATGTTCACAAGTAGCATTTTTTATGCGTTTTTGCACGTTTGTATTGCTTTCAACCGTGACAAATGCATTCACCGGGAAATGTCATTTTAACATTTTACAACCTTATCTGGCCATGTGCTGTGTGACACATGCATACAGTGCTAAAAAGACATGGGAACAGCATGGGGAAGACCCCTGGAAGCATCTCTGACACCCAGGTCACTGCCTAAAAGTGTGCCCATCAGAAGTGATCCTTGCCGCATCAGAAGATGCAGACTTGCAACTATCCCCGTGCAAGTCCTTGTCCCAGGGCAGTGTTCAATTGTACCTCCCCCATAACTTGCAATACAAGCGTAAGTATGCAGCCTGCCACCCACCCACCCCCAGGCTGCAATACCATACTGCTAGCTTGCTTGCACTTGAAATTGGGCCTTTTAGGCATGTGGAGGTGGAATCTGGCCACTACGTCATGGCTGCGTCGGTAGCCTGGTATTCATACTCAGTCCCCAGCCGCCCGGCGGCCGGGTATCTACGCTTGGTCCCCAGCCGCCAGGGGGCGGCCGGGTGTCCATACTCAGTCCCCAGCCGCCCCGCGGCCGGGTGCCCACACACAGTCCCCAGCCGCGTGGGGGTGGCCGGGTGTCCATAAACGGTCCCCAGCCGCCCCTATTTGTCCCAGTGCGCCTTATACACAAGCGCGCATACCAAAACATTACCTGTGCCCTCCCCAGTGCATTTAGTGGGAAGGACAGCCTAACCACAAACACGTGGACAAGTGAATGTGGCCAGGAATGGTCCATCTCACTGACGCCTTCACACTGGGTTAATATTGTGGAAGCCGGGACACAGTTGGACACTGGGATGCAACACGTCCTCCAGACATAGAGGATTGCGGGTCCTGGGTCAATCAGGCTTCAACACAAAGTTCAGAAGGTAGACAGCAGCAGTGGTCGGCCTCCTACACAACGAGTAAATTATTCATGATCATGAGACCATCCACCTCCTTAGCTTTCTGTTCCTTGGAATGCAAGCGCATGTATAGCAGCTAGGCCTGAGGTGGTCAGCGTTTTGGCGCATATTCTACCTCCTTTGAGGATTGCTGGATGTTTTCCTGCTACTATCCCAGTTCTATGACTCCCGTTAAAACAAAGCTTCAGGTGATGAATGATGGATGAGGTGGTGGCAAAGGAGAAAGAGCAGGAGGAACAGGGACCATTCACATCAATATCAGGCCAGCCAACCACACATGTCTTGTAGGATATGTTTCTGTACCAAAAGGAGCGGTTCAGCTACACAGTTATAAGGCATACAGTGAATGCAATGCCTACCAAAAATTTCGAGGCACTCCAATGCCACTTGGAAGTGACATGGAGGTCAGAGGGCCTTAACTAAACCGTTTTTTCCATTTATAGCAACTGGGTCTCCTGTACACTGTTGGCCTAAGCAGGGAATGGAAGGCTTTCCAAAAATTATTATGCACTGCAATGCCCCTTGAAACAGACGTGGATTACAGCGTATTAAAAACCTTCTACCCATTATTGGGGAGTGGGTCTCCCTTAGTGTTCGCCTATGCATTGTAAAGCAAAAGCTGACAAAAATTAGGAGGAAATGCAATGCCCGTTGCAAGAGTCGTGGAGGTTAGAGGTAATTAAAAACAACATGTCAATGCCCCTTGGAAGAGCTGTGGAGTTCAGAGTGGTTTAACAAGACAGTTTTAATGCCCCTTGGAAGAGATGTGGAGGTCACAGTAGCTTAACAAGATGGTTTTAATGCCCCTTGGAAGAGACGTGGAGTTCAGAGTGGTTTAACAAGACAGTTTTAATGCCCCTTGGAAGAGTGGTGGAGGTTACAGTGGAATAAAAAGACAATATCAATGCCCCGTGGAAGAGACGTGGAGGTCACAGTAGCTTAACAAGACGGTTTTAATGCCCCTTGGAAGAGTGGTGGAGGTCGCAGTGGAATAAAAAGACAATATCAATGCCCCTTGGAAGAGTGGTGGAGGTTACAGTGGAATAAAAAGACAATATCAACGCCCTGTGGAAGAGACGTGGAGGTCACAGTAGCTTAACAAGACGCTTTTAATGCCCCTTGGAAGAGTGGTGGAGGTCGCAGTGGAATAAAAAGACAATATTAACGACCCTTGGAAGAGACGTGGAGGTCACAGTAGCTTAACAAGACGATTTTAATGCCCCTTACAAGAGCCATGCAGTACAGCATATTAAAAACATTATTCCCATTATTGGGGAGTGGGTCTCCCATAGTCTTTGCCTATGCCTTCCAAGCAAAAGCTGCCAAAAATTAGGAAGGGGGAACTTGCAATGTCCCTTACAAGAGCCATGCAGTACAGCATATTAAAAACATTATTCCCATTATTGGGGAGTGGGTCTCCCATAGTCTTTGCCTATGCCTTCCAAGCAAAAGCTGCCAAAAATTAGGACAGAGGAACTTGCAATACTGGCAACATGGACCACGGTCACCCTGGTGGTATAGTGGTCGTGGAGGCTGAGGATAAGGAGAAGAGCAAAAAACAGCCGAAATGAGGAAGCGTATACCCATGTGTGGGTGTGAAGCGATACATTGGAATACACCTCCCGAAATAACACAGTGGATTTGACTTTATGTTACTCTGCTGTCATTTGGTGGTGATGAGAAGTCTGGCCCAATCCAGCCCTTGTTCATTTTGATAAGGGTCAGCTTGTCAGCATTGTCAGTTGACAGGCGAGTGCGCTTATCAGTTATAATTCCCACAGCGGCACTAAAAACACGCTCCGATAACACGCTAGCGGCAGGGCAGGCCAGGACCTCCAAGGCGTACAGAGCGAGTTCATTCCAAGTGTCCAGCTTGGATACCCAATAATTAAAAGGCACAGAGGAATCACAGAGGACGCTGGTACGATCGGCAAGGTACTCCCTCACCATCTTTTGAAACTTTCCACTCCTTGTGAGAGTACCCCGCGCCTCAGGGCCTGTAAGCTGGTCGGGTGTCAGAAAACTGTCCCAGAATGTTGACAGTGTTCCCCTGCCTCTGCTGGATTGGAGTTGCATCTCTCTCGCCTGTACGCCTTGCTTGGGCAACGAACTGTGACCTCTGCCGCTAGCGTGTTCAGATGGGAATTTTTTTAAGAGTTCTGCAGCAAGGGCCTTCTGGTATTGCCCCATTTTTGTAGACCTCTCCACCTCAGGAATAAGAGAGTGAAAGTTCTCCTTGTAGCGGGGGTCTACAAGTGTCACCAACCAGTAATGACTGTCACCCAACATTTTGACAACGCGAGGGTCACGGTTAAGGCAGCGTAACATAAAGTCAGCCATGTGTGCCAGACTGGTAACGGGCAAGATTTCCGTGTCCTCACCAAGATGACGACTGACCATGCTCTCCTCCTCCTCCTCCTCCTCTTCCTCCTCTCCCCTGTGCTCAGGCCACCCACGCTGAACCGACGGTATGAAACTTGTACAGGTACTACCGTCTACAACGCATGATAGCAGCTCCTGTTCTTCCTCCTCCTCCTCCTCCTCTCCCTCATTGTCCCCCAATGCACGTTGGAATGAGATGAGGCTGGGCTGTGTGTAATCGCCTGCTACGGCTTCTTGATCCATCTCATCATACTCTGGCTGCTATGCCTCCTCTTTAATTCTCTGCAAAGAGCGTTGCAAAAGACAGACAAGTGGGATGCTGACACTAATGATGGCGTCATCGCCACTCACCATCTTGGTGGCCTCCTCAAAGTTTGTCAGGATGGTACATATGTCAGACATCCAGGTCCACTGCTGAGGTCTTATGTGTGGAGTCTGACCTGAATATCGACGGCCTTGTTGCAGCTGGTACTCCACAACTGCTCTCTTCTGCTCACAAATCCTTTGCAACATGTGGAGGGTAGAGTTCCAACGTGTGGGGACATCACACAACAGTCGGTGTGCCAGAAGCTGCAAACGCTGCTGCAACACAGCAAGGGCGGCGGAAGCTGTAGCCGACTTGCGAAAATGAGCTGACAGGCGGCGTACTTTCACGAGCAGATCTGGCAATTCGGGGTACGATTTAAGAAACCGCTGAACCACGAGGTTAAGCACATGAGCCAGGCATGGTACGTGTGTGATCTCACCTCGCCTCAGAGCCGCCACCAGGTTATGGCCATTGTCACACACGACCATGCCGGGATGTAGGTTCAGCGGTCTCAGCCACAGATCTGCCTGCTCTTTCACAGCTGTCCACAACTCACAAGCAGTGTGAGGTTTATCACCTAAGCTTATGAGTTTCAGCACAGCCTGTTGCCGCTTGGCGGAGGCAGTACTGCAATGCTTCCAGCTTGTAACTGATGTGGTGATATCTGAGATGGAGGCTGAACATGAGGAGGAGGAGGAGGAGGATGCGCAGGAGCTGTACACTGTGGGGGCAACTATGACTGACATAGGGCCCGCAATCCTCGGTGTGGGGAGGATGTGTTCCGTCCCAAGGTCCGACTGGGTCCCGGCTTCCACTATGTTTACCCAGTGTGCCGTCAGAGAGATGTACCGTCCCTGGCCACAAGCACTTGTCCACCTGTCCGTTGTCAGGTGGACTCTCCCAGTAACTGCGTTGTTGAGGGCACGGCAGATGCTTTGGGACACGTGCTTGTGTAGTGCGGGGATGGCACACCGGGCAAAATAGTGTCGGCTGGGGACCGAGTACTGAGGGACGGCCACCGCCATAAGATTGCGGAAGGATTCCGACTCCACCAGCCTAAAAGGCAGCATTTCCAATGCAAGCAGTCGTGAAATGTGCGAATTTAGGACTGTGGCCTGTGGGGCGTTAGTTGCTTATTTCCGCTTTCGTTCAAAGGTCTGGGATATGGACAATTGAACGCTGCGGTGGGACGTGGACGTGGATGTTGATGCTGTTTCTTGAGAAACTGCCATAACAAGTGAAGACTGAGAGGAGGGGGCATCTTTACATGCAGTATGGATAGGGGATTGCGTTGCACACACAACAGGGGGTTCTATTGCACGCACAACAGTGGAAGAAGCAGTGGTGACACCCGCTGACACTGGTCGTGGACCCTGGGTTTCGCCCCACAAAGTCGGGTGCTTTGCTGCCATGTGCGTGATCATGCTGGTGGTGGTCAGGCTGGTAGTTTTGTCACCCCTGCTGATGCTGGCATGGCAGGTGGAACATATGGCCTTTTTGGGGTTATCAGCAGAGTCTTTAAAAAAATTCCAGACTCTGGAAGACCTACCGCTTGTACTGGCAACGTCCCTCGTGTTGGTGTTACGGGGAACTTTTGCCTGCCTTCTGTCTGCGGCCACCACACTGCTTCTTCCTGCCTGTTGGGGTACTCTGCCTCCCTCCTCCTGTGTGCTGCTGGCCTCACTCTGCATGTCCTCCTTCCACGTTGGATCAGTTACTAGATCATCCACCACCTCCTCCTCTTCCACTTGCGCACCACGATCCTCCTCCTCACTTTCTGGCAATTGTGTCTCGTCATCGTCCACCTCTTGTGACAGATTGCCAACGTCGACTTCCTGTGGCCGTGGCTGTTCAAATATTTGGGCATCGCAACATGGGATCTCCTCTTCCACCACTTCAAGCGTATCAGGCGAGGGGCCCAAATATGGAAATGGACCAGTGAACAGCTCTTCAGAGTGTCCAAGTGTGGGATCACTTGCTGTCTGACGACACTCGGCATGGTGGGAGGAAGGAGCATCAGGATGAGGAGGAGTATGCGGTCGAGACTCACGGCTACTAAGAGTTGACCGTGTGGAAGACAGACCGGAGGTGGTGGTGCCCAGGTAACTGGAAGTATTGTGTACTTTCCATTTAATAACCTGTTCACACTGATCAGTTCTCAATACTGGTGTTGTTCTGTGCTTCCCTAGTAATTCGGTCAAGAAGTGGGAGCGAGAAGATGTGGCTGTTGGTTGTGGCACATTTTCACCTTGGCCACGGCCCCGTCCTCTGCACGAACCATCACCAGAACGTCCACTTCCACGTCCCTTGCCACGCGCCTTGCCCATTGTAAATGAAGTAAAATAGCTTACACTTGCACTATCGATGGAAAAAGGGTAATAAAGAGTAGATTAGAACCGTGGAAGAGGAAAACCACAGTTATTGTTTACTGGGGTATACCACACTTTTTTAAATAGAGATATTTGCGGCTGAACAGTGAGCGACACACTCAAACTGCTTTTTTTTAGATACCAAAGGCCCAAAACTGGATAGTACAGCGATTTGACCCGTGGAACTGCGAAACCACACTGTGATGTCGGGCCTACACAAGACTATTTTCAACAGATATATTTTTGTGTCACAACAGTCAGGAGACACTACTGTTTTTCTTTACGGAAAAAAATACCAAAACCTGAATAATAGAGATTTTTTACTGTGGGATGGCAAAACCACAGTTATTGTTTACTGGGGTATACCACACTTTTTTAAATAGAGATATTTGCGGCTGAACAGTGAGCGACACACTCAAACTGTTTTTTTTAGATACAAATGGCCCAAAAGTGGATAATACAGAGGTTTGAACCGTGGAACTGCAAAACCACACTTGTATTTCTCGGGCCTACACCAGACTATTTTCAACAGATATATTTGTGTCTGAACAATCAGGAGACACTATTTATTTTTTACGGCAAAAAATGCCAAAAGCAGGATAATAGAGATGTTTTACCGTGGAACAGCAAAACCACAGTTATAATTTACTGGTGTATACCAGACTTTTTTGAATATATATATATTTGCGGCTGAACAGTGAGCGACACACTCAAACTGTTTTTTTTAGATACAAATGGCCCAAAAGTGGATAATACAGAGGTTTGAACCGTGGAACTGCAAAACCACACTTGTATTTCTCGGGCCTACACCAGACTATTTTCAACAGATATATTTGTGTCTGAACAATCAGGAGACACTATTTATTTTTTACGGCAAAAAATGCCAAAAACAGGATAATAGAGATTTTTTACTGTGGAGCAGCAAAACCACAGTTCTAATTTACTGGTGTATACCAGGCTTTTTAAAATATATATATATTTGCGGCTGAACAGTGAGCGACACACTCAAACTGTTTTTTTTAGATACAAATGGCCCAAAAGTGGATAATACAGAGGTTTGAACCGTGAAACTGCAAAGCCACACTTGTATTTCTCGGGCCTACACCAGACTATTTTCAACAGATATATTTGTGTCTGAACAATCAGGAGATACTATTTATTTTTTACGGCAAAAAATGCCAAAAGCAGGATAATAGAGATGTTTTACCGTGGAACAGCAAAACCACAGTTATAATTTACTGGTGTATACCAGACTTTTTTGAATATATATATATTTGCGGCTGAACAGTGAGCTACACACTCAAACTGTTTTTTTTAGATACAAATGGCCCAAAAGTGCATAATACAGAGGTTTGAACCGTGGAACTGCAAAACCACACTTGTATTTCTCGGGCCTACACCAGACTATTTTCAACAGATATATTTGTGTCTGAACAATCAGGAGACACTATTTATTTTTTACGGCAAAAAATGCCAAAAGCAGGATAATAGAGATTTTTTACTGTGAAACAGCAAAACCACAGTTCTAATTTACTGGTGTATACCAGGCTTTTTAAAATATATATATATTTGCGGCTGAACAGTGAGCGACACACTCAAACTGTTTTTTTTAGATACAAATGGCCCAAAAGTGGATAATACAGAGGTTTGAACCGTGGAACTGCAAAACCACACTTGTATTTCTCGGGCCTACACCAGACTATTTTCAACAGATATATTTGTGTCTGAACAATCAGGAGACACTATTTATTTTTTACGGCAAAAAATGCAAAAAGCAGGATAATAGAGATTTTTTACCGTGGAACAGCAAAAGCACACTTCTGTTTCTCTGGCCTACACCAGACTATTTTCAACAGATATATTTGTGTCTGAAAAATCAGGGAGACACTATTATTATTTTTATACAGCAAAAAATGCCAAAAACAGGATAATAGAGATGTTTTACCGTGGAACATCAAAACCACAGTAATAATTTACTGGTGTATACCAGACTTTTTTAAATATATATATTTGCGGCTGAACAGTGAGCGACACACTCATCCTGTTTTTTTTAGATACAAATGGCCCATAGAACTGCAAAACCACACTTCTATTTCTCTGGCCTACACCAGGCTATTTTCAACAGATATATTTGTGTCTGAAAAATCAGAGGCACACTTTTTTTTTTTGGGGGGGGGGACACCAAAAGTTTAATAAGATGGGTATTTGTACATTGTGAAGGAGGAAAAAAAAAAAAGAGGATTTAGATAAAAAAAAAATAATTTTTCCTGGCCCCCGGGACCTGGAGCTAAGTCCAGCAATTTCAGCAACAGGAGCTGCACACAGGACTGTAATGCAGCGTTTGCTGGTATAACCACTGCGTCTCCTATACAGCCTGCCTGCCTGCCTGATATACCTGGGATGGATATTAGTCCTGAGAAGGACTGTTTGTTTGATCTGGCAGCCTTTACAGACCCTACACTAACTATTTTTCAGGATATATCTCTCCCTAAATCAACAGCGCTGTCCCTACACTGTCTGATCCGGAGCGACTGTGTCCAAGATGGCGGCGCCCGGTTTTAAATACTCAAGGTGACGCTGTGCGGCCAGCCAATCACTGTAATGCCCACAAACAACATAGCTGCGGCATTACAGTGACTGGCTGGCAATCCCTGCATGTTCATTGGCTCTGTAAAGAGCGCCAAACATGCAGGGCGGAGACCCGAGCTCCCGCCCGAGTAACCCGGAAATGCTCGGTGCTCGCCGAACATTCCGAGTAGCGTGATGCTCGGGCGAGTACCGAGCAGTGTCGAGCATGTTCGCTCAACACTACCAATACCTCTTTGAAGAAACATAGAAGAGGGTCTCAGTAAAAAAAATGTTCCCATTATAAAGGAGCGTGTCTCCTATAGTGTTAATGCCCATGCTGTCACTGCTAAGGCTGCCAAAATTTGGGAAAAACCCCACTAAGAAATTAAAGACACATAGAGAAGGGCCACAGTAGCAAGGTACGACATGTTCCCATTAGAAAGGAGAGGGTCTGCTTTACAGTTATAGGGTATGCAGTGAGTTAAACGGCTGACCAATTTTAGAAAAAACTCCACTAAGAATTTAAAGACACATAGAGCAGGGCCACAGTAACAAGGTACGACATGTTCTCATTAGAAAGGAGAGAGTCTGCTATACAGTTATAGGGTATGCAGTGAGACCAACGTCTGACCAATTTTAGGAAAAACCCCACTAAGAATTTAAAGACACACGGAGCAGGGCCACAGTAACAAGGTACGACATGTTCTCATTAGAAAGGAGAGAGTCTGCTATGCAGTTATAGGGTATGCAGTGAGTCCAACGGCTGACCAATTTTAGGAAAAACCCCACTAAGAATTTAAAGACACACAGAGCAGGGCCACAGTAACAAGGTACGACATGTTCCCATTAGAAAGGAGAAGGTCTACTATACACTTATAGGGTATGTAGTGAGTCCAACGGCTGACCGATTTTAGGAAAAACCCACTAAGAATTTAAAGACACACGGAGCAGGGCCACAGTAACAAGGTACGACATGTTCCCATTAAAAACGAGAGAGTCTGCTATTCAGTTATAGGGTATGCAGTGAGTCCAATGGCTGACCAATTTTAGGAAAAACCCCACTAAGAATTTTTAAGACACATAGAGCAGGGCCACAGTAACGACAAATTCCGATTAGAAAGGAGAGTCTCCCATAGTGTTGGCCTATGCAGTGAATGCAAGGGCTGCCAAAAATTTGGAGGCACTTCAATGCCCCTTGGAAGAGACGTGGAGGAGGGCCTCATAAAAAAATGTTCCCATTAGAAAGGAGTGGGCCTCCTATACTTGTAATGCCCATGCACTAAGTGTGTGGGCTGACAAACATTTACCCCTGGGGGGTATACATGAACATACTGTATAAAAAATTTTTTTTACGGGCATCATAAACACCCTTTAAAAACATTATGTGGGTGTTGCATCATGGACCACGGTCACCCTGGTGATATGGTGGTGGAGGATGAGGAGAAGGAGGAGGTCAAGAGCAAATAGACAAAATCAAGAAGCGTATACCCATGTGTGGTTGTGAAGAGGTGCATGGGAATACCCCTCCCAAGAAAAGACACTGGATTTGAGTTTATGTTACGCTGCTATCATTCGCTGGTGTTGAGAAGTCTGGCGCAATCCAACCCTTGTTCATTTTTATGAGTCAGCCTGTCAGCATTTTCAGTTGACGGGCGGATACGCTTATCAGTTATAATTCCACCAGCGGCACTAAAACCCGCTCTGATAAAACGCTGGCGGCAGAGCAGGCCAGGACCTCCAAGGCATAGAGAGCCAGTTCATTCCACGTATCCAGCTTTGATACCCAATAATTATAAGGTACAGAGAAATCATGGAGGACGTTGGTACGGTCAGCAAGGTACTCCCTCAGCATCTTCCCAAACTTTGCACTCCTTGTGAGAGTACCCTCAGGGCCTGTGCGATGGGAGGGTCTGAGAAAACTCTCCCAGAATTTTGACAGTGTTCCCCTGCCTCTGCTGGATTGAAGTTGTGTCTCTCTCGCCTGTACTCCTTGGTTGTCCAACGAAGTGTGCCCTCTGCCGCCAGCGTTTTCAGATGGGAATTTTTTTAATAGTTCCGCAACAAGGGCCTTCTGGTACTGCCCCATTTTTGTACACCTGTCCGCCTCAGTAATAAGAGATATAAAGTTCTCCTTGTAGCGTGGGCCTAGAAGTGTCACCAACCAGTAATGATTGTCACCCAAAATTTTGAGAACGCGAGGGTCATGGGAAAGACAGCGAAACATAAACTCAGCCATGCGTGTCAGACTACTAACAGGCAAGACTTCCGTGTCCTCACCAAGAGGATGACTGACCATGCTCTCCTCCTCCTCCTCCTGCTCCCTGTCCTCTGGCCATCCTCGCTGAACAGATGGTATGACAGCTGTGCAGGTAGTACCGTCTATAGTGAGAAGCACAGTAGCCCACATATTGAGATTCAGAATACGGTGGTGTGGATAAATAGCCACTCACACCCCATGTTTATGTAGCCAACTTGAACAAAATACAAGGAAACAGGAGAAAAAACAAGTATATTGGCATACAAAAGTTTATTATACATTCATATAAAAATCCGTAGGTAGATGGTAAAACGGTATGTACAATAAATTACAGACAAACAGATCCAAGAAAGCCCCGCTGAAGTGATATAGAGAAATGCAGGACGCATCAAAAATATCATGAATAATACAAAACAAAAATTAGGAAAGTAACACTAATATCCGCCAAAAGAGGAGGACAAACAATAAAGAAAATGACTAATAATCACAAAACAAACAAAAAAAAAAAATCAAAAGGAGAGAGATAAGGCAGGGCAAGAAAAAGTGATATACATAGCACTTAGTGTGTGGGGATCACGTATACCGTGGTCCTGTACAGTAAATCCATTGCCATAATGCGTGTCATGTACAGGGCATAGGTAACTCACCCCAGAATATCACATGTAGCTAAGGGACAAATGAGGGCCGGTGTCTGTCAAGGAGGGCAGCCTCTGTCAAGGAGGGCAGCCTCGACGCGCGTTTCGCGGGTGCTTTTTCGAGAGGCGTAAATAGAAAGGGCGCAAGGACCTTTTTAAATGCGTAGCTCCACCCCCTCAAGGCATCACGTGTAAGGTCATGTGGTGATTCAGGATGGCCGTCAGCGGAGAGGTACAAACGGCGCATGCGTCGGGAGAGTCTGCACCCCCCGGAGTCCTGCACCGCCCATCATGACGCGGGCGCAACACGGAAGTGTCAAAAAGACCACATCCGGGAGGCGTGCTGGCGCCATGGAGATAGGCGACGCAAGGGCAGGGGGAGCGAGTCACCCAGCGCATGCGCACAGCAACACTCCACAGACGGTTCCCTATGTCACTCTGCAGAAAGCTGCTGTAACATACCTGGCGGCGTCCTTGCATAGTGGTCCATCTCCCACTGTGCAAGAGCGCGCACTTGATCTCCA
Source organism: Phyllobates terribilis (assembly GCF_046119375.1). NCBI lineage: Eukaryota > Metazoa > Chordata > Amphibia > Anura > Dendrobatidae > Phyllobates > Phyllobates terribilis. Next base: position 417,131,459 of record NW_027362761.1, on the reverse strand, counting down.
GTCCAGGGTGTCTCTCTGGCTTCCCTCCATGCTGTCTGTTTGCTTCTGTGTCTGCTGCTTAATGGGGCGGCGCCCGATCACTTCCTGCTTTTTGTACCTGCTGCAGGCACACCCCTTGTGCGTCCTCAGCCTATTGCTGTCTATCACCTGGTATTTAAACCAGCTGCCCTAATTAACTGATGCCTGAGCATCTTGCCCTGTCAGTTGGCTTTTGTCTCTGACATGCCAGGTCCTGTCTATGTTACCTGTCTTGCAGTATCTGTTTCCATGTCTGTACTGTGTCCTATCTGTGTACCTTAACCTGCAGTCTGTACTCGTTCCTTGCCTGTTCGTTCCGCCTTCCTGGAGGCTGTATTTCCAGGCCAGTCTGAACACGCTCCTTGCCTGTTCGTCCCGCCTCTCTGGGAGCCGTATTCCCAGACCCGCTCCTGTATCCCGCTGCAGTGTCGGTCTCTTCCGTACACTCAGTTCCAGTCTGAACTCTCTCCTATCTTTTACCTGTTTTTTCTCTACGTCCGTTCCTTTCCTTTTTCTGCAGAGTCTGTACTCGTACCTAACTCCTGCTCGTTGTCACTGTACTTCCGTTTGTGAGTTTGTGGTCCACTCGCTACTTCTCTGCAAGTACCCTGTGGGTATCTGGTTCTGCCTTTCCCTTCTAGTCTGTTCTGTGTGAACAGAGCCTTGTCCACCGCGTCTGCGGTTTTCGCTTTGCTCAGCTCTGTCCACCGCGTCTGCGGTTTTCGCTTTGCTCAGCTCTGTCCACCGCGTCTGCGGTTTTCGCTTTGCTCAGCTCTGTCCACCGCGTCTGCGGTTTTCCCTTTGCTCAGCTCTGTCCACCGCGTCTGCGGTTTTCGCTTTGCCCAGCTCTGTCCACCGCGTCTGCGGTTTTCGCTTTGCTCAGCTCTGTCCACCGCGTCTGCGGTTTTCGCTTTGCTCAGCTCTGTCCACCGCGTCTGCGGTTTTCGCTTTGCTCAGCTCTGTCCACCGCGTCTGCGGTTTTCGCTTTGCTCAGCTCTGTCCACCGCGTCTGCGGTTTTCGCTTTGCTCAGCTCTGTCCACCGCGTCTGCGGTTTTCGCTTTGCTCAGCTCTGTCCACTGCGTTTGCGGTTTTCGCTTTGCTCAGCTCTGTCCACCGCGTCTGCGGTTTTCGCTTTGCTTGGCTCTGTCCACCGCGTCTGCGGTTTTCGCTTTGCTCGGCTCTGTCCGCCGCGTCTGCGGTTTTCGCTTTGCTCAGCTCTGTCCGCCGCGTCTGCGGTTTTCGCTTTGCTCAGCTCTGTCCGCCGCGTCTGCGGTTTTCGCTTTGCTCAGCTATGTCCGCCGCGTCTGCGGTTTTCGCTTTGCTCAGCTCTGTCCGCCGCGTCTGCGGTTTTCGCTTTGCTCAGCTCTGTCCGCCGCGTCTGCGGTTTTCGCTTTGCTCTGCTCTGTCCGCCGCGTCTGCGGTTTTCGCTTTGCTCTGCTCTGTCCGCCGCCTCTGCGGTTTTCGCTTTGCTCAGCTCTGTCCACCGCGTCTGCGGTTTCGCTTTGCTCGGCCCTGTCCACCGCGTCTGCGGTTTCGCTTTGCTCGGCCCTGTCCACCGCGTCTGTGGTTTCGAATTTGTCTCCCAGTCTGTACTGGACCCTACCCAGCCTGCGCTCTAGTCTGCCTGTCCCTATATTCCCCGGTGTGGGTCAACAGCCGTGTCCGGAGTCTGACCTGGAGTAGACCCTGGTTCCTCTGCTCGGTTCCTCCCTGGTGCACTGGCGTCGTATGCCATCGTGCGACCTTGGTCGGATCGGGCAGATACTTAGTTACGCCCCTCCAGGCACTCTCCAGTTCATGGCACAGTGGAATCACTACATAAACAAGCACACGCCAGTCAGTCCGGGCGTGTGCATTACAGCATGCTCAGGCCATGGTTCCCGTTGAGCCCCACGGCCTTCGCTCTCTGAGACTTTTTCCAGCGACTACGTGCATTAAAAATAAATAAAAAATTTTTATTTTTTTTTCTCTAGCTGAGTTCCAGGCGAATTACGCACCCGTCCAGATGGATCTATCAGCTCTCGTTCCTGTGGATCCGCCACGTTACTATGGGGATCCAAGACAGAGTCGTGCATTTGTGGAGCAATGCATGCTACACTTCAAGTTCTACCCTCTTTGTTTTCCCACCGATCGGGTTAAGGTGGGATTCATTATGTCTAACCTAGCGGGTGATGCCTTGGAATGGATCAACCCCCTATGGGAAACACAGGATCCTATTGTCCTGGACATAATGGCCTTCCTGTTGGCCTTTCTAATGGTCTTCGATGATCCTAACCCGGAGGCTCCTGCTTAAGCTTCACTTCCCAGTATCCCGGAGCAGCCCCGATGGGTAATGTGTGTGGGTAGCGCAATAGTCCTCCAGCCCAATGAGACTACTGCCCACCCAGAATCCTCACAGGGTGACTACACTCTCCGGAATACTTCTCCCAACCTCAAGAGGCAGTCCAGATGTGCTAGACGTAGAGGCAAGCCGTCACGCCAGGGTCTGTCCTCCCTGAGACCTCCTGACCCCAACCTTGAAGTCCCTACTGAAGCTTCATCTCCCTGTATCCCGGAGAAGCCCCAACGGGTAATGTGCGTGGGTAGTGCACCAGTTCTCCTGCCCGAAGAGACTGCTGCCCACCCAGAATTCACACCGGAGGACCCCCTGTTGCCTCCTGAATCCCCCGGGATACCACTTGAGGACAATTGGAGAGAGACTTCCCTATAACCTGCACCTGATACCTCGCCCGCTTCGTCCAGTGAGTCCGACCTAGTGTTCTCCGAAGCAGAGGTTACCCCTGAGTCTCTACACCCCTCCGATCAGGTGGAGGATCTCCAGTTGTCTCCTGAACCCTTCGGGGTGCTACCTGGTAGCGAATGGACAGAGACTTTCCTATACTCGGTACCTGATATCTCGGCTGCTTCATCCAGTGAGTCCAACCTAGTGTACTCTGAAGCAGAGGTTACCCATGAGTCTCTTCACCCCTCCGACCTGGCGGAGGACCTCCAGTTGTCTCCTGAGCCCTTCGGGGTGCTACCTGGTAGCGAAAGGACAGAGACTCTCCTATACTCTGTACCTGATACCTTGCTCGCTTCGTCCAGTGAGTCCCACCTAGTGTACTCCGAAGCAGAGGTTACTCCCGAGTCTCTACACCCCTCCGACCAGGCGGAGGACCTCCAGTTGTCTCTAGAACCCTTCGGGGTGCCACCTGGTGGTGAATGGACAGAGACTTTCCTATATCCTGGATCTGATACCTCGCTTGCTTCGTCCAGTGAGTCCGACCTAGTGTGCTCTGAAGCAGAGGTTACCCATGAGTCTCTACACCCCTCTGACCAGGCGGAGGACCTCCAGTTGTCTCCAGAACCCTTCGGGGTGCCACCTGGTGGTGAATGGACAGAGACTTTCCAATACTCGGTACCCGATACCTCGCCTGCTTCGTCCAGTGAGTCCGACCTAGTGTACTCTGAAGCAGATGTTTTCCCCGAGCCTCTGCACTCTTCTGACCCGGCAGAGGACCTCCAGTTGTTTCCTGACTCCTCCGGGGTACCACCAGATAACAAAGAGACAGTGACTTTTTCTCACCCTGTACCTGATAACCCGTCTATTTCTTCCTGTGAATTTGACAAGATGTACCTCGAAGCAGACGTTATCCCCGAGTCTCTACACCCCTCCGACCAGGCGGAGGACCTCCAGTTGTCTGCTGAACCCTTCGGGGTGCTACCTGATAACGAATGGACAGGTACTCTTCTATATTCGGTACCTGATACCTCGCCCGCTTCATCCAGCGAGTCCGACCTAGTGTACTCCGAAGCAGAGGTTACCCCCGAGTCTCTGCACTATTCCGACCCGGCGGAGGACCCCCAGTTGTTTTCTGAATCCTCCTGGGTACCACCAGATAACAAGGTAACAGGGACTTTTCTACACCTTGTACCTGATACCTCGCCCATTTCATCCTGTGAGTTTGACAAGATGTACCCCGAAGCAGAGGTTACCCCCGAGTCTCTGCACTCCTCCAACCCGGCGGAGGACTTCCAGTTGTCTCCTGAACCCTCTGGGGTGCTACCTGATAATAAGTGGAGAGAGACTTCCCTGTGTGCTGTTCCTGGTACTCCACCCGTTTCGTCTGTTGCTGAGGATGGCTGGATAGGAGGTAGCATCCTAGCTACCCAGATGAGACCAGTTTCTCCAGTGGACAGTGGAAGTGATCTCCTTGAAGTAAAGGATTGGCCCTCGAATTCCCTGCGGAACATTCTGGCAGGCCTGAAGAAGAGGGGGCGTAAGGGGGGGGGTACTGTAACATACCTGGCGGCGTCCTTGCATAGTGGTCCATCTCCCACTGTGCAAGAGCGCGCACTTGATCTCCAGTCCAGGGTGTCTCTCTGGCTTCCCTCCATGCTGTCTGTTTGCTTCTGTGTCTGCTGCTTAAGGGCGGCGCCCGATCACTTCCTGCTTTTTGTACCTGCTGCAGGCACACCCCTTGTGCATCCTCAGCTTATTGCTGTCTATCACCTGGTATTTAAACCAGCTGCCCTAATTAACTGATGCCTGAGCATCTTGCCCTGTCAGTTGGCTTTTGTCTCTGACATGCCAGGTCCTGTCTATGTTACCTGTCTTGCAGTATCTGTTTCCATGTCTGTACTGTGTCCTATCTGTGTACCTTAACCTGCAGTCTGTACTCGTTCCTTGCCTGTTCGTTCCGCCTTCCTGGAGGCTGTATTTCCAGGCCAGTCTGAACACGCTCCTTGCCTGTTCGTCCCGCCTCTCTGGGGGCCGTATTCCCAGACCCGCTCCTGTATCCCGCTGCAGTGTCGGTCTCTTCCGTACACTCAGTTCCAGTCTGAACTCTCTCCTATCTTTTACCTGTTTTTTCTCTACGTCTGTTCCTTTCCTTTTTCTGCAGAGTCTGTACTCGTACCTAACTCCTGCTCGTTGTCACTGTACTTCCGTTTGTGAGTTTGTGGTCCACTCGCTACTTCTCTGCAAGTACCCTGTGGGTATCTGGTTCTGCCTTTCCCTTCTAGTCTGTTCTGTGTGAACAGAGCCTTGTCCACCGCGTCTGCGGTTTTTGCTTTGCTCAGCTCTGTCCACCGCGTCGGCGGTTTTCGCTTTGCTCAGCTCTGTCCACCGCGTCTGCGGTTTTCGCTTTGCCCAGCTCTGTCCACCGCGTCTGCGGTTTTCGCTTTGCCCAGCTCTGTCCACCGCGTCTGCGGTTTTCGCTTTGCTCAGCTCTGTCCACCGCGTCTGCGGTTTTCGCTTTGCTCAGCTCTGTCCACCGCGTCTGCGGTTTTCGCTTTGCTCAGCTCTGTCCACCGCGTCTGCGGTTTTCGCTTTGCTCAGCTCTGTCCACCGCGTCTGCGGTTTTCGCTTTGCTCGGCTCTGTCCACCGCGTCTGCGGTTTTCGCTTTGCTCGGCTCTGTCCACCGCGTCTGCGGTTTTCGCTTTGCTCGGCTCTGTCCACCGCGTCTGCGGTTTTCGCTTTGCTCGGCTCTGTCCACCGCGTCTGCGGTTTTCGCTTTGCTCGGCTCTGTCTGCCGCGTCTGCGGTTTTCGCTTTGCTCGGCTCTGTCCGCCGCGTCTGCGGTTTTCGCTTTGCTCAGCTCTGTCCGCCGCGTCTGCGGTTTTCGCTTTGCTCTGCTCTGTCCGCCGCGTCTGCGGTTTTCGCTTTGCTCTGCTCTGTCCGCCGCGTCTGCGGTTTTCGCTTTGCTCTGCTCTGTCCGCCGCGTCTGCAGTTTTCGCTTTGCCCAGCTCTGTCCACCGCGTCTGCGGTTTCGCTTTGCTCGGCCCTGTCCACCGCGTCTGCGGTTTCGCTTTGCTCGGCCCTGTCCACCGCGTCTGCGGTTTCGAATTTGTCTCCCAGTCTGTACTGGACCCTACCCAGCCTGCGCTCTAGTCTGCCTGTCCCTATATTCCCCGGTGTGGGTCAACAGCCGTGTCCGGAGTCTGACCTGGAGTAGACCCTGGTTCCTCTGCTCGGTTCCTCCCTGGTGCACTGGCGTCATATGCCGTCGTGCGACCTTGGTCGGATCGGGCAGACACTTAGTTACGCCCCTCCAGGCACTCTCCGGTTCATGGCACAGTGGAATCACTACATAAACAAGCACACGCCAGTCAGTCCAGGCGTGTGCATTACAGCTGCAGCTGCATATATATAGGTTGCCGTCATGCAGTAAAAGGCATAGGGAGGTATAGTGAACACTAGAATGAAACAGAATAATTGGGGACAAGAAAGGTACAATAGAAGGAGAGTATAAAAACGAAAAGAGAGTGATAAAACAGAGGGGGGGGGGACAAGGGGAAGGGGTAATACAAATAAATACATATAAATGAGACAAATGGAAAAGAAAAACAAATAACAACAACACCATGATGAACAGACAAATATATCGTTGTGGATCACTCCTCCAAAAAATATTATTAATTTCTGTTGGGGAAGTTCCGATACATCAGATATCTGGACATCAGGATAGAAATCAGGTGGGGTCCTTGAGAATAAATCACAAAAAAAAGGAATCAAAAACATGATTAAGAAACAAATAAAGAGGTTAAAAAGACAGAAGACAAAAATAGCCCCCATATATAAGAAATATATATACAGCAGGGGTTACAGGAGAGCACATCAATAAATTGCATAAAGTTTCCCATAGTCCAAAGAATAGGATGTGGACTCATGGTGAGTTCTATACAAAGCGCAGAACCAAGACAGGTGAAATTAGAGAAATGGCGCAAACCCCAAGTTCTCATTCAGACCCCGTGGCGCCATAGTATCCAGGGTAATGATCCACCTCGCCTCCTTTTGTGCCAGGAGGCGTTTGGCATTCCCACCCCGAGAGCCCAGACCAACTACATCAATGCCCCGTATTTTCAGTGACCGCGGATCACAATTGTGAGCAGTCCTGAAGTGTCAAGGCAATGTCTTGAGCTCCCGGGGATCAGTGGCCGACCGGACCGCACCAATGTCCCTGACGTGTTCACGAACCCTGATGCGTAGCTCCCTGGATGTTAAACCAACATATATTAACCCACACCCACATGTGGCATAATATACCACATGTGTCGTGCTACAGGAAATATAGTGGCGGATTTCAAAATAATGGGAGCCGTCAGAGCTCGTGAACGACGTACTATGTAGGACATTGGTACAGGCCACACAGTGTCCACATGGGAAAGTACCCAACCTAGGGCCACGGGATCCAAAAGGATTGGAAATAGGAGGAATGTAATGACTAGTGACTAGTATGTCCCCTAGAGTGCTCGATCGTCGTGGTGTCATACACGGAGCTTCTCCAATGTGTTCCCGAAGGGAAGGCTCCGCGCTTAAAATGTTCCAATGTCGAGAGAGGATCCGCCACATAGCCCCCCACTCATGATTGAATATGGAGATGTAGCGGATCCTCTCCGGTGCCCCATGTGGGTGTCTGGGAGGGGGATGAATAAGATGGTTCCGAGGGGTGTTACGTGCCCTCCTATAGCCACGGCCAATGCATCGATTGCTGTAGCCACGTTGTCGGAAACGCGCCGCCAAATCTGAGGCGCGTTTCTCGAAATCCGTGTTTGTGGAGCAGATCCGCCTCATCCTGAGGAACTGTCCAACAGGAATGGCCCGAATAGTTGACAAATCATGTGCAGAAGCAGCATGTATCAGAGAATTCACTGAGGTAGATTTTCTAAATAAATCAGTCTGGATCTGACCCTCTGAATCCACTACAAGTGTGATATCCAGAAAATCGATCTAATCTAATTCGTTCTGGAGATGTGTCTGAATTTCTTCAATCTCCTTTTCCATATCACAAAGGGATACCTCATTAAGATCTTTTAATAGACCCAAAAATCCCAGGGAACACGTATTAGCCAGATCTTCCCATTTATTTTTAAATGTCTCATCGTCGACTGGGAAGGAAGGAAAGATCTGGATTCGTAATCCTCTCGGGACTAGGGCCCTCTCAATATATTTAATAAGGAAAGCCCTATTCCACCATATTAAAATATCTTAATGAGGCATCCCTTTGTGATATGGAAAAGGAGATTGAAGAAATTCAGACACATCTCCAGAACGAATTAGATTCTACTAAACTTAAACAGCTCAATGACGAGGTCGACCTGGAGTGTCAGAGATGGGTTAAGGAAATCCATGCCACTAAATTAAAGAAATTACACCGTGACATTCACGACAAACAATCGGGTAATGTTTATAGATGGCGTAATCCGCAGGCGAGGTCCCGGAATAGAGTCCGCAATGCCCATCCCTCATGCTCCAGGTCCACCTCGGCCTCCTCATCAGTTTCCAACACCGATCCACCTCCCCTGGAAGGTTCGGTCGTCCGATACATACCGGAGTCTCAACCTGTACCGAGGATTCAGACAAGATCTACGGGTACAAGGAAAAAGACTACGCCCTACCAGGTCAGTGATTCCCGAGGGGAGCTCCGGGTTACTAACTTGACCAGCTACGCCCTTACACGTGCGCAGATGGAGGTCCTGAGTCTGGGCCTTTCCTTTTCGCCCACTAATTCTTTTGATTATTTTACTGCCCTCAAGGACCTCCATCTATTTGCATGTAAGCTAATTCTAAAAAAATTACATTCTAGAGTGTCTGGTGAGGGGGACCCCATGACTGTGGCAGAGAGGGAGGCCTTGGATAATCTGGAGGATCTCCTACAAGAGCAGGCTCAACCATTTACCACAGGTGGGTTGCCACAAACGAGAAAACCTAGGTCTACTAAATTCCCTCCCTTGTCTCTTTGTCCTGCAATTGAGATTTTCGTGCGTGCGGTGGCTGAGGAATTGAGGCGCCTCCCTATTAGGAGGCGTTTTGATAACCTCACCTTCTCCCATCGCACGGCACTTAATCAATTACGATCTTTGCCTGATACAGTTATTAAACCAGCAGACAAGGGAGGGAATATTGTTTTGTGGCCTTGCTCTCAATATGAGAAAGAGGCGTTACACCAACTTAGAGACCCCCAGACCTATATCAGATTATCATCTAATCCTACGGCCTCCTTCTCTGACACACTCCAGGGGATCTTGGGCCGGGCATGTGATTCGGGCATTATTGATAAACGTACCGTTGAGGCTTTGACGGTCCTTTTTCCGAAAACTGCCACATTTTACTAGCTCCCAAAAATACACAAGGACGCCATCAACCCGCCCGGATGTCCGATTGTGTCTGGATTGGACGGTTTGTGTGGCCCTATTTCTCAGTATATTGATAGCCACCTACGCCCATTAGTTGGAAATCTTCCATCTTACATCAAAGACACAACGGACGTCCTTACCCGGGTTGACGGCGCCCTTATTACGGATGACATCCTCCTGGTCATGGCCGACGTCGAGAGCCTTTATACTTGTATTAGCCACTGTCTTGGTTTGTCTGCAGCCCGCCTCTTCTTGGGGGGCTCCAACCTGAGCGGCCCTTCCAGAGAATTCATCCTCGAGCTCCTCCAGTTTGTGCTTTGCCATAATTGTTTTTTATTTAAAGATAGAATATACCTCCAAATCCGTGGCACGGCGATGGGGGCGGCCTGCGCCCCCTCGTACGCCAATCTCTTCCTGGGAGCGTGGGAGAGGGAGATCTTTGGTGATGAGGGGACGCAGGGCGCGGACCATGTCGTGTCATGGATGAGGTATATTGATGATATTTTATTCTTTTGGCACGGGACGGTGGAGGAGCTCGACGACTTCATGGCACGCTTAAAATTTTAATGATCGTGCTGTGAAGCTGACGTACACTTACCATCCTAAGCGGATCGATTTTCTGGATATCACACTTGTAGTGGATTCAGAGCGTCGGATCCAGACTGATTTATTTAGAAAATCTACCTCAATGAATTCTCTGATACATGCTGCTTCTGCTCATGATTTGTCAACTATTCGGGCCGTTCCTGTTGAACAGTTCATCAGGATGAGGCGGATCTGCTCCACAAACACAGATTTCGAGAAACGCGCCTCAAATTTGGCGGCGCGTTTCCGACAACGTGGCTACAGCAATCGATGCATTGGCCGTGGCTATAGGAGGGCGCGTAACACCCCTCGGGACCATCTTATTCATCCCCCTCCCAGACACCCACATGGGGCACCGGAGAGGATCTGCTACATCTCCACATTCAATCATGAGTGGGGGACTATGCGGCGGATCCTCTCTCGACATTGGAACATCTTAAGCGCGGAGCCTTCCCTTCGGGAACACATTGGAGAAGCTCCGTGTATGACACCACGACGATCGAGCACTCTAGGGGACTTACTAGTCACTAGTCATTACATTCCTCCTATTTCCAATCCTTTTGGATCCCGCGGCCCTAGGTTGGGTACTTTCCCATGTGGACACTGTGTGGCCTGTACCAATGTCCTACGTAGTACGTTGTTCACGAGCTCTGACGGCTCCCGTTATTTTTATATCCGCCACTATATTTCCTGTAGCACGACACATGTGGTATATTATGCCACATGTGGGTTTGGGTTAATATATGTTGGTTTAACATCCAGGGAGCTACGTATCAGGGTTCGTGAACACGTCAGGGACATTGGTGCGGCCCGGTCGGCCACTGATCCCGGGAGCTCAAGACATTGCCTCGACACTTCAGGACTGCTCACAATTGTGATCCGCGATCACTGAAAATACGGGGCATTGATGTAGTTGGTCTGGGCTCTCGGGGTGGGAATGCCAAATGCCTCCTGGCACAAAAGGAGGCGAGGTGGATCATTACCCTGGATACTATGGCGCCACGGGGTCTGAATGAGAACTTGGGGTTTGCGCCATTTCTCTAATTTCACCTGTCTTGGTTCTGCGCTTTGTGTAGAACTCACCATGAGTCCACATCCTATTCTTTGGACTATGGGAAACTTTATGCAATTTATTGATGTGCTCTCCTGTAACCCCTGCTGTATATATATTTCTTATATACGGGGGCTATTTTTGTCTTCTGTCTTTTTAACCTCTTTATTTGTTTCTTAATCATGTTTTTGATTCCTTTTTTTTGTGATTTATTCTCAAGGACCCCACCTGATTTCTATCCTGATGTCCAGATATCTGATGTATCGGAACTTCCCCAACAGAAATTAATATTATTTTTTGGAGGTGTGATCCACACCGATATATTTGTCTGTTCATCATGGTGTTGTTGTTATTTGTTTTTCTTTTCCATTTGTCTCATTTATATGTATTTATTTGTATTACCCCTTCCCCTTGTCCCCCCCCTCTGTTTTATCACTCTCTTTTCGTTTTTATACTCTCCTTCTATTGTAACTTTCTTGTCCCCAATTATTCTGTTCCATTCTAGTGTTCACTATACCTCCCTATGCCTTTTACTGCATGACGGCAACCTATATATATGAAGCTGCAGGTTTCTGCAGCGTGACATAGGGAACCGTCTGTGGAGTGTTGCTGTGCGCATGCGCTGGGTGACTCGCTCCCCCTGCCCTCGCGTCGCCTATCTCCATGGCGCCGGCTCGCCTCCCGGATGTGGTCTTTTTGACACTTCCGGGTTGCGCCCGCGTCATGATGGGCGGTGCGGGACCCCGGGGGGTGCTGACTCTCCCGACGCATGCGCCGTTTGTACCTCTCCGCTGACGGCCATCCTGAATCACCACATGACCTTACACGTGATGCCTTGAGGGGGCGGAGCTAGGCATTTAAAAAGATCCTTGCGCCCTTTCTATTTACGCCTCTCGAAAAAGCACCCGCGAAACGCGCGTCGAGGCTGCCCTCCTTGACAGAGGCTGCCCTCCTTGACAGACACCGGCCCTCATTTGTCCCTTAGCTACATGTGATATTCTGGGGTGAGTTACCTATGCCCTGTACATGACACGCATTATGGCAATGGATTTACTGTACAGGACCACGGTATACGTGATCCCCACACACTAAGTGCTATGTATATCACTTTTTCTTGCCCTGCCTTATCTCTCTCCTTTTGATTTTTTTTTTTGTTTGTTTTGTGATTACTAGTCATTTTCTTTATTGTTTGTCCTCCTCTTTTGGCAGATATTAGTGTTACTTTCCTAATTTTTGTTTTGTATTATTCATGATATTTTTGATGCGTCCTGCATTTCTCTATATCACTTCAGCGGGGCTTTCTTGGATCTGTTTGTCTGTACTTTATTATATATACCGTTTTACCATCTACCTATGGATTTTTATATGAATTTATAATAAACTTTTGTATGCCAATATACTTGTTTTTTCTCCTGTTTCCTAGTACCGTCTATAGTGCATGAAACTAGCTCCTGTCCTTCCTCCTCCTCCTCCTCTTCCTCATTGTCACCCAATCCACGTTGGGATGAAATGAGGCTTGGCTGTGTGTAATCACCCTGTATGGTTCCTTGCTCCATCTCATCTTGCTCCGCCTGCAATGCATCCTCTTTGATTGTGAGCAGAGAGCGTTTCAGAAGACAGAGAAGCGGGATGGTGACGCTAATTATGGCGTCATCACCGCTCACCATCTTGGTGGAGTCCTCAAAGTTTTGGAGAATGGTACATATGTCTGACATCCATGTCCACTCCTGAGGTCTTATGTGTGGAGTCTGAACTGAATACCGACGACCTTGTTGACGCTGGTACTCAACAACTGCCCTCTTTTGCTCACAAATCCTTCCCAACATCTGCAGTGTTGAGTTCCAACGCGTGGGGACATCACACACCAATCTGTGAGACGGAAGCTGCAAACGCTGCTGAAACACTGCAAGGGCGGCAGAAGCTGTAGCTGACTTTCTAAAATGGGCACACTGGCGGTGTACTTTAACAAGCAGATCCGGAAGCTCCGGGTAGGATTTGAGAAACCTCTGAACTATGAGGTTAAGCACATGGGCCAGGCATGGTACGTGTGTGAGCTCGCCTCGCCTCAGAGCCGTCACCAGGTTCCGGCCATTGTCACACACGATCATGCCTGGCTGTTGGTTCAACGGTGTGAGCCACAGATCTGCCTGCTCTTTCAGAGCTGTCCACAACTTTTCAGCATTGTGCGTTTTTTCACCTAAGCACATTAGCTTCAGCACAGCCTGTTGCCGCTTGGCCGAGGCAGTGCTGCATTGCTTCCAGCTTGTGACTAATGTGGTCATTTCGGAGATGGAGGCTCAAGAGGAGGAGGAGGCTGAGGAGGATGAGGTACAGGAGTTGTAGACCGTGGGGGCAACCTAGGCCCGCAATCCTTGACGTTGGGAGGACTTGTTCCATCCCAAAGTCCGACTGGGTCCCGGCTTCCACTATGTTAACCCAGTGTGCCGTCAGCGAGATGTACCGTCCCTTCCCACAAGCACTTGTCAACGTTTCCGTGGTTAGGTGGACTTTACCGGTAACTGCGTTGTTGAGAGCACGGATAATGTTTTGGGACACGTGTGTTACTCTCACGCCTGGACTGACTGGCGTGAGCGTGGTTAGTGATCCCACTGGACCATGAACCGAGGAGTGCCTGGAAGGGCGTAACTAAGTATCAACTCGGTCCGACCAAGGTCACACGGCAGCTCAGTCGACTCCGTGAACCAGGGAGGAACCAAGCAGAGGGACCAGGTGCTACTCCAGGTCAGACCCCGGTCACAGCTGTTGACCCACACCGAGGAATGCTGGAACAGGCTGGTTAGGCTGGCATACAGACAGGTGGGTACTGGCAGGCACGGCTGGTATGAAGACTGGTGGGTATTGGCAGGCACGGCTGGTATGCAGACAGGTGGGCACTGGCAGGCACGGCTGGCATGCAGACAGGTGGGCACTGGCAGGCACGGCTGGCATGCAGACAGGCGGGTACTGGCAGGTAGGAACGCAGGCCGGATAGGGACTAGTACAGACTGGGACACAGGAACGGAGCCGCAGGTGCAGTGGACAGCAGAGCAAAACGAAACCGCCGGTGCGGTGAACAAGCAGAGCAGAACCGCCGATGCAGTGAACAAGCAGAACGGAGCGGAACCGCAGGTGCAGTGAACAAGCAGAGCAGAGCGGAACCGCAGGTGCGGTGAACAAGCAGAGCAGAGCGGAACCGCAGGTGCGGTGAACAAGCAGAGCAGAGCGGAACCGCAGGTGCGATGAACAAGCAGAGCAGAGCGGAACCGCAGGTGCGGTGAACAAGCAGAGCAGAGCGGAACCGCAGGTGCGGTGAACAAGCAGAGCGGAACCGCAGGTGCGGTGAACAAGCAGAGCAGAGCGGATCCGCAGGTGCAGTGAACAAGCAGAGCAGAGTGGAACCGCAGGTGCGGTGAACAAGCAGAGCAGAGTGGAACCGCAGGTGCGGTGAACAAGCAGAGCAGAGCGGAACCGCAGGTGTGGTGAACAAGCAGAGCAGAGCGGAACCGCAGGTGCGGTGAACAAGCAGAACAGAACCGCAGGTGCGGTGAACAAGCAGAACAGAGTGGAACCGCAGGTGCGGTGAACAAGCAGAGCAGAGCGGAACTGCAGGTGCGGTGAACAAGCAGGGCAGAGTAGAACCGCAGGTGCGGTGAACAAGCAGAGCAGAAGGTGCAGGCAGACAGGACAGGACAGGATTCAAATGTCTCTGAGAGGGAAGGGCCGTGGGGCTCAACGGGAACCATGGCCTGAGCAAACTGTTACGCTCACACCCGGACTGACTGGCGTGAGCATGGTTAGTGATTCCACTGTACCATGAACCGAGGACTGCCTGGAGGGGTGTAACTAAGTATCTACTCGGTCCGACCAAGGTCACACGGCGGCTCAGTCGACTCCGTGAACCAGGGAAGAACCGAGCAGAGGGACCAGGTGCTACTCCAGGTCAGACCCCGGTCACAGCTGTTGACCCACACCGGGGAATGCAGGAACTGGCAGGTTAGGCTGACATACAGACAGGTGGGTACTGGCAGGCACGGCTGGTATGAAGACAGGTGGGTATTGGCAGGCACGGCTGGTATGCAGACAGGTGGGCACTGGCAGGCACGGCTGGTATGCAGACAGGTGGGCACTGGCAGGCACGGCTGGCATGCAGACAGGCGGGTACTGGCAGGAAGAAACTCAGGCAGGATAGGGACCAGTACAGACTGGGACACAGGAACGGAGCCGCAGGTGCGGTGGACAAGCAGAGCAGAGCGGAACCGCAGGTGCGGTGAACAAGCAGAGCAGAGCGGAACCGCAGGTGCGATGAACAAGCAGAGCAGAGCGGAACCGCAGGTGCGGTGAAGAAGCAGAGCAGAGCGGAACCGCAGGTGCGGTGAACAAGCAGAGCACAGCGGAACCGCAGGTGCGGTGAACAAGCAGCAGAGTGGAACCACAGGTGCGGTGAACAAGCAGAGCAGAGCGGAACCGCAGGTGCGGTGAACAAGCAGCAGAGCGGAACCGCAGGTGCGGTGAACAAGCAGAGCAGAGCGGAACCGCAAGTGCGGTGAACAAGCAGAGCAGAGTGGAACCGCAGGTGCGGTGAACAAGCAGAGCAGAGCGGAACCGCAGGTGCGGTGAACAAGCAGAGCAGAGTGGAACCGCAGGTGCGGTGAACAAGCAGAGCGGAGCGGAACCGCAGGTGCGGTGAACAAGCAGGGCAGAGCGGAACCGCAGGTGTGGTGAACAAGCAGAACAGAGCAGAAGGTGCAGGCAGACAGTACAGGGCTCTGTTCACATGGAACAGACTGGAAACTACAGGAAGATAGTTAGAACACAGGAGGTAGATATGGAGGCAGGGAAACGGGACGAGCAGAACCAGATACACACAAGGTACTTACAATGAAGTAGCGAGTGGACACAAAACTCACAAACAGAAGTACAGAGACAACGAGTTGGCATTAGGTGCAGGTTCAGACACTGCAGGAAAAGGGAAGGTTCGGACATAGAGACAAACAGGTAACGGGCTAGGACACTGTTCAGACAGGAACTGAACCAGGAACAAGATACAGGAACGAGCCTGGGAACTCAGCCCCCAGGGTGGCAGAAACAGACTAGAAGTCACAGATGCAAGCAACAGGCCTGGGTATACAGCCCCCAGGGTGGCGGAACAGACAAGGTACAGGACGGGTGCTGTCTACAAATATGTCAAGGGCTGTCACATTGTAGAAGGATCATCTTTATTCTCATTTGCACAAGGAAAGACTAGAAGCAATGGGATGAAACTAAATGGGAGGAGACACAGATTAGATATTAGAAAAAACTTTTTGACAGTTAGGGTGATTAATGAGTGGAACAGGCTGCCACGAGAGGTGGTGAGTTCCCCTTCAATGGACGTCTTCAAACAGAGGCTGGACAGACATCTGTCTGAGATGATCTAGTGAATCCTGCTTTGAGCAGGGGGTTGGACCAGATGACCCAGGAGGTCCCTTCCAACTCTACCATTCTATGATTCTATGATTAACTCAGTTGCACAGAACACACTGAATGAAAGTGTTGCTCAGGCACCTCCTACTGGGTGGAGGTGGTTTAAGTATCCAGTGACTCACAGCAATAGACTGGGGACACATTAGGACTGTGTACACTGTAGCTTTAAGAATCAGGAAGTAACAGCACCGCCGCCCTAAGCCAGCAGACAAGAGACATACAAACAGCAGGTACTGGAGCAAAGTGTGCAGTCTGGCCTGATAGGTAAGATTGCGGTCTTGCATGGTGGGAGGTGGTAAGCCATGCAAGCACGCCACCAGGGATGTTACAACGTGCTTGTGTAATGCGGGGATGGCACACCGGGAGAAATAGTGCCGGCTGGGGACCGAGTACCAAGTGATGGCCGCCGCCATCTGGTTGCGGAATGCTTCCGTCTCCACGAGCCAAAAAGGCAACATTTTGAGCGCGAACAGTCGTGAAATGTGAGAATTTAGTAGTGTGGCCTGTGGGGCGTTGGCTGCATATTTGCGCTTGCGTTCCAAGGAGTGGGGTATGGGCAACTGAACGCTGCGCTGGGACAAGGACCTGGACGTGCTTCCTGATGCTGTTACTTGAGAGTGTGCAGCGACAGGTGCAGGGCAGGAGGCGTCTTCGCATGCACCATGGACAGGGGATTGGCTTGCATGCACAACAGCGGAAGAAACAATGGTGCCACCCGCAGACACTGTTCCTGGACCCTTGGGTTCGGCCCACAAAGTCAGGTGCTTTTCTGCCATGTGCCTGATCATGATGGTGGTGGTCAGGCTGGTCGTTTTGCCACCCCTGTTGATGCTGGCCTGGCTGGTGGTGCAAATGGCCTTTTTGGGGTTATCAGCAGAGTCTTTAAAAAACAACCAGACTTGGGAAGACCTAACAGTTGTACTGGCAACTTCCTTTGTGTTGGTGTTACGTGGAACGGTTGCCTGCCTTCTGTCTGAGGCCACAACACTGCTTCTTCCTGCCTGTTGGGGTGCTCTGCCTCCCTCCTCCTGTGTGCTGCTGTTCTCACTCTGCATGTCCTCCTGCCAGGTTGGGTCAGTTACTATATCATCCACAACCTCGACTTCCACTTCCTCACCCTGGTCCTCCTCCTGACGTTCTGACAATTGTGTCTCATCATCGTCCACCTCTTATGACACGTTCCCACCGTCGCCTTCGTGTGACCGTGGCTGCTCTAATGTTTGGGCATCGCTACACGTGATCTCCTCTTGCCCCGCTTCAAGTGGACCGGGCAGAAGGCCCGAATCTATAAATGGAAAAGTGAACAGCTCTTCAGAGTGTCCAAGTGTGGGATCAGTTGTCTCTGGGTACTTGGCATGGTGGGAGGAAGGAGGATCAGGGTGAGGAATATGCGATCTAGACTCACAGCTACTGAGACTTGACCGTGTTTGAAGACAGGGAGGTGGTGGTGGCTAAGTGACTGGAAGCATTATCCGCTATCCAACCAACAACCTTTTGACACTGCTCTGGGTTCAATAGTGGTGTGCTGCGGTCCCCTAGAAATTGGGACAGGAAGGTCAGGCGAGAAGATGTGGGTGTTTGTTGTGGCACAATTTTGGCTTGCCCAATGCCTTGTCCTCTGCCTCTGCATGCACCATTACCAACACGTCCAGTTCCCTGTCCCTTGCCACGTGCCTTGCCCATTTTAAATGGAGGACAGTATTTTCCACGCTCACTACAAATGACTGAGTTTGGAGCGAACTTATATGTGATCCGTGTGATGGAGAAAACAGAGTTTTAAATACCTGGCCTGTAGGTAAGTAGTTTGACCAGCAAACTGCTGTGAATTGCTTCACTTACCCACTGAAAGAAATTTTTAATGAAGGCCAGAAATGGCAGTATTTTCTGACAACGTATATGTGATCCGTGTGACGGAGAAAACAGAGTTTTAAATACCTGGCCTGTAGGTAAGTAGTTTGAACAGCAAACTGCGGTGAATTGCTTCACTGACAAACTAAAGGAAATTTTTAATGGAGGCCAGAAATGGCAGTATTTTTTGACAACGTATATGTGATCCGTTTGACAGAGAAAACACAGTTTTGAATAGCTGGATTTCTAGCGCTGTAATATGGAAAGGACCTGGCTGTATTCTGCAGTGCCAACAAGCCAATAGCGCAGAAAAAACGGTGTTCTCTGGATTGATTTTTTAGCAAGTAATGAGGATCAAGATCCAAAGAAAAGTATTCCTGGCCCCTGAGACCTGGTCTTTTGTATAGAAATATCTAACAGCAGCAGAAGGCAGAATTGGAATGGAGCCTCTTGTGTTATATGCACTGCAGTCTGCTATATACACTGCCTGCCTATACACCCTGCCTGCCTGATATCTCTGCAGATGTATTACTCCTCAGAAGGACTGTTTGTTAAGATGGATATGTGTAATGTACAGTTTTTCTCCCTATACTACCTAATACACAATCAAATCTCTCCCTAACAAAGCAGCAGCTCTCACTACACTGTCTGATCCGGAGTGACTGTGATGAGCATGGCGGCGCCAGGTCTGACATAGACCTGATGACGCTGTGCGGCCAGCCAATTACTGTAATGCCCACAACCAACATGGCTACGGCATTACAGTGAGTGGCAGGCAATCCCTGCATGTTCATTGGCTCTCTAAAGAGCACCAAACATGCAGGGAAGGGACCCGAGTTCCCACCCAAGCAACCCGGAAAAACTCCCGAAAACTTCCCCACTGACAACGAGAAAGTGAGTCGGTTAAGTTATTCCTCTTACCTTCCACATACTTTGCCTTTAACCATATGTTCATATTTAAACAGCAGAGTTAGATGCTTCAATAAATTGACTGCCATATCAGACTATTAAAACTAAGTATTGACTGCAAAAACTACCCCTTTATTATCAGAATCAAAATTCTCCTATCTCTATATGCTTCTCTCCAAATGACCATAGCTACTACTACTGGAAACAGTCCAAGAGCCACAATATTTTTAACAATATTCCCTTACTCTGTCCACACCTCTACTGACCATTTCCCATTGAAAATGGCACCATATCCACAACTACCCGCTGCGTCTGTAAATAAATACACAGATTCCACCTCAATAAAATCCTGCTGCCCATTAAATTTTGCTAACAATTGTGACCACACTCCCAGATTATGTTTTAGCTATTTGTTCAACCTAATGTGTACAAATGGAGACTTTAATCCTCTAATTGAGAAGTAAAGTCTTCTGGAGAAAACCCTGCCCATGGGAATAACTTTTAGTGCAAAATTCAGAAGGCCTAATAATGATTGCATCTCTTCTAGCGTTGCATTTTTCGTGGCTAACAGATTTTACTGAAACCTTATTTTAGGAATCCCGAAGGAAACACATACACACGTGGTTGGTAGCCCTCGTTTAATGAAAGAAAAACCCACAATGGTCACAGAAATAACTTGAATCTGACAAAAGTAATAATAAATTAAAAATCTAGGAAAATGAACAAATGAAAGTCAAACATTGCTTTTCAACCCTGCTTCCACATGAAATAGACCTGGACAGAAATGATGGTACCCCTGAAAGTAATGTGACAAAAGGGACATGTTAAATCAAGTTGTGTCCACTAATTAGCATCACAGGTGTCTACAATCTTGTAATCAGCCAGTGGGCCTATATATAGGGCTACAGATACTCACTGTGCTGTTTGGTGACATGGTGTATACCACACTCAACATGGACCAGAGGAAGCAAAGGAAAGAGTTGTCTCAGCAGATTAGAAAGAAAATTATAGACAAGCATGTTAAAAGTTATAAGACCATCTCCAAGCAGATTGATGTTCCTGTGACTACAGTTGCACATATTATTCAGAAATTTAAGATCAGATCCATGGGACTGTAGCCAACCTCCCTGGACGTGGCCGCAGGAGGAAAATTGATGAAAAATCAAAGAGATAATACAAATGGTAACAAAAGAGCCCAGGATAACTTCTAAATAGATTAAAGGTGAACTTCAAGCTCAAGAAACATCAGTGTCAAATCGCACGATAAATCGTTGTTTGATCCAAAGTGGACTTCATGGGAGAACACCATTGTTGAAAAAAAATCATAAAAAAGCCAGACTGGAATTTGCCAAACTACAGTACAGACTACCTTTTGAAGCTCATCAAGAGAATGCCAAGAGTGTGCAAAGCAGTCATCAAAGCAAAAGGTGGCTACTTTGAAGTACCTAAAATATAAGACATATTTTCAGTTGTTTCACACTTTTTTGTTAAGTATATAATTCCACATGTGTTAATTCATAGTTTTGATGCCTTCAATGTGAATGTATAATTTTCATAGTCATGAAAATACAGAAAAATCTTTAAATGAGAAGCTGTGTCCAAACTTTTGGTCTGTACTGTACATGTTGACAAGTCACAAAGCTTCTGGGAGAATGTCCTCTGGACAGATGAGACAAAAATGGAAGTTTTTGGCAAGGCACATCAGCTCTATGTTCACAGACAGAAAAATTAAGCATATCAAGAAAAGAACACTGTCCCTACTGTGAAACATGGAGGAGGCTCTGTTATGTTCTGAGGCTGCTTTGCTGCATCGGTCACAGGGTGTCTTGAATCTGTGCATGGTACAATGAAATCTCAAGACTATCAAGGGATTCTAGAGAGAAATGTGCTGCCCAGTGTCAGAAAGCTTGGTCTCAGTCGCAGGTCATGGGTCTTGCAACAGGATTATGACCCAAAACACACAGCTAAAAACGCCCAAGAATGGCTAAGAGGAAATATTCTGAAGTTGCCTTCTATGAGCCCTGACCTAAATCCTATTGAGCATCTTTGGAAATAGCTGAAACATGCCGTCTGGAAAAGGCAACCTTCAAACACGAGACAACTGGAGCAGTTTGCTCATGAGGAGTAGGCCAAAATACCTGTGAAGAGGTGCAGAAGTCTCATTGACAGTTACAGGAATCGTTTGATTGCAGTGATTGCCTCAAAAGGTTGTTCAACAAAATATTAAGTTAAGAGTACCATCATTTCTGTCCAGGCCTATTTCATGAGTTTAAAAATTCTGTGGAAGCAGGGTTGAAAAGCAATGACTGACTTTCATTTGTTCATTTTCATAGATTTTTTAATTTATTGTTACTTTTGTCAGATTCAAGTTATTTCTGTGACCATTGTGGGTTTTTCTTTCATTAAACGAGGGGTACCAACAATTTTGACCATGTGTGTATATCAATAAACTTTTGCACTATGCGATAGCATAAATCAGATTCAGCATTACCCACAAATAAAAAATCGTCAAGATAATGAAGGACACCTCCTTTAGGAATATACTGCTGCAACACCCACTGTAGAATACTAAAGAAAGCTTCGAAATAAAAGCAAGATAAAGAAAAACCCATTGGAAGGCATCTGTCATAAAATAATTTTTCATCAAAATGAAATCGCAAAGAATTAAAACCATCCGAGTGAACCGGAAGGAGCCTAAAAGCAGATTTCATATCAGCTTTTGCCAACAGTGCGCTGTTGCAAAAAGTCTGCAACAGTGCCAATGCTTCATCAAAGGAAGCATAAATGACCAAAGTATTAGCTTTATCCACTTCATCATTTAAAAATTCTAAAGAAAATGACAAATGATGAATTAATCCAAACAAAGCTGGTTCCTCCTTTGGGACAATACCCACAGGTGATAATCTGAAATTATTAAAATTATTATATGGCGGGGACATAAAAAAACTGGCAAACCTGCCCAGTTCCAACTTTTTAAAAATTTTGAATAATTGATCAAAAAACTATCCCTAAAACCTTCAGTGACTAACACTGCTTTCTCCCTTTTTGGAACTTCTCTAGCCCCGATAACATTTTTTGCAGTATCACTAGCATCCAAGCCTTTTGAAACCTGATTACGAAATCCAGGTTGATTTTGATTGGCTTGATTTGTTTTCTTATAATACCTGGCCATGAGATGAGTGCCACCATAAAAAGAGTACTCATACCCACAATTGTTTAACGATTTGGAGGAAGATTCATAGTCAAAACATTAACTTTTTTAATATTACCCTGTAATACTTTAGCCTGTTTCAAAGGCAAAAATATTTGCGGCAGCATGATGTTGAGCTACAGGCCTACCTACGTCTTTTGTACCCCACTTAAGTGATGGCTACACAACCAATTTCTGATCAAACTTCTCATCATAGCTGAACCATGCCATACCGCCAAAATTGCGATAATACTCTATTATTGAACAATATCAACATGTTGAAAAAGGCCACAGCATTGATCTGGGCATTTTTCATCCAAAACAGAGGCATACAGTGCCTACAAGTAGTATTCAACCCCCTGCATATTTAGCTGGTTGACTCATGCGGAATTAACTTTGCATTGTGACATTTGTACTGTAGATCAGCCTGGAAGTGGGAAATGCACTGCAGCAATTTTTTTTTTTTTTTTAAACGTTAAAAGTTAATTCAGAGTGTCATTTATTATTCAACCCCTCAAACCACAAGAATTCTGTTTGGTCCCCCTAAAGTATTAAGAAGTAGTTCAGGCACCAAGAATAATGAGCTTCACATGTGTGGATTAAAGATCTCTTTTGCCAGCCTTTTCTGACTATTTAAGACCCTCCCCAAACTTGTGAACAGCACTCAGACATGGTCAACATGGAAAAGACAAAGGAGCATTCCAAGGCCATCAGAGACAAGATCGTGGAGGGTCACAAGGCTGGCAAGGGGTACAAAACCCTTTCCAAGGAGTTGGGCCTACCTGTCTCCACTGTTGGGAGCATCATCCGTAAGTGGAAGGCTTATGGAACTACTGTTAGCCTTCCACGGCCTGGACAGCCTTTGAAAGTGTCCTCCCGTGCCGAGGCCAGGCTTGTCCGAAGAGTCAAGGCTAACCCAAGGACAACAAGGAAGGAGCTCTGGGAAGATCTCATGGCAGTGGGGACATTGGTTTCAGTCAATACCATAAGTAACGTACTCCACCGCAATGGTCTCCGTTCTAGACGAGCCCGTAAGGTACCTTTACTTTCAAAGAGTCATGTCAAGGCTCGTCTACAGTTTGCTCATGATCACTTGGAGGACTCTGAGACAGACTGGTTCAAGGTTCTATGGTCTGATGAGACCAAGATCGAGATCTTTGGTGCCAACCACACACGTGACGTTTGGAGACTGGATGGCACTGCATACGACCCCAAGAATACCATCCCTACAGTCAAGCATGGTGGTGGCAGCATCATGCTGTGGGGCTGTTTCTCAGCCAAGGGGCCTGGCCATCTGGTCCGCATCCATGGGAAGATGGATAGCACGGCCTACCTGGAGATTTTGGCCAAGAACCTCCGCTCCTCCATCAAGGATCTTAAGATGGGTCGTAATTTCATCTTCCAACAAGACAATGACCCAAAGCACACAGCCAAGAAAACCAAGGCCTGGTTCAAGAGGGAAAAAGTCAAGGTGTTGGAGTGGCCTAGTCAGTCTCCTGACCTTAACCCAATTGAAAACTTGTGGAAGGAGCTCAAGAATAAAGTCCACATGAGACACCCAAAGAACCTAGATAACTTGGAGAAGATCTGCATGGAGGAGTGGGCCAAGATAACTCCACAGACCTGTGCCGGCCTGATCAGGTCTTATAAAAGACGATTATTAGCTGTAATTGCAAACAAGGGTTATTCCACAAAATATTAAACATAGGGGTTGTATAATAATTGACCCACACTTTTATGTTTAAAATTTAATAAAATTCAACTGAGCAACATAACTTTTTGGTTTGTAAGATTTATGCTTCTGTTCATAAAACCTACTCTCGTTTGCAGTTTGAAGGCTCTAACTTATTTGCATCTTATCAAACCAGCTAAATCTGCAGGGGGTTGAATACTACTTGTAGGCACTGTATATACAAAATACTTTGAGCCAGTTGTTAAATGACCTTGGCAAAACCTGTTTCCTCTATTCCGTATCATTCTTCTCATCTGTTTTTATCACGCATAATGTGCTCCTTTGATGAAGGAAGCAGCAACAATAAATCTGTATACTCATTCCTCCAAATACGCTCTTTTATATTGACACTAAGATGAAATCTCAAAGGAGACAACTCACAGCTGTCTTAGCTTCAACTAAACCTGGACCCCTTTCTAACAATAAAGGGTTAACCATTGAACCAGCATTAACCCTAACTGCATTAGAGGCAACATTAAGTGAACTGGTTGGATTAAGCCAGACACCAGCATCAGAATTATTCACATTACATTTAGCCAACATTTCAGTGACTAACTTAACAAAGCCAGCCAATGCATCAGCATTGCTAGAAGCGTTAACACAGGGGGAAGACTGTGGGACATAGATCAGCTCACCCACTGCCGGCTTCTGTACAGCTGAACCATGATCCTCCTCTTCGGCGCTACAAGCCTCAGATAGAGGCGAGCGCCGGTGCTGTCTAGCCACTCCATGGCTGGTCGGCACCTCCCTGGTTCCTGAGCCAACAACAGCTGCTGCTCTTCTCAGTAAAGATTTAATCCTTTTTTCAGCGCCGTGATCCAGTGCTCCAGATGCCTCAGGATCCTCTGTGAAGCGATGGCCCCTCTGTAAAGGGTTAATACTTCATCTTCACAGTCCAGCACTCCTGATGCTGCCTGGTTCTCTGCAAGTAATGTATCCTCTGTGACACAGTTGCCGGCTCCTGCCTGCTTTCTGGTCTGTCATGTGACCGGCCGTGACCTGACACGACCCCCGCCGACCTTCTTCCTCCTGTGCAATTCCTTCTTCTGGAGATGTGCAGCAGCGCTGAATAGACCTTGCAGCTCCTCCTCTTTCTCTTGTGTGGCTGCTCCTCCTCTTCTTCTTTTTCAAGCGCCGGATCTTCAGGGTCCTCGTAAGAATCTTTCTGTGATGCCTCTTTCGCCTGGGCTTCTTCTACAATAGCTCTTTCATGCAGTGGCATGGCTTCATCCTCAGCTGTCGGCTCCTGGATCTCCAGGCATCTTCTGAGGCAGTCTTCTCCTCTGGCTGCTCCCGCTCTTTGCATCAGTTGCTTGAGGAGGTTCTCCATCAGCACTTTCCTGACTTGCTGTATACGAACTGCCCGGAGTGTGCGGAAGAAGGGCCTTAAAAAAACTTTGATCTTCCCACACTTTTCAGTCCTGGTCCAATCAAATCAAAAGTTTCTTCCCCGTCAAATCAATGGCCCCATCTTCACAAATTTTTCCCTGGCAGTTAATTGTGACCTGTAGATGACCTCAAGTATAGGAAAGTACTATTCAAATTTCATAATTGATAAAACAGGGGGAATGGGGAAGACCAATAGAGAGAAGAAAAAAGAGGGAGGTACAAAAACCAAAAAGAGTATTTAATACTAAAATGAATGAGCCTGTGCCCCCTTGTGTCACCCTAGCTAAGCGCTTCGGGGGGCCTTGACATTCTCATTATAGGTTCATGACTATATAACTGGCCTTGGATCATGTGACAACCAGAAGTGAGAATCTTACGACTCTGTCAGCTATGGTATAACCAACTTGCCCCACAGAAGAGTTTCTGCACCAACGGCTCAGAATTGGTGCAGTTTTTTACTGTTTTCCAGATCCGGATGGCTAGCAAGTATATAGGAAGGAGAATACATTTACATCTGCCCAAAGCCTCCAAAACAGCCCACAAAGAACTGATCTGCAGTTATGAAGCTAAATGTCACTGGCACCATTTAACTGAAATCAATCTACACAAGCACTGCCAGTGGCTAGGACAGCTCCTGTGCATACTGTAAAATAGGGGAAATATGCAGACATCAGTAGCAGGAAGAGGGGCAGGGTCAGAGCCAAATACCCTCCCCAAAGTCCCGCGCCACAGTTTCTCCCCAATGCACTAAAAGCTTATGTAACTCAAACTTCAAATGCTGATTAAACAACAACCAGGCTACTGAAAGTATCTATTGAATCTGTATACCAGCAGCATTATCACCATACCTTTATTTTAACATACATAATCCTGATGACATATTCTCTCTAAACTCTAACCTTGCTGCATAGCCTTTAAAGGAAGTGTATCATCAGAAAATTTACACATTATTTAAATCAGCTTTTCATGATAAAAAATATGAAATATATACTGTATATATTTTTTAAAATGTTATGCAGCTAGCCATAAGGAAAAAAGTTTGCCAAAAAATGTCAATCCGGGAGTTTTGATAAATAATGGTAGATTTTGATAGCTTGGTTTTTTACTGATGTGGCAATAACAAATTTGTTTTCTTTCTATGTTTTTAAATAAGGAAAACTGTATTTTTTAAAACTTTTTTTTTTAGTTTATACTTTACTTTTTAGCCTTCATTGGATACTGTTGGAATTTCAATTGATATAAACAATTTAGTTCTGGTTTCTTGCCAGTTGTAATATCCATCTATATTCACGTGAAGAAGCAGTCCTGTTATAAAACTAAGGAGTGGGGGAGAGGAGGTGCAAAAATAATTTTACCTGACAGAATTTCCTATTTTGTAACAAGCATATTGCACTGTAATCTGTATTTTACTTCTACTTTAAATGAAACCATCAGAGGCTTAGCTAGGGGTTTGGTTCAAGAGGGGCGAAACTTCTGAGTGGGCCCCTAACCATGTAACCCTGATTACAACTATGGTGGCATACCCTAATAGTGGATGTAGGAGAACCTCAGCAGATGACCGCGCTGTTACTAGAAAAAATCTATATACAAAGACCAACACTGATATTACCGCCATATGGGGACATATAGTGGTAGATATCAGTCCTGCAGAACATATAAGAAATTATAGTACAGTTATTGATAGTGACTTACAGCTGACATTCTTTCTGGTGGAGTCATTCACTTTTCCCGTCTTTTCCATCTGGCCCAGACTGACACGACAACTTCTCCATCCAGGACTCATCTACAGGGAATAGAACAAAGACACATCTGACTTCTCATATTTCAGGCCCCATTTATTCCCAACCTGCACAAACGCCTCATCCTGCTGATACCCCAATACTGAGCAGCTGTCCCTAATACTGATCCTCTTAGTACCCCACATAATAATGCCACCACTGTGCCCCCACATACTAATGCTACCACTATGCCCCTTACAAATTGAAATCCCCCCTTGTGCCCTCTAGATGGTAAAACTACCCTAATAAAATATTGCTACCCTGTGTAAGAGCCCTAGAAAACAGTGTCCACATTTTGCCCCTAGAAAGTAATAATGCACCATGTGCACCTTTGATGGTCACAATATCCTGAGTGCCCCTATAACAATAATACTTTTTAAGTGCCCACTTAACATTTAATAATGTCCTCTGATTCCCCCATGTACGTTAATAATGGCCCATGAGAACCGATAATTGCTTATGTGATCGGGCGGTCATGTGACCACATGTATGCTATTTGCATGTGTTGACTAGACTCTTTTGGCTTGTCTCAATTCTCTTCTACTGAGAGAAGCCAAACGTATCTGGTCGACACGTACAAATAGCTAACACGTGGTCACATGACCGCCCAACACACTTGATATTGGGGACTCATGACAGCAGGCGCAATGCACCCTGTCTTGATTTGCCAGTCTGCAGTCACATAGAGTGACTGCAGACATTTTATCTCAAGCCCGCACAATCCCTTTAATAACTTTACTTTCTACAAATAATAAGCTTATTATGAAATTATTAAAGGGATTGTCTAGTCTTAAGCTATAAGTCTGCAGTGACTATGAGACCGCAGATCTGTGAATCCTAACATTGCACGCACAGCACACTGTGTTAGGTCTGGGTAGAAAAAGAAAACTGGGAAAAAAGGAAGCGCTACCTGAGCGCAATAAATAAGATAAATTAATGTAGAGATTGTGCTGTTATATGCTCAACTGGATAGGTTGTGCTAGTCCAGGCACAAGTCTAGTGAAGGTGTTTGTATCATTGGGGGATCACCCATCCATGTATCGTGGTTGCACTCCTGTCCTGTCCTGACAGTGGCCTTCACAAGGGTATGGAAGAAAAAAGATTTCCGACGGCGCTCCCCTGAGTGGACTAAGGGTGTCCCCGTGAGAAAATTTGAAAAGAACCAACTCGACAGGTTGATTTTTTATTAAAGGGTGATTTTTTATTAAAAATTGTTTTAAAATTAGTGAATTGTTACTTGAATGTTGCACAAGGTGTTTCTGCTCAGGAGAGCCTTAATCAGGTGCAAGGTGCACCATTTTTTATCTGAGACGAGGAGACCTGTCGAGTTGGTTCTTTTCAAATTTTCTCACGGGGACACCCTTAGTCCACTTACAGGAGCGCCGCCGGAAATCTTTTTTCTTCTCTGCGCACAGCAGAAGCGTGAGGACTCTTTGGTGCGGGGATCTGGTTGTCATGTGACCTCAAGTATGCGATTTGCATACGCCTGGCCATATCTGACTAGACTATTTTTGGTCTCGCTCAATACACTTGTATTGAGGCCGCGCAGTTGGAATGTGGCCAGCAGCATGTAAATCATATTCTCACCAATACGGGCAATGGCGAATCCTCACAGTGTGCGCAATGTGAGGATTGACAAGTCTGCAGCCACATAGAGTAACTGCAGACTTATAGATTTAGACCAGACAACCCCTTTAGACACAGTGCAGCTCATGGCATGGTTACTGTATGGGGATTGTAATATGTTTAGCAAAACCCATCGATTTGCAGAACAAAAATACAAAACTTAAAAGATTGAATATATTTATTTTTTAATGTTTTTTATATTTAACTCAGAAAAATTTGAAAAAACCCCAAAACAATCTATGACTACTAATGTTCAAATGTCCAACGCCATATCCATTGCTGGGCTGCTTTGAAAAAACACAGTAGAGATTCTCCGGGAAACTGCATCTGATAATGTTCTCAGCGCAGCCGGGGCAGGTATTCGCCTGTTTCTTCCAGGATAGCCATGTGTCATGCCTGCATAGAAGCGATACGCCGCCTTTCTCATTAATCTGAAAAACAATTAAGAGATATCTTTTTTTTAAAAATTGACAATATATACTGGTTGTCAAATGTAACAAACTAAAGCAAAGGCGACTTTAACATTATATTTTTAGACATCAGCTCAAGTTGAAATTAACATGAAATTATGACAATACTGCTTTATAAATTGTCTACAAAAAAGGACAATTTGGAAATTGGAAAAAATAAGTTGCCAATATTAGTGATATGATAGAAAAATGCAACATTAACCATAAGACTATGATGAGTGTATTCACAATAGATCTATGTAACATATATTGTTTGAGGGACTTACCTGGTCGTTAGATAATGTGCTGGCGATTCTTCCTCATCACTAGCCTGATAACCTTCATCATATCCTTCCTTTCTCAAGTAGAATTAAAACATTGTACAGCAAACAAAAATAATAATTATTAGAAATAAATACAGTAATAAAAACTAAATTGCATTTCTTCTATTATTACACCTCTCTTACACTATCATGTCGTCGCTTTTGCTTTTTTTGAAAACAAGAATACAAGTTACTTAAAATGATTTAGTATTGACATGAAGTACATATATAAATGGAGGGAAAAACACAGAAATATTTACCTGGAAAATACATGTTGGAAGCTTTGTGTGAATCAGAATAGGTGGATTCTGAATGTTTGCTCTTAGCTGATTGTGATGAAAACATTCGTTCATTGTCTTTCTACATGGTAAAAAAAAATGCAAAATATATCAAAGTATTTAAACTGTAAATTATATAAGGCGATAAGAGACTAAATTAAAGACTCAAGATTCTTAATATTTTAAAAATTGATTATTATTGATTGTTGACAATAGTGGAAGATTCTTTCTTACCTCCATCACAGGAAGATGAGATGACGAAAGTTATATGCGTCAATGTTCATGTAATGAACCTGAAAATATAAAGAAAAATAATTACATCCAACCAAGCTAGAAATTATAGGAGGTTTTTAAAAGTATTGTAGATATGATGGGAATTGTTAATCATTCCATATCCAGCAAATCATGGAAAATGTAACCAGTATTTATCTGGTAACCTATGAGGATGGATTCTGAATGTTTTCTGCTAATTGATGGTGCTGAACACAGATACTCATTATGTCTCTACTCAGGAAAAAATATAAAAGTATCTGACCTTTAAATGATAAAGAAACAAAGTTAGAGACTAAATATTCTGAAGAATACTTACATGTTTAGCTGGTGGACAGTTGACGTAATCGGCCTCCACAGTGGCGACAATAAGATTTATTCTGAGCTATCTGTCGAAAACGGCCGAATCTACAAAGATAGGAGGAATATTGGTTACCAGACTGGAATGATTGTTGGTTAATATCATAGGTTATGTTTAAAAGAACAAATTGAAACCAATATATTAAGAACTGATCCCAGCACAGAAAATATTATATATAGCATCCTTATCCCTACAGCCCCCAGACGTCAGTCCACTCTGATAGCAGTAAAGTATAAAAGGCTTATACCAACAGAACCGCACTGACGTCTCTCCTCAGTGATTGTGTTTTATGACCCAATGAATCATAAAATCTACTTACTTGTTATCACGCAGGGAGCATTGGTAGTTGTACTTCTAGTGGATGGTATAACTGTGATGCTTCGTCACTTCTGGCAGCTCAGGAGGATATAATTTACCCTTCTGGTATAAACCTGCCATAACGGGCCATGGTTGTCTCTGGCTTCACCATCGATTATCCAGCAGGCAGCATGGCACATCTCGTGCTCAAGCGTGGATCGTAGTCGCTCTAAAATAAGAGTTTATACAGACATGAGAAAATCTAAGTACACCTTCTTGAACTCTTTGGTTTTACATGTCAGGACCTCATCTAAAATATACAGTATGTTCCTTAAAAGGTCTTCAAATTAGGTAACAACATCCTGAGATGAACAACACATGACAAGTCATACCGTGCCATTATTATATTATTCATACCAAAAACTAATTCAAAATGCAGAAGCAATGAGAGAAAAATAAATACACCCCATAAATCACTAGCTGTTAGAATCATCTTTAGCAGCAATAACTTGAAGTAGCAGCAAGGGTGTACTTAATTTTTCACATACTGCTGTTGTATTTTTGCCTGTTTTTTTAAATTAATAATGTGGTATTATTTATCATGTTTTCTGAGATTGTATTTCCTTACTTTTAAGACCATCTAATGACCTGTTGCTTTTTTGTCTTGATATGCAAAACATTACAATACAAAGAGGGTGTACTTAGTTTTTCTTATGACAGTATGTATGATGAGTATATAAGATGTATTACATCCCAAGCGGCAGTTTTTTTCCCTGTATACAGGTTGTCTTATGAGGCTGCAGGATGGACGTGATGGGAAACCTACCGGCAGAATCTCAGACTTTATCAGAAAGCTCAATAAGTGAGACACGGTGGTTGTTGTCCTCCATCTGACGGCATTGACCGGATGTTGTTGTCAGCTTCTTGTTCCACACAATGTCTATTTTCTCAGGGAGCTAAAATAGAGGAAACAAATTCCATTAAATCTCTAAACTCTTTGACCTCAATCTATCAAAGTACCCAACTCTATGTGTGATTTACAGCACTGGTCTCCTTGTATGAGGCATGGGGTCTACGGAAAAGTCCAAGATGTGAGAACAAAAATAAAAATAAACTTTTTCAAAATTGTTTAGATGTCAACAAAATGTTTTTTATATATAAATGTAAAAATTCTGTGAACTTCAAGCCAAAAGTTGCTAATCTCTTCCCACATATCAGAAGAGGGTAACAGGATTTATCAAACTAAGTGAGTTTTACCTGAGATATTCTATAACTAATTGTCAGACTCATGACAAAGGGGTAGAGCGATAGAAATGGCTGTTTGAAGGTGGAGATAATGTATAAGTCATGTATTTCCCAGATACCGATGATAAGATACCTTATTCTCGAAGACTGTGCAGTTGTATAGATGGTACAGTCGCTCCGCGAGCTCCTCCTTTGTTACCTGGAAGTGGGTAACGTAGATGGAAGTAGGAGAAATAATGTCTTCCAGGAAATAGTCGGAGATGTTACATAATTGTGTTCTGGGGAAGATAAGGAAACATATAAATCCACAGGAAACATTTCTTACCAAGTTCATGGTTTATATAGAGATAGATGTGGCCAGCATAACTCACCTCTCCTCTGTAGCGCAGCTCTCCTCACTATCAGATGGTAAATTATCTGTACAGAAATATGTAAGAGTGAAAATGCTTTTTATAAGGCTCAAATCAGACATGTCAGTATGCAGGTCCTTACTAGAGAGCGATCTATAAATATGGAGTGTAGAGAGCTAATAACACTATGAATATGGGATCAGACCAGAGCAGAACACATAGCTGACCAGTACACCAGAGATCCCCAGGATCCTCCACTGGGACCAGATTCTGGGGTTCAACCTCAACAGGACCCATAAGTTTTCGCAGACTTTTACCCCGCCTGTCGCCTTGTTACGGCAATGTGGGTGGAAATTTAAAAAAAAATTATGTCACAAAGAAGAAAGAGAGAAAAAACGAAAGCGCAAAAACTAAAAATTGACCTGTCCCTAAGGGGTTAAAGGCTTAGACCTATCTATAAATTACATTCCTAATTGTTAGATTTGAGAACTGATCTGTAACAATACAGAAAATGTATTGTTCTTTCTACAACAACATAACCCTAGATTGTATTTAGAAATGATAATTTACTATTATATGTGGATGATTCCCCAGAATTGGAATCATCATCAATAATGACGTCATCATCGGAGCTGTGACATAAATGTAACAGAATATTAGTCACCATCGGTCATTATTCCCCATCAGGTATCTAGTAATGGAGAAGTGTGTCCTACCAGGTGGTACTGTCCGGGTCATGATCTGAAGGTGGTGAAATCAGATCTGTGGGGGCAACACAATATAAATCTCGTATTAGAATATTGTAAGAGCAACGACTGAGACTAAACATCAAACAGTAACCTATCGTTATATTCATGTCCTGATGAAGAAGTCAGTAAGACTTCGAAACGCGTTGATTTTAACAATGTGACAAACAGAAATAAAATCCTTAATGGAAATTCTGGATTCCTGAGATGTTCTTTCCACGTGTTGTACCAGCAGCACAGGAAAACCATTTGAAACCCACTTGTCTTTTTCCTTTGGTCGTTTGATCTGCAGTGTGCAGCGGCTGGTATGAGCATACATAAGTTTTCAGGAGGCAACCTGTAAAGGTGAGTTTAAAAAAATTCTTATCAACACTGGTTTTATCAGTTAGAGCCCTATTTTGCACTCTCATTTCCTTCCAGCATTTTTACATTGGTATCTAAAAATGATAACTTGCTTTTAGATGTGGAAGTTCCTGCTCTGTTAGAATCATCATCATCCGATATCAAAATGATCTCATCGGAGCTGTGAAATAAATGTTACAGACTATGAGCCACCGTTAATCATTAATCCCCATCAGATATCTAGTAATAGAGGTGACGTGTGTCTTACCAGGTGGTACTGTCCGGATAATGATCTGAAGGTGGTGAAATCAGATCTGTGGGAGCAACAGAACATAAATCTCTTATTAGAATATTGTAAGAGCAATACTGAAGCTCAACATCAAAGAAATAAACCCTAATATATTATTCAGTGTACCCCTATATTTACATGGGGCAGACAATCACACTCAGCTACAGCAACCTGCACTGTGCGTGACCACCATAAGAAAAAATCCCCAAATCCCATTTCTGTCTGACTTTAGAATAGCAGCAGGAATATTCCTGACCAAATGCAGAAACGAAAAATTTAAAATGAACTCATTACTGTTTAGATGTTCAAAAGAGATAAATCCAATCACGTGATCTGCACCCAATGACTATAATGACGCCTCAATATATCAGAACCTTAACATGATCGAAACACAGTACCTGTTATATTCGGAGTCGGGCCCGAATTGAAGCCTCTGGTGTTATCCTGTCTTGGAGACTTCGGTATTGGCCTCTTTCGTAGATGAGACTGTAAAGATGGTAAACATGTTAGATAGAATCTATAAGCATAAAGATCTCCAATTTATAATCTTAGTCCATATTTCACTGATTTACAGTTAGACACCTATATGAATGTGGTTACCATTGGGTTACGCTTATTTCATGTGCAGAGTATGACGGGTTTACGGGATACTCATGGTTAGGATATGGATGGTAGTGACATTTACTTATCTTCATACACCATTATTATGTATCCTGTACATGGAAATATTCTCACAAATGCCACAACGGCATGATCCAAACTCTCCCCCCATGTTCCCTCTTTCTGGAGCTATATCTTTGGTCCCTCCTTTTTTTCCTGGGATTCTTATCCAAATGTATTCTAATTATTTAAAAATATAAAAGTGTTGCTCACCTGATGAAAGTCGTCATCATCGCTGCTGTCCTCGGTGTCAGAGGGAACTACAATACGCTTAAAGCTCTTTATTCTCATTATATTTGCAAAAGTCACTTACAATGCTCTTCTCTCTACAAACGCCTACAAAAACCCTCAACGGAACTCGGGGTGTTCTATATTGTCCAGTCATTTGTGACGTCAGCGGGATGCTGTGATTGTTTTTGTTTTTTAGAACCTTATTTAAATATACAAAACATGCTGTACAAATACACAAAAATTAACAGACAAAGGCAACAATCCTTCTAATTTCCCCACTCCTGCCCATTTCCAAATGTTCAGATAATTTCTTTTTTTTACATAAGTCCATATAAAAAAACAGAATAAACCCCATTGTTGTATTGGTGGTTGTTTATCTTTCTTCCTGAAATTTTAATGTTTTTTCAATTTTAAAAATTTCTCAGGTGCAAAACCACACCTTCTTGTAATTTATAACTGTCTTACATACATTAAATTTTTCTATTCCATAATATTCAATTTTTTCCCTATCCATTTCCTTACTAAATCCTCTCTTGCTATATAAAGCCGACTACTTAAGAGCTCTTTTCCTTCCTCATTTGAGCTCTTCCGTCCAGAGAGAAGTTTACAATTGCTGACTTGACCTCAATGGAGATCTAATTCCCCGGTTTCCCCTTTATATCTTTATTCCCTCTGATAAATGTATCAAATCTACCCTTGTTTCTTACACAGTTTAAAAACATTGTCATCAGTGTAGCAGCCAGGTGGAAAAGTGGTCAATAAAGGCAGTGGCTGGGCCCAGGGGTATATAGGTACATGATGGCCACTTGTAGGTTAAAGGGAGAGTAGATAAGGTAAGGGAGAGGTGGGACAAGGACCCCTCACTGGATGAAAAGCCAAAAGCAAAAGTGCCCCTCCGGTGTATTACACAAGTCATATTGATATTTTTGAAGAACTAGTGGGACTTTCATTAAATAACATTTGGGCTGAACATTAGGCTGGCTATGATTTATCCAGGGCAAAATTTAAATTCCTTTTGTAGCTTGAGATAGATAATTCATTTATTATTAAACCTTATGTCAAAAGGGACAATATCACGGTGTTGGATAGCGTATTATATAAGCAAATGTGCATTATCATTTTGTCCAAAAGAAATTAATATGAGATATTATACAGAGATCCTATGGGCTCCTTTTTAAAGGACCTAAATTTGCTGCTGTGACAAGCATTGGGAATAACATTCATAGATAAAAAAGAGATGTTTTTACTCTAGCTGAAA
Source organism: Phyllobates terribilis (assembly GCF_046119375.1). Lineage (NCBI taxonomy): Eukaryota > Metazoa > Chordata > Amphibia > Anura > Dendrobatidae > Phyllobates > Phyllobates terribilis. The sequence continues at coordinate 417,095,653 of NW_027362761.1, read as the reverse complement.
TTCCCACATAGTGCGATATTCTATTGTTTGCCGAAAGTCCTTAAGAGCTATGCACCTCTGAGAGGTCGCTCAATATTCTCGGGCATATGGAGTATCACCCAGGGCATCAATATGTACATTGATACAGTTTTGAGATAATTTGTCCTGGCCCTTCCATCATATTGCTATGACATAATGGATGTCTTGAGGAGATTAGAAGACTTGGAGTTGTAACCAGGCACGGACTTGGCGACCCTAGATATTGATACTCTGTACAGCTCTATACTATAAAAACCAGGCAGTTCAGCTGTGAAACATTTCTTAGGTATGAGAGTATTACAGTGATGGAGGGGAGATATGTTTCACTGAGGTGATTAGCTTCAGTGATGTGAAACCTGGAGGTTAATCAGCCATTTTTAATCAGCTAGATTTTATGTGAACAGCTGTAGGGAGGGTGGTAGGCTGTTCACCATATCTCCACTCTGGGGTGTGGTCTGGGACATAAATAGCCAGCCTGTTGAGTCATGTGGTGTTCAATATCTGGAGAGGCTAGCTTCAGAGAGAGGAGCTTGCATTTGTTGTGCTAAACCTGAACCGTGTGTGGTTAACCCTGAGTGGCCAGACCCCGGCCGATATACAGAATGTGCTGCAACTTTTTATTTTGCTTTGTCGTTATGCCGTATGTGTTTACTTAAGGAACTCTAGATTGGTTTACGCCGTTTATTTATAAACCAATCCGAAACTTAAAGAGACAGTGTTCCGTGTCTACCTCCGTGTACAGCTGATCAAGTCGCTCTATCACAGGTGGTGTTAGAAGTGCAGGCAGATTTCCCAGAGAACACGTGTGTCTGCAACAAGAGGTACTGCATGCCCTGGGTGAAGGCGACTATAAGCCAGCAAGCAGCGCCAGGCAAAATAGAGGACCTAATTAATCATCTGGTGCAAGCACAGCAGCAGTAGCACCAGCAGCAACTACAGCAGCAACAGCTGGCACAACAGGTGACCACTAAGCTGCTTGTGCAGCAGCTCCAGCAGCAACAGGACCAGCGCTGACAACAGCAGCAGCAAATTGATTTGCTCACTGAGACTATTCGTGGCATGGTGACATCTCCAACTCTAAGGTCAGTGGACGATTTTTCATCCGGAAGGCAGTTGTTAGAACTCTCCTGTTAGTTTTTTTCTATTTTGCTGGTCACATGACCTTTTTTGCCTATTTAATCCTGCTCTGCCCTTCTGGCCATGCTGGACTTCATTGTAATTTCTACTCTTAAGCTAGCCAGGTGCTTTGTTTCCCAGTCAGTTTAGCTAGGTCTTTTGACCTTTATGTTCTATGTTGTGTGTTTGTCTTTTTTCTGCTACAATTTCTGCTAGGAGGTGTCCATCTTTCTCCCAGTCCCTAGTTTTTGTAGGGATCCCTGCCTCACATCTATAGGTCTTCGTTCAGACTAGCTGAGGACTTTAGCGGGTCTGATCGCAGGATCAGGTTCCCCGTTACATCGTAGGGATCTAGCTTAGTTCTATTGTAGGGACAGATCTCCTGTCTTTCCTTAGTGCTTGTAGCCTATCATAACAGCAGTAAGGAGAGCACTGCAGAAAATGACTCTGGATGACGACGTAGAGTCCTTGCTGACGATATTTGAGAGGGTCGTCGAGAGGGAGAAACTTCCACCAGAGCAATGGTCAGATGTGCTGTCATACTTGACAGAGGATCCCCAGAAAGCTTACTATGACTTGGCCTTGCAAGATGCCAAGGAATATGGAAAATTAAAAATGGAAATTTTGTCACGCTTGGGGGTGACGATGACTATCAGGGTGCAGCAGGTCCACCGCTGGGCGTATCACCGTGAGAAACCCCCTCTCTGCCAAATGTTTGACTTACTGCACCTGGTCCAAAAATGGATGCAACCACAGTACTCTACCCCTGCGCAGATGGTAGACCGAGTGGTTATAGACCAGTTCGTGCATTCTCTGCCAAGGCCAGTACAGACTTGGGTTGCCCAGGGTGATCCACGGAACACCGATGAACTGGTCGGGCTGGTCAAAAGGTCACAGGGGGTCGAGGGTTCCTTGGGAAAACAGCCCACTCTGTACTGGGGCTCCCACCAGGGGGTGGAGGCCCAAAAAGGCGTAGGGCATCCAAGGTCTAAAGGGGCAGGGGAGATAATGCCGAAGGTTCCTGCTTAATTGTAAAGTGCTGCGGAATATGTTGGCGCTATAAAAATAAAAATTATTATTAGATTATATTATATCCTGGAAATGTCATGGCCCAGGCCATATAGCTGCCCCCTGACCTCAGAGCAAATGGACTGTAGCCTGGGGTGCCGGTGTTCTTACTATGCCTACCCCACTCGCAGTGTGGACTATCAGCCCGTTGAGGGGCCACAGTCATGTCCCGTGACCATAAATGTCGCCGAGACATTGTGAATTTCTGTCGATCTTGCCCTACCTGTCAACTAACTGCTCCAATAACCAATGTTTCCAGTCCCCTAGTGCTGTTGCCAATTATAGAGGTCCCGTTCGACCGAATTGCCATGGGCCTTGTCGGGCCAAGTCCGCCAGGGGGCACAGTACATTTAGTGGTAATGGACTATGCGAAACTGTACCCGGAGGCGGTACCACTGAGAAACTCCTCTGCCAGGAGTATAGCCCAAGAGCTGTTACATATTTTCTCTCCAATGCTGAGAGCTGCTTCAGAGGAACCAGGACCTGTTTTCAGAGTTACCAGGTTGTACGCAGGTGGTGGAGCATGAAATCCTGACAGAAGTGCATGTGAGGGTGAATCAAAAGCTGTACCGGATTCCGGAAGCGTGCCATGAGGTGATTTCGAAGGAGGTGCAGAGAATGCTGAACCTGGGCGTCATCGAGGAGTCAAAGAGCAGCTGGTTCAGCCCCATTGTCCTTGTGCCAAGGCAGAGAGTGGCGTTTCTTTAACGACTACAGAACACTAAATGAGGTGTTCAAGTTCGACGCATGTCCCATGCCCCAGGTCGATGAACTTATTGAGAGTCTAGGGCCAGCCAGATACATCACCACCCTTGACCTGACAAAACTCTGGTACTGGCAAATTCTCCTGTCATCAAGGGCCAAGGAGAAGACTACCTTCTATATACCTGACGGGTGCTTTCAGTACACCAGGATCCTGTTCGGTCTGCAGGGAGCCCCAGCTACCTTTTAGAGGGCCAAGGACTGGGTCCTAGACTCGCACAGGAAATATGCCGCCGCTAACCTGAATGACACTGTGAGCCCGAGTTGGGGAAGTCACCTACAGAAGGTCCAGGCGGTACTTGATGCGCTGAGGAAGGCAGAGTTTACAATAAACCCAAAGAAGTGCGCCGTGGGAAAAGAAGAGGCAAAATACTTGGGCTACATCATTCGAAGAATCTAAATCAAGCTGCAAGTAAATAAGGTGGAAGCAATCCAAAATTGACTGAAACTGGCCTCCAAGAAACAGATTCGGGCATTTCTGGGAATTGTGGGATACTATCGGCGATTTATCCCAAATTTTGCCATGATAGGCGCACCCGTGACCGACCTGCTTAAAGGAACGAAGACGGCAATGGCCAAATGGTCTGCTGAAGCAGAGGGAACATTCCAGGAATTGAAGCTCGCCTGTGTAAGCAGCTGGTCTTGATTGCTCCTGACTTCAATAAGGAGTTTGTGTTCCAGACGGACGCCTCAGTGGTCGGGTTAGGAGCCGTGTTGTCCCAAGAAGTGAACAGGGAGGAACTTCCCATCCTCTATCTAAGCAGAAGACTTTCTGCCTGTGAGAAAAACTATGCCGTCGTAGAAAAAGAGTGCTTGTTCGTCAAGTAGGCAGTTGACATCCTGAGGTACCTTTTAGGCCGGAAGTTCAGGTTAGTGTCAGATCATGCACCCCTGAGATGGATGAGGGGATAAAATGGGAAGAATGCCCAGGTGACTAGGTGGTTTCTAGCGCTCCAAGACTTTAGTTTTCATGTGGCTCTCAGGCCCAGGAAACTACATAGTAATGCATATGCCCTGTCCAGACTTCCGTGTTTAATGAATGAAGGTGCCAAAACCCCTGGCTTTGGGCAGAGGTGGGGAAATGTGACAAAGTCACTGGCAGAGTACTGGAGGGGAGATATGTTTCACTGAGGCTATTAGCTACAGTGATGTGAAACCTGGAAGTCTTTTCCAGCATCTTATGTGCTGAGAGGGTTAATCAGCCATTTTTAATCGGCTAGATTTTATGTGAATAGCTGTAAAGCGGATGGTATGCTGTTCACCATATCTTCACCCCGGGTTGTGGTCTGTGATGTGAATAACCAGTCTGTTGAGTCATGTGGTGTTCAGTATCTGGAGAGGCTAGGTCCAGAGAGAGGAGCTTGCATTTGTTGTGCTAACTCTGAACCGTGTGTAGTTAACCTTGAGTGGCCGGACCCCAGCCGATATACAGACAGTGCTGTATCTTTTTATTTTGCTTTGCCATTATGCCGGATGGGCTGTGTTTACTTTATGAACTCTAGATTGGTTTATGAAGTGTTTTAATAAACCAATCCAAAATTAAAATTTAGAGACAGTGTTCTGTGTCTACCTTTGTGTACAGCCAGGCAAGCCGCTCTACCACAATAGACATAACCTTTTTGTCTTACATCACCTGGAGTTTGTGTTATTACTCAGCTATTTCCTTTTTAATAGCTGATACTACCACCAGCTCAGGGGTACAGAAATGAGGAGCTCATTTGCTCCCACATATGCTAATTTATTCCTAGGCTGGTTGGCGGAACTGACATTATATATTGAAGCCAATGAAAAATGAACATCACATGTAGCTTGGTTGTATATGGCTTGGTTTATAGACTATGTATTGATAATGTGGACAGGGACAAAAGAATAGTTTGAGGAATTTGATTCACCTTGTAAAGTCAATTATATTGGCTTAACATTAACCTCTGCTCTTTGCGGTCAGGGAATTTCTTTTTTTTGAAGTTCGTATTTCAATCAATGAAACTGGTCACCTTTCCACAATGATCTTTTATTTTTTTTAAATTCAACTTATTGAGAAATTGCATAACAGTAAAAAAAATATTAACAATGGTTAAAAAATTACAATACATAATCATTTAACAATATCATATGTGTTATTTGCTGTTCATACACATCATTTTAATGAAGTAATACACATTATACAGGGGCCTATAGGGAAAATACAATGAAAACTGTTATCTACCATATGAGGATAAGGAGTCCCTCAAACTTCGAAGGGTAGGTTGACTAGTGGAGGGTTCATTCCAAAGTTTCCAAACCTTCTCAAATTTATTAGGACAGTGTCTATTCTTATATACTATGTTCTCATACATAATGGTGGTAGTAACCATAATTAACCAATATGTGTCTTTCTAGATAAGAAGAGAGTTTCTCGGATCATAATGAGGAGATGATGGGTTAAACCAGTGTTTCCCAAAATCCAGTCCTCACGGACCCCACAGGTCATGTTTTCAGGATTTCCTTAGTATTGCACAGGAGAAAATGTGTTATGCACACGCCCGGGCTGACTGGCGTGTGTGTGATTAGTGATCCCACTGTACCATGAACCGAGGAGTGCCTGGAGGGGCGTAACTAAGTATCAACCCGATCCGACCAAGGTCGCACGGCGGCTCAGTCGACTCCGTGGACCAAGGAGGAACCGAGCAGAGGAACCAGGTGCGACTCCAGGTCAGACCCCGGTCACAGTTGTTGACCCACACCGGGGAATGCAGGAACAGGCAGGTTAGGCTGGCATACAGGCAGGTGGGTATTGGCAAGTACGGCTGGTATGCAGACAGGTGGGTAATGGCAGGCACGGCTGGAGTGCAGACAGGAGGATACTGGCAAGCACGGCTGGTATGCAGACAGGGGGTGTTACTGGCAAGCACGGTTGCAGTGCAGACAGGGAGGCACTAGCAGGTTGGAGCGCAGGCTAGATAGGGTCCAGTACAGACCGGGATTCAGGAACAGAACCGCAGATGCGGTAGACAAGCAGAGCAGAGAGGAACCACTGGAGCGGTGGGCAAAGCTGAGCAGAGAGATACCGCCGGAGCTGTGAGCAAGGCAGAGCAGGAGGAACCACCGGAGCGGTGAGCAAGGCAGAGCAGGGCGAAACTGCCGGAGCGGTGGACAAGGCAGAGCAGAGAGGAACCGCCGGAGCGGTGAGCAAGGCAGAGCAGAGCGAAACTGCCGGAGCGGTGAGCAAGGCAGAGCAGAGAGGGACCGCCGGAGCGGTGAGCAAGGCAGAGCAGACTGGACTGAAGGTTAAGATTGCGATCTTGCATAGTGGGAGATGGTGCACTATGCAAGCACGCCGCCAGGTATGTTACAAAATGAAAGCATTCATCCAGTCTAATTTTTTGATTTTTTTTTTTTTTTGATTTTTTTTTTCCCATACCATTATTGTTTCACTCTGTAGGGAAAAAAAAAGGGGGAAGGGGACAAGGGACAAAAATAAGGAAGAAAAGTTTTTCTAGTAAAAGAAGTATAATATAATAGTCCTAATATGATCATTGAATATATGCTGTATGTGTGGATAATGCTATAGATATACATTTTTTTATATATCCACACATGCTGTATACACACAAATCAATGTTTTTAATGTTTTTTATGTGTGTGTGTGTTTTTCACTATATATTTTATCATGTATTTCAAATATACCTGTAACAACAAAAGAAATAAGGATAAGCTAAAGCTGCATACTGAAAACCACCAAGCAGCAATTAAGCTAATGAAGAACCACCAGGTCTTGACCATTTAACATAATTAATTTATTCAAGTGAACCTATATAGACTATATAACTCTAGCAGACTGTAAAGCAATATCTTACCTGAGGAAGGCTATTTTGTACAAATATATAGCCGAAACGCGTTGTTCTAAGTATTGTTTTTTTATCTAAGTAAATTTCTGAAGACTTAATACCTCCGCCTGGTGCCTGTCTCCTGGGAGCGCTGAATAGACTGGATGAATCCTTTCATTTTCTCCTGACCTTCATTTCACGTTCTCCTGGCTGAGAGATCCGTTGTATCCAGACTATAGCTGCACATCAAGGAGTCAAGGCATTTCAGTCAGACCTAAGAGGTCGATACGCTATGCCACAAGCTACATCAAAGGTGAGCAAATTGGCTTCTGAAAAATAGTTGAACTAAATAATCTGCACTTAGATCTGCACCCGTGTTTTCTGTCTTTTCCCCTCTCCTAGACCCTATAGCCTTGGGGTCATATACCTCTGATCTTAGTATTGCACAGGTGATGGAAGTATCATCAAGGCATCAGGAATTCTCTCACCTGTGCAATACTATGGAAATCCTGAAAACATGACCTGTGGGGTCCATGAGGACTAGAGTTTGGGAAGCACTGGGTTAAACCTTCCAAATGCCCAAATGACATATCGTTGTGAGTGCTTTCAAACGACGAATAATCCCATTAATATTATTAACTACACCTTCCCAAAATTCAGATATCGTGGGACACTGTGAAGTAATCTGCTTCAGACCTTCATCTGTGGCATTCTGAGGAAGAAAGTCTCTCCATTCTATGAAGCCAAACAGAAGTTAGATTGCATTGAAGAAGTATATAAAGTTGAACTAGTAAATTATTCACAGAAGTGGAGACATATTCCGACCACTCCTCCTGACTTGGCTTCTTTCATTCTCCTCTGCTGCCAATGGGGCTGGAACACTTCTTCTGTTGAGTATGTGTGTATCCCTGACAATGTAAAATTCCAATAAGAGGGATAGAGGAAATATTATGATGGTTGCCCGGGAATTGTGTTTGGAGCGTATGTCTATGCTGGAAGAACTTATAAAAGCCGTCCAAGGAATCTAATACTGATGTTGAGTATATTTAAAGGACACAAACACATACTGAATATATAATTGATAGTTTTAAAATAAAAAAATGGGTGATATAAAGTGCTGCTGAGTGTGACAGACAGGCAGGAAATATCTTCATAATTATTTATCAAAACAATAAGAGCTACACGTTTCAACATCAGACAGATGTCTTCCTCAGGTTAGGCAAGTAACATGTTACCTGCCTGTCTGTCACACTCAGCAGAGCTTATATCACCCACTTTTTTATTTTAATTTTTAAACTATTTATTCGATACATGGTGGTTCCTGAACAGGACCATCACTTGGGGCAATCTGCAGCTGATTCCTTTCATCTCTGGTTTTGAAACAGGGTTGTGCCTGTTATTTGCAGATCCCTCCAAGATGAGCGCACTACCATATGCCCTTTCTGTCAGCCCTCATCATCTCCACTTTATTAAAGATGCCTGCAGTATGGAGCGCCCTGCCTTTTCATTTAGGCACAAGGCCAAAATCCATATACCTATGTAAATAAATAAAATGTTAAGTAGAATAAATACACCGACAAATTCATTGGATAAAATAAGCCGCGATATTTATTAAAGGTTACCAATACAAATTAATTTAATTTTAAATAATTAAAACCATTAATTCATCAATAAATAAATCATTCAATAAATAATTAATCAAATAATTTATATGACCTATACAAATAACCAAGCCCACCCAGCATTACCTGGGTGACTATGCCTAAATGCCATCACTCATTAGAGGCATGACCCCCCCAAATAAACATTGCAGCCAAATATCCACGGCATTTTGTAGCCCTACGTTAAAGATATCTGCAGTGGCATGTAAAAGTTTGGGCACCCCTGGTCAAAATTACTGTTATTGTGAACAGTTAAGCAAGTTGAAGATGAAATGATCTCTAAAAGGCATAAAGTTAAAGATTACACATTTCCTAGGTATTTTAGGCTAATATATATATATATATATATATATATATATATATATATATATATACAGTACAGACCAAAAGTTTGAACACATCTTCTCATTTAAAGATTTTTCTGTATTTTCATGACTTTGAAAATTGTACATTCACACTGAAGGCATCAAAACTATGAATTAACACATGTGGAATTATATACTTAACAAAAAAGTGTGAAACAACTGAAAATATGTCTTATATTCTAGGTTCTTCAAAGTAGCCACCTTTTGCTTTGATGACTGCTTTGCACACTTTTGGCATTCTCTTGATGAGCTTCAAGAGGTAGTCACCGGAAATGGTCTTCCAACAATCTTGAAGGAGTTCCCAGAGATGCTTAGTACTTGTTGGCCCTTTTGCCTTCACTCTGCGGTCCAGCTCACCCCAAACCAGCTCGATTGGGTTCAGGTCTGGTGACTGTGGAGGCCAGGTCATCTGGCGTAGCACCCCATCACTCTCCTTCTCGGTCAAATAGCCCTTACACAGCCTGGGGGTGTCATTGTCCTGTTGAAAAATAAATGATGGTCCAACTAAACGCAAACCGGATGGAATAGCATGCCACTGCAAGATGTTGTGGTAGCCATGCTGGTTCAGTATGCCTTCAATTTTGAATAAATCCCCAACAGTGTCACCAGCAAAGCACCCCCACACCATCACACCTCCTCCTCCATGCTTCACGGTGGGAACCAGGCATGTAGAGTCCATCCTTTCACCTTTTCTGCGTTGCATAAAGACACAGTGGTTGGAACCAAAGATCTCAAATTTGGACTCATCAGACCAAAGCACAGATTTCCACTGGTCTAATGTCCATTCCTTGTGTTCTTTAGCCCAAACAAGTCTCTTCTGCTTGTTGCCTGTCCTTAGCAGTAATTTCCTAGCAGCTATTTTACCTGCTGCACAAAGTCTCCTCTTAACAGTTGTTGAAGAGATGTGTCTGCTGCTAGAACTCTGTGTGGCATTGACCTGGTCTCTAATCTGAGCTGCTGTTAACCTGCGATTTCTGAGGCTGGTGACTCAGATAAACTTATCCTCAGAAGCAGAGGTGACTCTTGGTCTTCCTTTCCTGGGGCGGTCCTCATGTGAGCCAGTTTCTTTGTAGCACTCGATGGTTTTTGCAACTGCACTTGGGGACACTTTCAAAGTTTGCCCAATTTTTCTGACTGACTGACCTTCATTTCTTAAAGTAATGATGGTCACTCGTTTTTCTTTACTTAGCTGCTTTTTTCTTGCCATAATACAAATTCTAACAGTCTATTCAGTAGGACTATCAGCTGTGTATCCACCAGACTTCTGCACAACACAACTGATGGTCCCAACCCCATTTATAAGGCAAGAAATCCCACTTATTAAACCTGAGAGGGCACACCTGTGAAGTGAAAACCATTTCCGGTGACTACCTCTTGAAGCTTATCAAGAGAATGCCAAGAGTGTGCAAAGCAGTCATCAAAGCAAAAGGTGGCTACTTTGAAGAACCTAGAATATAAGACATATTTTCAGTTGTTTCACACTTTTTTGTTAAGTATATAATTCCACGTGTGTTAATTCATAGTTTTTAATGCCTTCAGTGTGAATGTACAATTTTCAAAGTCATGAAAATACAGAAAAATCTTTAAATGAGAAGGTGTGTCCAAACTTTTGGTCTGTACTGTATGTATATATAATATATATATATATATATATATATATATATATATATATATATATATATATATATATTCATTCATCTTTTTAAAAATTACAAAAATAAAAATGGGTCAATGTTTGGGCACCCTGCATGGTTAGCACCTAGTAGCACCCCTTTTTGAACGTATCACAGCTTGAAAACGATTTTTGTAGCCAGACAAGAGGAGTCTTTTAATTCTTGTTTGAGGGATTTTCATCCGTTCTTTCTTGGAAAATTCTTCCATTTCTGTGAGATTCCTTGGTCATCTTGCATGCACTGCTATTTTGAGGTCTAGTCACAGATTTTCAATGATGTGCAGATCAGTGGACTGTGAGGGTCATTGTAAAACCTTCAGCTTGTGCCTTTTGAGGTAGTCTATTGTGGATTTTGAAGTGTGTTTAAGATCATTATTAGTGATGAGTGAGCACTGAAATGCTCGGATACTCGTTGCTCGGGTCGAGCAAATTGGAATGCTCGAGTGCTCGGTCCGAGTAACGAGCCCAATGTAAGTCTATGGGAAACTCGAGCATTTTTCCGGCGGCTCCACCCGGTGGTCTTCAGAGGGCCTAAAAATTGCCCAAATCGATGGGAACAGTGCTCAAATGACATGGGAACAGCATGGGGAAGACCCCTGGAAGCATTTCTGACTTCCAGGTCACTGCTGTCAACAATATTGTCAGAGGTATTACGCCACTTTTACAAATTCACAATAAAACATACAAAAACGAAACCAAAATGGAATTTCCTGGGAAATGTGATAAAGGCGTTATCCACTACTTTATATGATCCCCCAATGTATTTCCCCGGGCCCATAAGTGTTTCTTTAAATACCTTGTGGTGCTTTTTCTGCCTGTGAGCGGTGCTATCACTGGCCGCTCACAGGGTCCCTCTTCCGTGTTCCACCGGTGGCTCCTGGGTTGTAGGCGGGGTTACCCCGCGTGTCACACCTGCCATCCACTGCGCACTCTCCCTCTCCTCATTTACTGGGAAAACGCGCGGTGAATGCTGGGTGTGACACACGGGGTAACCCCTCACACAGCCCAGCGTCCACCGCGGGGAGCGCGTCACTGATGTCACGCCTCACTTGACGTGACATCAGTGACAGGTCACGTGATGCATCTGAGCGGCCAGCGATAGTGCCGCTCAGAGGCAGAAAAGGTACCGCAAGGTATTTACAAAAACACTTCTGAGCCCCATTGGGGGGTTCATATAAAGTAGTGGACTACTTCTTTAAGGAACATCCTTTCCAGGGTAATGACTTGTATATAAGGCAAAATAAATAACCAAAAACAAAAATGCTAATCCACACCTTGGGCTATGTTCACACGTAGCATTTTTGATGCGTGTTTGCACTTTTGCATTGCTTTCAACGGTGAAAGATACATTCACCAGTAAATGTCATTTTAACATTTTACAACTTTATCTGGCCATGTGCTGTGTGAAACATCATCAGACACATCCTGTTTCATTTATGAAGGAGGGATTGTGAAAGTCACAAACACTATTTTTACAGCCTTACTATTCTTAAAGGGCCAGCAGTCGACTATGCTTTGTTGTTCCCATTATTAAAGAGTGGGTCTCCTGTACTGTTATTGCGTATGCAGTGACTGTAAGGGCTGCCAAAAAATTGGATGCAACCCAATACCCCTTTGAAGAGACAGAGGAGGGTCTCAGTAAAAAAAAATGTTCCCATTATAAAGGAGTGGGTCTCCTATATTGGTAATGCCCATGCTGTGACTGCAAGGGCTGCCAAAATTTAAGAAAAACCCCACTAACAATTTAAAGACGCATAGAGCTGGGCCACAGTAACGACATGTTCCCATTAGAAAGGAGAGGCTCTGCTATCCAGTTATAGGGTATGCTGTGAGTCCAATGGCTGACAAAATTTAGGAAAAAACCCACTAACAGTTTAAAGACACATAGAGTTGGGCCAGAGTAACAACATGTTCCCATTAGAAAGGAGAGCGACTGCTATCCAGTTATAGGGTATGCAGTGAGTCCAACGGCTGCCAAAATTTAGGAAAAATCCCACTAATGATTTAAAGACACATAGAGCTGGGCCACAGTAACGACATATTCCCATTAAAAAGGAGAGGGTCTGCTATCCAGTTATATGATATGCAGTGAGTCCAAAGGCTGGGAAAATTTAGGAAAAACCCCACTAACAATTTATAGACACATGGAGCTGGGCCACATTAATGACATGTTCCCATTAGAAAGGAGAGGGTCTGCTATCCAGTTAATAGGGTATGCATGCAGTGAGTCCAACAGCTGCCAAAATTTAGGAAAGACCCCACTAACAATTTAAAGACACATAGAGCTGGGCCACAGTAACGACATGTTCCCATTAGAAAGGAGAGGGTCTGCTATCCAGTTAATAGGGTATGCATGCAGTGAGTCCAACAGCTGCCAAAATTTAGGAAAGACCCCACTAACAATTTAAAGACACATAGAGCTGGGCCACAGTAACGACATGTTCCCATTAGAAAGGAGTGGGTCTGCTATCCAGTTATAGGGTATGCAGTGAGTCCAACGGCTGCCAAAATTTAGGAAAACCCCCACAAACAATTTAAAGACACATAGAGCTGTGCCACAGTAATGACATGTTCCCATTAGAAAGGAGAGGGTCTGCTATCCAGTTATAGGGTATGCAGTCCAACTGCTGCTGTGATGAAAGCCGGCCGGTGGGTGCAGCTCTCTGGCGCCCCCTTACCTCTCAGGTCAGTCAAGGTACTGCACCTAGAGAAAGTAGTGCCAGGTAGCTGCAACCAGCGCAGGGAACACGGTAGAGTGTTATCCCTTCAACGTCACTAAACCGTAACGTCACTACACAGCACAACTCGCTAGCGCCCTCTTAGCCTCAGGTCAGTCAAGGAACTGCACCTAGGATAAGCGGTCGCCAGGGAGACTGTCCTGTAACCTACTGGGTATCGGGGCCCTCTGTAGTGAGGGCGGTATATATATCTTCCTTGGCCGCGCCAGGAATATATATATCTGAACCTCCGACCGTCACTACCAGCCTTCCCCAATCCCCAGTTGGTATGCTGCCACCAGTCCCTATTTTAGATATACGCCCAGTCCGTGAATGGGCCTATATCGGGTCAGCAACCAACCCTGGGTAGCGTTTTTGGCTTGAGCCGAGCTCACACGGACGTGCGTTCGTTATGCAGAATAAAAGGCAGGCCTACAATTACTTGAGGTAATTGATTATAATAATACACTAGATACACGATATACAACTAAATATACACAGGTATAAGGTCAGGCTAAACTATACAACAATGGAATACAACACACAGAATCACCACAGCATATCAGTTACCGGTTTCTTGATTTTCTTGTGACGCAGGGAGGGGATTCTGCGGTCGCAGGCACGGTTCTTTGTTACAGGCTGAGGCCTACCACCGCATGGTCAAACTGCTCCTCCCCTTGGTGGCCTCAGCTGGTGCTCAGATGTTCAGCACCCCACTCTTGGGTCAAGACTGAGGGATCTCTTGTCTGTCCTGCTATCTTACCTGCCCCGTCCCGCCCACTGCTGGTGAGGTCAGCTGGCTCAGTCTCCACCCTCAAGTCTAACTTCGATCAGAAGCCCAAATTCTAAGGAACCCAATAACTTCTTCTGGGATGGTCTCATGATACCCCCAGGGGTTCCCATGGATTCGGGCCACCGTAACCGACCTTTTGATATCAATTATGATACCATACGGTCCTCAGGAATGGCTCAGCGCTATATCTTGGCTTCCAGAGCACGTACAAACGTCTACCGCGGAGGCTTGTGTGCGCAATGGCTCCGGGACGCCGTGATATTTTTTATTGGCCCATCCCACGCAACATGCGTGTACTATTCATGTTTCTATATCTTATGCCTCCATGCTTGTGACAGACAAAGAAACTAGTCCTATGGGACAAATGGTCAGAGTTACAGATGGACGAAGCACCCCCCCTGCTAGCTGTGTTTCCTCTCGAAGTCTTTGAAGCTCCTAGCATTCAAGTGTTAAGTAGGCCCTGGGGCTTCTTATCTTACAGGAGCCTGGATGGGGGGGAACTATCTAGTTGACGTTTTAACAGAAGGTCCCAAGGGTGGGGGCTGCTGAAGTGTGGCCATCCCTGGATATGATTTATCATTACCAAGAGGGCGGCTACGGGTTCATCACACCTCCCCCTATACGAGGGCGCGAGGGGGTAGCACATTCCTGTGTTCCCCCGTGCGTCCTTCTGCACCCTCCCCTTGCCGGGATAACCCGTCAGCGTTACCGTGGTCACGGCCTCTTCTGTGGCGAATGGAGAAGTGGTACTGCTGGAGAGCGAGGCTCCAGCGTAGCAACCTGCCATTCGACCCAGAGACCGTGTGTAACCAGCTGAGGGGGTTGTGGTCCGTCTCCACGGTGAAATGGCTCCCGTACAAGTAGGGCTGCAGACGCTGCAGGGCCCATACAATTGCCAGGCATTCTTTTTCCACCGTGGAGTAAGCCACCTCCCGGGGCAGTAGCTTCCTGCTCAGGTACAAGACAGGATGTTCCTGGCCTGTCGTGTTGACCTGACTTAGCACAGCACCGAGGCCAAAGTCACTGGCGTCGGTCTGTACCACAAACGGCCGGTCGAAGTCGGCAGCTTGCAGTACAGGGGAGCTACTTAGGGCGGCCTTGAGTGCCCCGAAAGCTGTCTCGCAGGCGACTGTCCAGTCGACTGCGACGGGCAGCTTCTTCTTCGTGAGGTCCGTCAGGGGCTTGGCCAGGGTGCTATAGTGTGGGACGAACCTCCTATAGTACCCGGCGGTCCCCAAGAAGGACATCACCTGCTTTTTGGTCCTAGGAGTGGGCCAGGATGCGATGGCATCCACTTTCCCAGGTTCTGGCTTCAGAACCCCCCCGCCTACCCGGTGACCCAGGTAGAGGACCTCACTCATGCCCAGCTGGCACTTTTCCGGCTTGATGGTCAAGCCTGCCCGGTGGATCCGACCGAGCACCTGCCGCAGGTGCTCTAGGTGATCCTCCCAAGTGGGACTGAAGACTGCAATATCGTGCAAGTACGCAGCCGCGTACCCTTCAAGTCCCTCAAGCAGCGTATTGACCATCCGCTGAAAAGTGGCAGGGGCATTCTTCATGCCGAATGGCATCACTGTGGACTCGTACAGTCCAAAAGGGGTGATAAAGGCAGAGCGTTCCCTTGCCGCGGGGGTCAGAGGAATCTGCCAGTACCCCCGGCTCAGATCCATGATGGTCAGGTACTTAGCCCCGGCCATCCGATCGAGCAGGTCATCAATGCGTGGTATGGGGAACGCATCGGTGGCCGTTACAGCGTTGAGCCCCCGGTAGTCCACGCAGAACCGTGTAGTTCGGTCCTTTTTTGGAACGAGGACTACAGGCGAGGCCCACGCGCTGCTGGATGCCTGGATCACCCCCAGCTTCAGCATCTCGTCTATCTCTTGGCGCATGTTTCCCTGCACCTCGAAAGAGACCCGATATGCTGAACGCCGGATCGGCGGGTGATCGCCAGTGTCCACGTCGTGGACAGCCATCTCAGTCCTTCCGGGCAGGCTGCTGAACAGCCCCCGGAAGGGGTGCAGGGTGGTCCCCAGCTGGGACCGTTGGTCCTCCGTGAGCTGGTGGCCAACCCCCACATCCTCGATGGACCCACCCGCCTTGGCTTGGGTGAGCAGATCCAGGAGGGTTTCTACCTCTCCTTCCTCGGGAAGGTTGCACACTGGGTGGGCAGTCGCTTCCCGCTCATGATGAGCCTTCATCATGTTCACGTGGAAGGCCTTCCTCCTTCCACGGGCGTGATCCAGGGTGACCAGATAGGTGACGGCGTTGAGTTTCTGGTGCACGAAGTAGGGACCTTCCCAGGCTGCCTGAAGCTTGTTCTGTGGAACGGGGACCAGTACCTACACCTTTTGAGCCACCTGGTAGGTCCTCTCACAAGCATTCTGGTCGTACCACCGCTTCTGGTCGGCCTGGGCCTGGGCCATATTGTCCTGCACCAGCTTTGCCAAGGCCATCATCCTGTCCCGGTGGCGCACGACATACTCGATGACCGACACCTCGGGGGTGGCCAAATCCCCTTCCCATGCTTCCTTCACCAGAGCCAGGGGGCCCCTTACCCGTCGCCCGTACAGGAGCTCAAAGGGGGAGAACCCCGTTGAGGCCTGCGGAACCTCCCGGTAAGCAAATAGGAGGTGTGGGAGGTAACGCTCCCAGTCTCTCCCGTGGGAGTCGACCAACATCTTAAGCATCTGCTTTAAGGTGCCATTGAACCGCTCACACAGGCCATTAGTCTGTGGGTGATACGGGCTGGCCACCAGATGTTGCACCTGCATTTGCTTACAGAGGGACTCCATCAGCCGCGACATGAACTGGGTCCCTCGGTCGGTGAGCATTTCCTGGGGGAAACCCACTCTGGAGAAGATCTCCAGTAAGGCGGTAGCCACCTTGTCGGCCCGAATGGACGACAAAGCTACCGCTTCCGGGTACCGGGTGGCATAGTCCACTACCGTGAGTATGAAGCATTTCCCGGAGCGGCTGGGAGTGGACAGAGGTCCAATAAGATCCACAGCGACCCTCGAGAAAGGCTCTTCGATGATTGGCAGAGTTACCAGTGGGGCTTTGGAGCGCGGCCCCGCCTTCCCCACCCTCTGACAGGTGTCACACGAACGGCAGTAGGCACCCACCGCGGCTCCCATCCCAGGCCAGTAGAAATGCTGAGCTATCCTGGCCTTGGTTTTAGCGATCCCTAGGTGTCCGGCCATCGGAATCTCGTGTGCGATCCGCAACAATTCCGCCCTGAACGGATAGGGTACCACTAACTGTCGGTCCCTGGGCCACGCCTCCGGTGAACCCTGCTGGACCGTTACCCGGTACAGCCGTCCCTGGTCCCAGACCACACGCTCGCAGTCTGACTCCATGGGAGGCTGTGCCGCCTGTTCCTTGAGAGCTTTCAGGCTGTCGTCTGCTTCCAACGCAGCCTGAAATTCCTGACTTGATGTGGCCAGAATCTACGAAACTGCCACATCTTCCGTCAGCCCCTCCGGGCATGTCACCTGGCCGCTGTCTGACCCGGCAGACACTTGGTCAGAAGTGGGGAAGCCGTCGGACCTCTGCAAGGCTCCTTGGGCTCCGGCGCTCCCACTCCTGGTGACAGCGGCTATGACCGCTGTGACCGTGGGTAGTGCCCGCTTCCCCTCTGTTTCTGACCAAGCCGCCCGATCAGGCAGGCTTCCTAGGCCTTTGGACATCTCGGATGTGGGGAACTCCTGCCCTGGGGTCTTACCTGGCGGCTCCTCTCTTGGGACACCCCCACCCCCCATGGCCTGTTCCTCCCCCTGCAGTGGGCCTATACTCAGCAGCCTGGATACCCCTGGGAGCCCTACACTGCCGGTAGCTGCCCCCCTCTCCATCCCTGAGCTTCCCTCTACAGAATCCTGCCCGCCCCCTCCCTCACCGGAGGACAAGAGGTCACGGCACGCCGGCTGAGCACCTCTGCGGGCATCCCCACACTCCCCACCTGCTCTCACTAACCCTGTTTGTGTTGTGTCTGTGCAGGTGTTACCCTCAGGTTTCACTCCCTCCTCCTCAGCAGGACGCACACTACATACAACATGGTTGGCATTAGCAGCAGACAAATCAATACACTCTTGGGGGGCCAAACTTGGGGGTTCAGAGGGTACATACTGCGATACTAGACGCCCCAAGTCGGTCCCTAATAAAACATTTGCGGGAATATTTGGCGTTACTCCCACCTGCCGCATCCCCCTCCCGGCACCCCAGTCCAAATACACCATGGCAACGGGAAGTGCCAGCTCCACGCCTCCAACCCCGGAGACGGAAAGAGTCTTTCCTGGTACCAAGTCCTGGGGGACACCACCTCAGGCCGTACCAGTGTTCGTTCAGCGCCAGTGTCCCGCAGTCCCATGACCGCAGAACGGCCTATGGTGACGGGTTGGATGTTGTCCAGGGACCTACCACCACCCCCTCCCACACACAAAACATTGGGCGCTCTCTGGGACTGGGATGGGGTCTTTTGGCGCTGGGGACACTCAGCCCTAAAGTGTCCTGGTTTGTTGCATAGATGACAACGTCTTACGTCTGGTCCTTGCCTGGAGAGGGCAACAGGGGGATACACCCCTTGTGTTCTAGGGGCCGGGAAAACAGGGGCATGATTGGGCTTACCCCCTCTCCAGGTGCTGCTGGCAGACTTCTTCAGCTCAGGCGCCCTGTTATTGGCATACTCGTCTGCCAGGGCGGCTGTAGCAGAAGCCCCTGTTGGTTTTCGGTCACGGAGGAACTGTCGGAGGTCCTCTGGGCAGTTCCACAAGAACTGCTCCGTGACGAACAGTTCCTGGACCTCCTGGCGGGTAGTAAGCGCTAGACCCGAGGTCCAGTGCTCTGCGGCTCTCAACAGCGCCCGCATATGATCGGTCCAGGTGTCCTTGGGGCCACGCAGCAGGCTCCGGAACTTCTGGCGGTACGACTCGGGAGTGAGGTTGTACTGCCGGATCAGGGCCCGCTTGATGCAGTCGTAGTCCTTTACCTCCCCGGCAGGTAAGTCCCCCAAGGCATCCAGGGACTTACCCCTCAAACGGGGGGTCAGGTATCTGGCCCACTGATCCCAGGCCAGATGGTGCTGAAGACAGGTCCTTTCAAATGCCACCAGAAAGGAGTCCAGGTCCCCATCCTTCTCCAGTAGAGGGAAGTCCTCAGCTCGGACTTTGGACGACTTGGTCTCCTGATGGGTTGGTTGCTCTAGCGGAAGCCCCCGCTGGGCCAGGTCCAGTTGGTGCTGGCGCTCCGCAGCTCGCTCTGCACGCTCCGCAGCCCGCTCTGCACACTCCTCCTCCGCTGCCTTGCACTCCTCCTCCGCTGCCTTCTCTGATGCTGCCAGGAGGGTTTTGTAGACGGCATCGCCATGAGACTGGAGACTTGCCATAGCCGCTTGTAGAAGGGCTTGTGATCTGAACAGGCTGGGCTGGGTAGGTGGTGGGCAGCCCACTGCGGGACCGTATACTGGGGACTGGCTCCCTGAGGTGCCCGGGCTGGACTCCTCCTCGCCATGCGTAACATTGTCCTCCCCTCCTGCCACACGGACCGTAGCATTAGCCTCCTGCAGGGTCTTGCTCCTGGTGCCGTCTGCCATCTTGGTAACCGACACCGCTGCAACCCTGAGTTTGCACACGCCTTGTTATACTTTTAGCCTGACCGTCTAACGTTGGGCTGACCTTAAGACTCCAGCAGTGGAAGTTACCACTGGCAGTCTTTAGTGCCTGGGAGTAGGGGTCCCATAACACTATTATTCTGCAATCCCACCGCTCTGCCACCAATGTGATGAAAGCCGGCCGGTGGGTGCAGCTCTCTGGCGCCCCCTTACCTCTCAGGTCAGTCAAGGTACTGCACCTAGAGAAAGTAGTGCCAGGTAGCTGCAACCAGCGCAGGGAACACGGTAGAGTGTTATCCCTTCAACGTCACTAAACCGTAACGTCACTACACAGCACAACTCGCTAGCGCCCTCTTAGCCTCAGGTCAGTCAAGGAACTGCACCTAGGATAAGCGGTCGCCAGGGAGACTGTCCTGTAACCTACTGGGTATCGGGGCCCTCTGTAGTGAGGGCGGTATATATATCTTCCTTGGCCGCGCCAGGAATATATATATCTGAACCTCCGACCGTCACTACCAGCCTTCCCCAATCCCCAGTTGGTATGCTGCCACCAGTCCCTATTTTAGATATACACCCAGTCCGTGAATGGGCCTATATCGGGTCAGGAACCAACCCTGGGTAGCGTTTTTGGCTTGAGCCGAGCTCACACGGACGTGCGTTCGTTATGCAGAATAAAAGGCAGGCCCACAATTACTTGAGGTAATTGATTATAATAATACACTAGATACACGATATACAACTAAATATACACAGGTATAAGGTCAGGCTAAACTATACAACAATGGAATACAACACACAGAATCACCACAGCATATCAGTTACCGGTTTCTTGATTTTCTTGTGACGCAGGGAGGGGATTCTGCGGTCGCAGGCACGGTTCTTTGTTACAGGCTGAGGCCTACCACCGCATGGTCAAACTGCTCCTCCCCTTGGTGGCCTCTGCTGGTGCTCAGATGTTCAGCACCCCACTCTTGGGTCAAGACTGAGGGATCTCTTGTCTGTCCTGCTATCTTACCTGCCCCGTCCCGCCCACTGCTGGTGAGGTCAGCTGGCTCAGTCTCCACCCTCAGGTCTAACTTCGATCAGAAGCCCAAATTCTAAGGAACCCAATAACTTCTTCTGGGATGGTCTCATGATACCCCCAGGGGTTCCCATGGATTCGGGCCGCCGTAACCGACCTTTTGATATTAATTATGATACCATACGGTCCTCAGGAATGGCTCAGCGCTATATCTTGGCTTCCAGAGCACGTACAAACGTCTACCGCGGAGGCTTGTGTGCGCAATGGCTCCGGGACGCCGTGATATTTTTTATTGGCCCATCCCACGCAACATGCGTGTACTATTCATGTTTCTATATCTTATGCCTCCATGCTTGTGACAGACAAAGAAACTAGTCCTATGGGACAAATGGTCAGAGTTACAGATGGACGAAGCACCCCCCCTGCTAGCTGTGTTTCCTCTCGAAGTCTTTGAAGCTCCTAGCATTCAAGTGTTAAGTAGGCCCTGGGGCTTCTTATCTTACAGGAGCCTGGATGGGGAGAAACTATCTAGTTGACGTTTTAACAGAAGGTCCCAAGGGTGGGGGCTGCTGAAGTGTGGCCATCCCTGGATATGATTTATCATTACCAAGATGGCGGCTACGGGTTCATCACAGCTGCCAAAAGGGCATTCTGGTACTGCCCCATTTTATTAGGCCTGTCCGGCGCGGGAATAAGAGACAGAAAGTTCTTCTTGTAGCGTGGGTCTAGAAGTGTCACCAACCATATAATCCTACAACCATGCGGAGTTACATACCCAAAAATAATACCAGATGAAATAGAGATAAAGCTAAAACTTGCTTTTATTATTATTCATGATTAAAATGTATAGCAGGTCAGATGGATGGGAGTACATAAGATCAGAGTGGTAACCAATAGGGGTGGTGCGGGGTTATCAATCAAATAATGTATATAGCCAAGAAAATGTAGAGAGACTAGGCACATCAATATTTCATTCAGAGTACATTTTCACAAAATGGCAATGCCCAGACACATAGGTCATAAATGAGAAATAACTAGCAATAAGGAAAGAAGGCCTATCCTCATACATTAAGTTTTGCTACTAACATAGTAAATAGAGATAGTTCGAGAACAGTGAAGGGGAGTCACAAGGACTACCCATATCTCAACCCATATAACTCACCCATCCTGAGGATAAGTACCCGTTACCACGCTGGAGCCCCGACGCGCGTTTCGCGTGTGCTTCCTCGAGGGGCTGTGGTAAATATGTGTGGGGGCATCCTCTATATAGCTATCTGGGTAGCGGTAATTAACACATGCTGGTGGATCGGCGCGTGCGCGATGGTGTCCTCCATTCCCGTCGCGTCATATCCGGCCTATTCCTGATGGGAGTGTGGGTGGGAGCAATTGTTCCCGTGACATTACCAACCCACATTCCCACCATATGGAAGCCCTACAGGACGCAACTCGACATGTGGGCCACCGCGCACGCGCTCCCTGCCACAGCCATTTGTAAAAAGGGAAGAAGTGAGGACGACACTGGTGACTTCCTTAGGAAGGTAGATGGCTTGTACCTTGACAAAGATATGTTACTGGTTGCAGTTGATGTGGAATCACTGTATACCAGTATTGGACATAAGGATGGTTTACAGGCCGTGGAGTTCTTTCTTGGCGCCAGTGGTCTGGATGTTTCATTGCGGTTCTTAATTTTGGAACTGTTGCAATTTGTACTCACTCATAATTTCTTTACATTCAAGGATATGTTCTTTTTGCAAAAACGGGGCACTGCGATTGGCGCGGCGTGCGCGCCGTCCTATGCTAATCTCTATCTTGGTTTCTGGGAGAGGGAGATTTTCTCGGACGGCGCGGGCGCCGCTTCCCATGCGTAGTGCTGGTATGCATTTATAGATGATGTTTTCATTATTTGGCAGGGTCCCGAGTCCGCATTGAATGACAATGATCTTAATATTAAACTCACATATAAATGTGAGAAACATCATATTGATTTTTTTAGACATCAAGATTATGGTCCAACAGGATGGCCTGATACAAACAGATGTTTTCCGTAAAGAAACATCAATGAATTCTCTATTGCATGCAAATTCTGCACATACATCAGCAACAATTCGGGCCATTCCTGTTGGACAATATCTTAGAATGAAACGTATCTGCTCTACGGATGAGATTTTTGATGCCCGGGCTCGTGACCTTAGTCAAAGATTTCACGAACGCGGTTACAGCTACCGTTGCATTAAAAAGGGCTACAGGCGTGCGAGAAGAACTCCACGACAGTCATTATTTAATAACTCCTGTAAACAATTGGAGAGGGATCCACCTATTAGATTCATATTTACTTTCAATAATTGTTGGTCAAAGATTAAACGGATCCTGACCAATCATTGGCCTGTTCTCAAAACAGAACCCACTTTAAATAAAATTTTACCTGATAGACCCATGATGACAGCCAGAAGAGGTAGGAGTCTTAGAGACTCCTTGGTGAGAAGCCACTATGTTGCTCCTACTCCCGCCCTATTTGATGCTGGGAAACAGAGATGGGGTTGCTTCCCCTGTGGGTCATGTCTAGCCTGTAGAAATATTACGCGTGCCGCTTCATTCAAGTCGTTTGATGGGGTCAGGGATTTCAGAATTACGCAGTACATCTCCCGCAGCTCTAAATACGTTGTGTACCTGGCCAGGTGCCCCTGTAACCTCTATTATGTAGGTTTAACTTCCAGGGAACTTCGAGTTCGTGTCAGGGAGCACGTCAGGGATGTTATGGCTGCAGGAGATGTACTTGATCCAACCACTTTAAAAACTATCCCACAGCACTTTAGGCAGCGCCACAACTGTGACCCCTCCGATCTCAAATTTGTGGGAATTGATAAAGTGCATCTTGGCACTAGGGGTGGAAATTATAAACGCATTTTGGCGCAGCATGAGTGCCGTTGGATAGTTAATCTGGATACCATGATGCCGGCGGGGTTGAATGAACAACTTAGTTTTGCCTCATTCCTATAACTGGGTAATCGTTTCCTCTATGTTTTTAATGTGTGTTCTAATTTTTATTTATTCTTTATAGTAGGGTTTCACATTGGGGTTTTCCTCCCTGCATATCTGAGTGTGTTCAGGATCTCTTGAAGACTGAGGGACTGGCCACCATCCAATACATTTGACACTGTGAATTGGCTTTAAGCTTTGCTCCACAGGCACCATGTCTGTTATCAATATACCGTAATATGGAATGCAACTTATGTGTATGTACTTACGTCTTTCGTTCTGTGGTATGTTGATATGTGGCAGCTTCTTACTTCCCTATTGTTTCCGTGCTCTGTGTCTTTCTATTTGTCTCCGTTTTGATCTTTTTTGGTTGCCCTCACTTCTTCCCTTTTTACAAATGGCCGTGGCTGGGAGCGCGTGCGCGGTGGCCTATATGTCGAGTTGCGTCCTGTAGGGCTTCCGTATGGTGGGAGTGTGGGTTAGTGACGTCACGGGAACAATTGCTCCCACCCACACTCCCATCAGGAATAGGCCGGATATGACGCGACGGGAATGGAGGACACCATCGCGCACGCACCAATCCACCAGCATGTGTTAATTACCGCTACCCAGATAGCTATATAGAGGATGCCCCCACACATATTTACCACAGCCCCCCGAGGAAGCACACGCGAAACGCGCGTCGGGGCTCCAGCGTGGTAACGGGTACTTATCCTCAGGATGGGTGAGTTGTATGGGTTGAGATATGGGTAGTCCTTGTGACTCCCCTTCACTGATCTCGAACTATCTCTATTTACTATTTTAGTAGCAAAACTTAATGTATGAAGATAGGCCTTCTTTCCTTATTGCTAGTTATTTCTCATTTATGACCTATGTGTCTGGGCATTGCCATTTTGTGAAAATGTACTCTGAATGAAATATTGATGTGCCTAGTCTCTCTACATTTTCTTGGCTATATACATTATTTGATTGATAACCCACCACCCCTATTGGTTACCACTCTGATATTATGTACTCCCCTCCATCTGACCTGCTATACATTTTAATATTGTGTCTTTTTTAATCATTAATAATAATAAAAGCATGTTTTAGCTTTATCTCTATTTCATCTGGTATTATTTTTGGGTATGTAACTCCGCATGGTTGTAGGATTATATGCATATATTTTGGAGTGCCTATATTAGGATTATTTATCATATTGTTCTGCTCAATTGTGTAAGTGTTAGCAACCAGTAATGACTGTCACCCAAAATTTGGAGAACGCGAGGGTCACGGGAAAGGCAGCGCAACATAAAGTCAGCCATGTGTGCCAGACTGCTAACGGGCAAGACTTCCGTATTGTCACCCAGAGGACGACTCACCATGCTCTTCTCCTCCTCCTCCCTGTCCTCAGGCCATCCAAGCTAAACAGACGGTATGACAGTTGTGCAGGTAATACCTTCTATAGCGCAGGAAACTAGCTCCTGTTCTTCCTCCTCTTCCTCATTGTCACCCAATCCACATTAAGATGAGATGAGGCTGGGCTGTGTGGAATCACCCTGTATGATTCCTTGCTCCATCTCATTGTGCTCAGCCTGCAATGCATCCTCTTTAATTGTGAGCAGAGAGCGTTTCAGAAGGCACAGAAGCGGGATGGTGACGCTAATTATGGCATCATCGCCGCTCACCATCGTGGTGGAGTACTCAAAGTTTTGGAGGATGGTACATATGTCTGACATCCATTTCCACTCCTGAGTAGTGTTGAGCATTCCGATACTGAAATATCGGGTATCGGCCGATATTCACTGTATCGGAATTCCGATACTTAATTCCGATACTTTTATAATATCGAATACCGGAATCGGAAGTTCCCATAATGCCTGCGCTCTGCAGTGTCTCTGAAGGATGACAAGCTGGATGGCAGCGCTCAGCTGCGATCCAGCTTGTCATCAGAATGCCATCCCAGCGTGGGAGAATTCTCCTGATTGTTTAAAAGCCGGCGCGCGGTAAAAAGCCGCCGGCTTTTAAACAATCACGCAGCCCCATACTGCTTCCCCGCAGCCTCCCACCCCGATCCTCCGCTCCCCTCGCCACCTCCCATCCCGATCGTAAATTAGGACCGGGCGGGGAGCGCAGCACCAAGGAGCGAAGGACCCGGGCGGGGAAGCCGGCAGTGAAAAGACTTCACCGCCGGCTTTCCCGTTCTGTGCTGCGCTTTCCCGCCGGTTATTTCAAATGAACAGCTGAGGTATCAGGTGATGCCGATCAGCTGTTCATTTGAAGTAGCCGCGGTGCCCTCAGAGGGTTCATGTGAGTTCATGCTTGACTGCATGAACTCACATCAACTTTCCCACGGCCGCACAGGTCAGCCACACCTCCCGGACCCGTCATGATTAGTGTGTGCGGGGTGTGTGTGTGTGCGGGGTGTGTGTGCGGGTGTGTGTGCGGGGTGTGTGTGTGCGGGTGTGTGTGCGGGTGTGTGTGCGGGCAGACATAGGCCGATGTGACACTACTACTCCCATCGGCCTATGTCTGTCCCCCGTCCACTCCTGCCAGCAGGATCAGCTCGATGGGAGCAGTAGTTCCCATCAGACTGATCCTGCTATTTAAATTGCCCTACTGTGTCCCCAATAAATGTTAAATACATGTCATTGGTGGCCAGTGGTTACCTAAAAGAAATTAGTTCATACATTACCTGTCCCCGCCGATCGCCACCTAAAATAAAGTAAAAAATAAAAAACTACACCTATACTCACCAAGACACCTAATTCCCCGAAGCCATCGATCTCCTGTAATAAAATATAAAATAATAAACCACAACCTTATCCTTACCCCTCTGTAGTAGTCCACGAGTGTCCCACGAAGATCTCCAGTTCAGAGCAGCCACATAGAATGTGACCGCTCTGAACCGCTGCCGCCGCTAGAATGACGGGGCCGTAAGGGTTCACCGGAGTTCAGGCAGCGCTGCTCCGGTTAGCTCCTTTACGGCACTGCTGTATCGTGAGAAATTCCCACGGTACAGCACTGCCGTAAAGGAGGTCTCCGGAGCTGCGCTGCCTGAATGCACTCCGGTGACCTCAGTCAGTGGCTCCCGCTGCCGGGAGCGGACGTGTTCCCGGCAGCGTGAGCTTACAGCAGCCATGCACAGCTGTCACCATCTCCAGATGTGACAGCTGTGCATGGGAGATCAGCGCAGGAACGTGGACAGGTAACTATTTTTTTTTTAGTAAACTAAGAATTAAATAAAATGGTGTTTTATTTCAAATAAATTATTTTTTTCTGGGTGTAGTGTGTTTTTTCTTTTTAACACTTTGTAGGTTAGTAATGGGGGTGTCATATAGACGGCCATCATTACTAACCTGGGCTTCATGGCAGCTGGCGCTGACATGAACCCCACCACTATTACCCCCTGCCACCGCACCAGGGCAGCGTGGAAGAGCGAGGCTAAGTGCCAGAATTGGCGCATCCTATGGATGCGCCATTTCTGGGGCGGCTGACGGCTGGTGTTTCTAGCCTGGGAGGGGGCCAATATTCATGGCACCCTTCCTGAGCTATTAATATCAGCCCCCAGCTGTCTGCCTAGCCTTTGCTAGCTATTAAAATAGAGGGGACCCCACGTCATTTTTTTTTGGGGGGTCCCCCATTTTAATAGCTAGTAAAGGCTAGGTATTCAGCTGGGGGCTGATATTAGTAGCCTGGGAAGCTCCGTGGGTTTTACCCCCTTCCCAGGCTTCAAACATCTGCCCCAGCCGTCTGCTTAACCTCCGCTAGAGACTAAAATTATGGGGGATCCCACGCCATTTTTTTTTTAAATAAATCCTTTATTTTAACACTAAATGACATTTGAGGACTTAATAAAGATGCAGTCCCTAAATTATTATTTATTTTTTAATAAATTTTTCCCAAAACTTTTGACGTGGGCTTCGCCATATTTTTGTATGCCAGCCAGGTACAGCATCCAGCTTCTATGAACGCGCCATTTTCCGGGGCGGCCGCGGACTGCAATTTTCAGCGGGGGGGGGAGGGCAAAAAGCTTGGGCCTCCCTGCGCTGCAGATTCCATCCCCCAGCTGCCTAGTTGTACCTGGCTGGACACAAAAATAGGGAGAAGCTCCACGTTTTTTTTTTTTTAATTATTTCATGAAATTCATGGAATAATTAAGAAAAAAAGGGCTTCCCTATATTGTTGTGTCCGGCTAGGTACAAATAGGCAGCTGGTGGTTGGGGGCAGCCCGTTCCTGCCTGCTGTACCTGGCTGGACACAAATATAGTGTGAAGCCCCACGTCAATTTTTTTTTAATTATTTCAGGAAATTCATGAAATAATTAAAAAAAAATTATGTGGGGCTTCGCCCTATAATTGTGTCCAGCCAGGTACAGCAGGCAGGAACGGGCTGCCCCCAACCACCAGCTGCCTATTTGTACCTAGCCGGACACAACAATATAGGGAAGCCCTTTTTTTCTTAATTATTCCATGAATTTCATGAAATAATTAAAAAAAAAAATGTGTGGCGCTTCGCCCTATTTTTGTGTCCAGCCAGGTACAACTAGGCAGCTGGGGGCTGGAATCCGCAGCGCAGGGAGACCCAAGCTTTCTGGGCCACCCCCGCTGCAAATTGCAGTCCGCAGCCGCCCCAGAAAATGGCGCGTTCATAGAAGCGCCATCTTCTGGCGCTGTACCCAACTCATCCAGGGCCCTGGTGCGGTGGCTCACTGGGTAATAAAGGGGTTAAGGCCAGCTTGGCATTATCAGCTGGCCCTAAGCCCAAAATTCATGGGGTCACGCCAATATTAGACATGACCACCATGAATTTCTAGTAAAGTATTTAAAAAAACACAACACCCAGAAAAAAGTCCTTTAATTGAAATAAACACACAATTCTTTATTGTTCTAAATTAAACCATACTTACCACCACGCCCATTCCAGCTGAAGCCAACGATCTCCTGCAATAAAAGTAAAATAATAAAGCAACCTCATCCTTACCTTTCCATGGCTCCCACGACAGCTTCAGCTCTGCTACATCGAGATGACAGGCTGGACCGCAGCAGAACGCTGCCATCCATCCTGTCATCCCGCAGACACTGAGAAGCGCAGGCATACTTCCACTCCTCAGTGTCTGGCTGTGACGGCATCCAGATGAGCCGAGGTCATGTCCAATGAACTCCGCTCACTTCATGTACGTCACTGACAGCGTGGGAAAATTCTCCTGCACTCAGCACTTCAGCGTGAGAATTTTCCCACGCTGTCAGTGACGTGCATGAGGTGAGCTGAGTTCATTGGACATGACCTCACCTCATGTATGTCACTGACAGCGTGGGAGAATTCTCACGCTGAAGCGCTGAGTGCAGGAGAATTTTCCCACGCTGTCAGTGACGTGCATGAGGTGAGCTGAGTTCATTGGACATGAACTCGGCTCATCTGGATGACGTCACAGAGAGACACTGAGGAGCGCAAGCATGCCTGCGCTTCTCAGTGTCTGCGGGATGACAGGCTGGATGGCAGCTTTCTGCTGCGGTCCAGCCTGTCATCTCGATGTAGCAGAGCTGGAGCTGTCCTGGGAACCATCGAAAGGTAAGGATGATGTTGCTTTATTATTTTTCTTTTATTGCAGGAGATCGTTGGCTTCAGCTGGAATGGGCGTGACGGTAAGTATGGTTTAATTTAGAACAATAAAGGATTGTGTCTTTATTTCAATTAAAGGACTTTATTCTGGGTGTTTGTGTTTTTTTTAACTTTGACTATGGGGTTAGTAATGGGGGTGTCTTATAGACGCCTCTCCATTACTAACCTGGGCTTGATGTCAGCTGGCATTATAAGCTGACATCAACCCCAACCCTATTACCCCCTGCCACCGCACCAGGGCAGCGTGGAAGAGCGAGGCTAAGTGCCAGAATTGGCGCATCCTATGGATGCGCCATTTCTGGGGCGGCTGACGGCTGGTGTTTCTAGCCTGGGAGGGGGCCAATATTCATGGCACCCTTCCTGGGCTATTAATATCAGCCCCCAGCTGTCTGCCTAGCCTGTGCTAGCTATTAAATTAGGGGGGACCCCACGTCATTTTTTTGGGGGGGTCCCCCATTTTAATAGCTAGTAAAGGCTAGGTATTCAGCTGGGGGCTGATATTAGTAGCCTGGGAAGCTCCGTGGGTATTACCCCCTTCCCAGGCTTCAAACATTTGCCCCAGCTGTCTGCTTAACCTCCGCTAGAGCCTAAAATTAAGGGGAACCCCACGCCAATTTTTTTTTAAATAAATCCTTTATTTTAACACTAAATGACAAGTACAGTAATCAACACTATCACTGTACTTCATATATATGTGACTGACATGTTTCTATCTATCTAATCTATGTGTGATTCTCTATTCCTTCTATTCTAAATTGTCGGGTACAGATGCTGAATTGCCGGCCGGCTTTCTTAAAGAGACGGTGCATGAAAACACTATTATTTTTTTAAATAAATCCTTTACACTAAATGACAAGTACAGTAAGCAACACTATCACTGTACTTCATATATATGTGACTGACATGTTTCTATCTATCTAATCTATGTGTGATTCTCTATTCCTTCTATTCTAAATTGTCGGGTACAGATGCTGAATTGCCGGCCGGCTTTCTTAAAGAGACGGTGCATGAAAACACTATTATTTTTTTAAATAAATCCTTTACACTAAATGACAAGTTCTGTAAGCAACACTGTCACTGTACTTCTTATATATGTGACTGACATGTTTCTATCTATCTAATCTATGTGTGAAGCTCTATTCTGTCTGTTATAAATTGTCGGGTACAGATGCTGAATTGCCGGCCGGCTTTTTTAAAGAGACGGTGCACGAAAACACTAATATTTTTTTTAATAAATCCTTTACACTAAATGACAAGTACAGTAAGCAACACTGTCACTGTACTTCATATATATGTGACTGACATGTTTCTATCTATCTAATCTATGTGTGAAGCTCTATTCTTTCTGTTGTAAATTGTCGGGTACCGGTGAATGCCGCTGATGAATTGCCGGCTTTTCATGTCATTCTACATTATTCTTAGTTGTTTTACTTCATGTAGAATTAACCTACAAGGAAAGAAAGGGTTTATTTTCATTCCGATATTTGTGTCCCATTGACTTGCATTGGTTTCCGGTATCGGAATCGGCGATATCCGATACTTTTTGGGTATCGGCCCGATCCAATCCGATACGATATTTCCTGATATCGGAAGGTATCGCTCAACACTACTCCTGAGTTCTTATGTGTGGAGTTTGACCTGAATAACGACGGCCTTGTTGATGCTGGTAGTCAACAACTGCCCTCTACTGCTCACAAAACCTTCCCAACATCTGCAATGTAGAGATCCAACGTGTGGGGACATCGAACACCAGTCGATGAGCAGTAAGCTGCAAACGCTGCTGAAGCATGGCAGGAGCGGCGGAAGCTGTAGCTGACTTTCTAAAATGGGCACACACGCCGCGTACTTTGACAAGTAGATCCGGGTAGGTTTTGAGAAACCGCTGAACCACGAGGTTAAGAACATGGGCCAGGCATAGTACGTGTGTGAGCGCGCCTCGCCTCAGAGCCACCACCAGGTTCCGACCATTGTCACACACGACCATGCCTGGCTATAGGGTGAATGGTGTCATCCCCAGATATGCCTGCTCTTTCAGAGCTGTCTACAACTCTTCAGCGTTGTGCGGTTTGTCAGCTAAGCATATTAGCTTCAGCACAGCCTTGCGACTGATGTGCTCATTTCGGAGATGGAGGCTAAAGAGGAGGAGGTGCAGGAGCTGTAGAATGTGGGGGCAACCCTGATTGACCCAGGGCCCGCAATCCTCGGCGTCGGGAGGACGTGTTCCGTCCCAAGGTCCGACTGGGTCCCGGCTTCCACTATATTAACCCAGTGTGCCATCAGCGAGATGTACCATCCCTGCCCACAAGCACTTGTCCATGTGTCCGTGGTTAGGTGGACCTTCCCAATAACTGCGTTGTTGAGGGCACGGCTCGTGTAATGCGTGGACGGCACATCGGGAGAAATATTGGCAGCTGGGGACTTCAGTCTCCACGAGCCTAAAAGGCAACATTTTGAGCAGAAGCATTCGCGAAATGTGTGAATTTAGTAGTGTTGCCTTTGGGGCGTTGATTGCGTATTTGCACTTGCGTTCCAAGACTGGGGTATGGACAACTGAATGCTGCGCTGGGACCAGAAAGTGGACGTGCTTGCTGATGGTGCTATTTGAGAGTGTGCAACGATACGTGCAGGACGAAATGCATCTTGGCATGCGCCATGGACAGGGAACTGGTGTGCACGCAGAACAGCGGAAGAAGCAGTGGTGTCACTCACAGACACTGTTTCTGGAACCTGGTGTTCGGCCCACTTAGTCGGGTGCTTTGCTGCCGTGTGCCTGATCATGCTGGTGGTGGTCAGGCTGCTAGTTTTGCTACCCCTGCTGATGCTGAACTGGCAGGTGGTGCAAATGGCCTTTTTGGGGTTATCTGCAGAGTCTTTAAAAAACAACCAGACTCGGAAAGACCTATCAGTTGTACTGTCAACTTGAGTCGTGTTGGCAGTACGAGGAAAGCTTTCCCGCCTTGTGTCTGCAGCCACCACACTGCTTCTTCCTGCCTGTTGTGGTGCTACGCCTCCCTCCTCCTGTGTGCTGCTGTCCTTGCTCTGTATGTTACCCTGCCAGGTTGGGTCAGTTACTATATCATCCATCACCTCGTCTTCCACTTCCGTACCCTTGTCCTCCCCCTGATTTTCTGGCAATTGTGTCTCACCATCATCATCCACCTCTTGCAACAGTTTTCCCACCGTTGCCTTCATGTGACCGTGGCTGCTCCAACATTTGGGCATCGCTATACGTGTTCTCCTCTTGACTCGCTTGAAGCTGGCCGGGCGAGAAGCCCAAATCTACAAATGGAAAAGTGAACAGCTCTTCTGAGTGTCCAAGTGTGGGATCAGTTGTCTCCGGGCTCTTGGCATGGCGGGAAGAAAGAGGATCAGCGGTCGTGTGACCCGTCACATGACTAAATGATGTCATGGCAGGTCCTTTTAGACTATCGCGAGCTGCCGGCAAGCCAGGACGGATCAGATAAAGACACCGGGGGCCATCAGAAGGTAAGTATAATATTTATTTTTTACCATTCTTTTACGGTCACACTATTTAAATCCATGCCGGTTGCATGGATTTATATAGTGTGACCAAGTTGTCAAGCACTTTCCAAGTGATGCTAAAATCGCTTGGAAAGCACTTGACAACCCGCATGCGGAAATGCATGTGAAAAACGCTTCACTTCCGCTTGTCTCTGGCAGGAAAAACGCATGTAAAATCCGCATGCGTTTTTTATGCCAGGGAGATGCAGAAACGCTCAGGAAAAATCCGGAGCATTTCTGCATCGTGGGCACAAAGCCTTAGAGATTATTTCATCTTCAACTTGTTTAACTCACAATAGTTCACATAACAGTAATTTTGACTATGGGTGCCCAAGCTTTTAGAAGCCACTGTAAATGGAGGAAAAGCAGAAAAATATTTACCTGAAAATACTTGTTCAAGATTCTCAATATTTTATAAATAACTTATTAATGGTTTACAATAATGTACATACACTACTATGTTATACACTACTTATCTTACATTACTACAGACTATACATTATGCATAACCATATCACAATACACTGCAACACAACTCACATGACACGATATACACAAAAGACGCATATCATTAGTCACATTATGCAATACACATAAAGCATTTGCTGTCTTCAGGGGTAGGAATGCTGCGGCACAGTCCACCATCCTTACACTTATGTAAATTTCGTCATCTCATTTACCTGTGATGGAGAAAATAAAGAATCCTCCATTATTGTAAACCATTAATAAGTTATTTATAAAATATTGAGAATCTTGAACAAGTATTTTCAGGTAAAATATTTTTTTTTTACTAAAAAGTAGGTAGGAGTATTTAAAACAAGAAAATGATAAGGGTGCCCATACTTATGCACCTGTCAAATTTTGTTTGAATGCAGATTGCACATTTTCTGTTAGTACAATAAACCTCATTTCAAGGCAGAAACATTACTGTGTCCAACAGTTATTACATATATCAAACTGAAATAGCTGTTGCAAAAACACCAATTTTTATAAAACAATAAGCTTAAGATTAATAGGGGTGCCCAAACTTTTTCATATAACTGTAGTTAGTTGACTGTAGTGTAGGTAATGATTAGTGATGAGCGAGCAATAAAATGCTCGGATACTCGTTGTCCGGGTCGAGCAAATTGGAATGCTCGAGTGCTCGGTCCGAGTAACAAGCCCAATGTAAGTCTATGGGAAATTTGAGCATTTTTCCGGCGCCCCCCCCTTTCCCCGACGGTCAGCAGAGGGCCTAAAAACTGCCCAAATCGAAGGGAACAGTGCTCAAATGAAATGAGAACAGCATGGGGAAGATCCCTGGAAGCATTTATGACTCCCAGGTCACTGCTGTCAACAACGTTGTCAGAGGTATTACGCCACTTTTACAAACTCACAATAAAACATACAAAAACTAAACCAAAATGTATTTTCCTGGGAAATATGTCAAGGAACATCCTTTCCAGGGTAATGACTTGAATATAAGGTAAAATAAATAACCAAAAACAAAAATGCTCCTCCACACCTTGGACTATGTTCACACGTAGCGTTTTTGATGCTTTTTGCACTTTTGCATTGCTTTCAACAGTGAAAAATGCATTCACCGGGAAATGTCATTTTAACATTTTACTACCTTATCTGGCCATGTGGTGTGTGACATGGGAACAGCATGAGGAAGACCCCTGGAAGCATCTCTGACTCCCAGGGCACTGCCTAAAACTGTGGTCATCTCATCAGACGTTCTTATATTACTGCGGTAATAATACAGACATTTTTGGCAACGTGACAAATCTTAAACTCCATTTAAAATGGGCAAGGTGTGTGTCCAGGGACAGGAAAGTGGACATTATGGTGATAGTGCACACAGAGGCCGTGGGCAAGATTAAACTGTGTCTGCTGAGGGAGCACAACAAACACCAACATCATGTCGAACTACCTTCCTGTCCCAATTTCCAGGGGGCCGCAGAACACCACTATTAAAGCCAGAGCAGTATGAAAAGGTTGTTGGTTTGATAGCAGATGAAGTTTCCAGTCAGTTTGCCACCACCACCACCCTGTGTTCCACATGGTCCAGTCTCAGTAGATGTGAGTCTGGACCACATTATTATTATTACTTTATCACCATTTATTCCATGGTGCTTTTCATGTGAAAAAGGGGTATACATTGCAAAAACAATTACAATAATCTTGAACAAAAATGTGACAGCAACTGGTACAGGAGAGGAGAGGACCCTGCCCGTGATGGCTCACAGTCTACAAGGGATGGGTGAGGATACAGTAAGTGAGGATAGAGCTGGTCATACAGTGGTATGGTGAAGCGAGGGTTACTGCAGGTTGTACGCATGTTGCAAGAGGTGGGTTTTCAGGTGCTTTTTGAAGGTTTAAACAGTAGGCGAGAGTCAGAAATGGTGGGGTAGAGAGTTCCAGAGAAGGGGGGATGCGCGGGAGAAATCTTGTATGCGATTGTGGGAAGAGGAGATAAGAGGGGAGTAGAGAAGGATCTCTTGTGAGGATCGGAGGTTGCGTGCAGGTAAGTACCGATAGACTAGGTCACTGATGTATGGAGGAGACAGGTTGTGGATAGCTTTGCATGCCAAGGTTAGGGTTTTGAACTGGAGCCAGTGAAGGGATTGACAGAGAGGAGATGCCAGGAAATAGCGAAGGGACAGGTGGATTAGTCGGGCAACAGAGTTTAGGATAGATTGGAGGAATGCGAGAGTGTTAGAAGGGAGGCCACAGAGCAGGAGGTTGCAGTCGTCGAGAAGGGAGATGATGAATGCGTGCACTAGTATTTTTGTAGATTCGTGGTTGAGGAATGTGCGGATCCAGGAGATTTTTTTCACTTGGAGTTGGCATCTTCTTCACCCTGATCCTCCTTCCTCCCACCATTCCAAGAGCCTTGAGACAATTGATCCCACACTTGGACACTCCTAAGAGCTGTTTTGTTCATCTTTCCATTTATAGATTCTGGCCTCTCTCTCTGTTCGCTCGGAGGAGGAAAGAGCTTGGATATGTGGTTTGAAGGCGAGATTAGAGTCCATGGTTAACAAAAGAGCTGTTCACTTTTCCATCGATAAATTCGGGCCTCTCGACCGGCCAGCTTCGGGCAGGGCAACAAAAGATCGCATGTAGCAATTTGAGCAGCCATGGTCTCCCGAAGGTGATGGTGGGAAAGTGCAATTACTGTTGCAAGAGGTGGATAATGATGAGACACAATGGACAGAAAGTCAGGAGGAGGACAAGGGTGCGGAAGTGGAAAACAAAGCGAAGGACGATGAAGTCACTAACACAACCTGGTAAGGGGACATGTAGAGCGAGGACAGCAGCACACAGGGGGAGGGAGGCGTAGCACCACAACAGGCAGGAACAAGCAGTGCGGGGGCCACAGACGCAAGTCGGGCAACTGCTCTCCGGAACACCAACACGACCGAAGTTGCCAGTACAACTGTTAGGTCTTCCCGAGTCTGGTTCTTTTTTAAAGACTGTTTAGATAAGCCCAAAAAGGCCATTTGCAACATCTGCCAGGCCAGTATCAGCAAGAGCACCAAAACTACCAGCCTGACCACCACCAGCATGCTTAAGCACATGACAGCAAAGCACAAAGCACATGACAGCTGAACACCAAGGTTCAGAAACAGTGTTTGCGGGTGACACCACTGCCTTTTCTGTTGATGTGCGTTCATGCCAATCCCCTGTCCATGGCGCCTGCAAAGATTCCTCCCGCCCTGCACCTGTTGTTGTAGACTACCATCACCATCCACGTCCTTGGCCCTTTGCAGCATTCAGTTGTCCCATCACAGTCCTTGGAATGCAAGCGCAAGTATGCAGCCAAACACCCACCCACAGGCCGCAATACTAAACTGCCAAATTTCTAGACTGCTTACACTTGAAATGTTGCCTTTTAGGCTTGTGGACGTGGAAGCTTTCCACAACCTCATGGCGACGACGGCTGGGTGTCCATACTCGGGTCCCCAGCCGCCACAATTTATCCCGGTATCGTATCCGCCATCCAGAAGCGCTGGTCCCAGAACATTAACTGTGCTTCCCCAGTGCACTTACTGGGAAGGACCGCCTAACCACAAATACGTGGACAGGTAAATGTGGCCAGGGACGGTACGGAGCCAGTCTACAGTAAAAAAAACAGCCATAGAGTGTCCGGGAACCTTCCCACACACTTTTCTTAGCCACGGCTGCTTCTCGGCAGGGTTGGACGGGCTCACCATAGACCCAAAGACTCCTCCAGTGGGCCCTGGCTTCTCTTTCAGGAGATTTCATAGTGCCGAGGAGAAGTTGTGATAATGATAGAGGCCACCATCTCCTTAGCTTGCTGCTGGTACTTTTCTATGGGAATCAGCTTGGCTCCAACCAGCCTGGAATATTTCCAGTGGGGGCATGATGCCATGGTATTAGCAATGCCCCCAGTACCAGTAGCGAAGTCATCCACATTTTCCCTTTCTTCTGCCCAAATACATTAGTTACTCAAAAAGGAGCTGAAGATACTGAGTGGCAGTAGGTGCAAGTTTCTCCAGCATGTTTGATATCTGAGGGAGAACAGAGAAGGCAGCACAGTGGCTCAGTGGTTAACACTGAAGCCTTGCAGCGCTGGGGTCCTGGGTTCAAATCCCACCAAGGTCAATATCTGCAAGGATTTTGTATGTTCTCCCCGTGTTTGTTTAGGTTTCTCCCTCAGTAAAAAAGCAGCCATAGAGTGTCCAGGAACCTTCCCACTGACTTTTCTTTTCTTAGCCAGGACTGCTTCTCTGCAGGGTTGGACGGGCCTCCTGATTGAGGTTAGTTCATGATAGCGCAAACTTTGCAGCTGCCATGGGGCTCTTGAGCGGGGGAGAAAGGGGGGCCCTCAGAATCAAATCCTCTGGTGGGCCCAAGGTTTTTCAGTCTGATACTGCTTCTCGGTGAGAGTTGTATTTCACCACAGCCATATTCTTTAGCTCTGTGAAAGGACTGGCATGGAGGGATACCATATCTACTCCAGCTCTCATTTCTCCTCCACCAGGTACCGCTCATTGTCACACACGACCATGCCTGGCTGTATGTTCAGAGGTGAGGGCCACTGATCAGGCTGCTGTGTTACAGCTTTCAACACCTCTGCAGCGGTGGGCGGTTTGTCACCTAAGCATTAAGCATATTATCTTCAGCACAGTCTGTTGCCGCTTGGCGAAGGCAGTGCTGCAGTGCTTTCAGCTTGTGACTTATGTGGTCATTTCGGAGATGGAGGACAAACAAGAGGAGGAGGATTTGGTCCAGGAGCTGAACAATGTGATTACATTGAGGTTACATTGGCGAGTCTGGTTTTTATACTAAAGAAAGATCCTACTATGTTTTTTTTTTGGTTTTTTTTTACGTCTCTTCAAATGTGTATTGGAGTTCATCCTAATATTTGGCAGCCCTTGAAATTGCTGCATATACTATAACAGTATAGGAGACACACTCCTTAATAATGGGAAGGACATTTCAAATAGATTGTATATTCTAGAATATTAACTGTCTTATCTGAAATTATTTTACAGGTGAGGTATCGCAGTATGGATAGCGTATTACGTTGATCTAGACAGGTATTATTGCCTTATACTGCATGCTGTTGGTGCCCAAAAAAATTTAAATCTATTCTATTCCCTATCGATAACGCTGTTAGATTAATTTACAATAGGGACAGGTGCTGCTAGGTGGTACCATCACCAGCTACAGATGAGTGTTCATTCTGGTCGCATAAATGTCTTCCACAGTCCATAACTTGATTTTTTTTATTTCTTTGCCATTATATACAAGTCATTACCCTGGAAAGAATGTTTCTTAATATTTTTTCCATTTTAGCTTGTTTTTTGTATGTTTTTTTTTGTCAGTCCGCAAAAGTGGCATAATACTCTGACAACATTGTTCACAGATATGCTCTTCGTCAGCGGCCAACTGTGAATAGGTTTTAACCCACAACTGCAATACTTTAAATGGAGTGTAATATTTGACACGCTGACAATAGTTTCTGGATTATTAGGGCAGTCATATAGGATAACCTCTGATGGCCATGGTTTCAAGCAGTCGCTTAATAGTATGGTATTTGTCAGCGACCAAGTGTCAATTGGTTCAACAATCAGTGAATATGAATAGCGGTACCAGAGCGCCAATAACAGGGCAAAAATATTAAAAGGACTGATTTATTAATACACACAACGCGTTTCGGTGGACACAGCCACCTTCATCAGGTATGACAAGCAGCAAACAATTGATCCTTATATACATTTGACTAGGTATACAATTACTTAAAAGGGGCGGGGCCAGATACAGAGTAATACCTCTATATATGTATTAATAAATCAGTCCTTTTAATATTTTTGCCCTGTTATTGGCGCTCTGGTACCGCTATTCATATTCACTGATTGTCCCTTTCCCCCTGTTGGGGTGCGGTAGAGCTGCCTTTAATCTATTGTTCTTTCACCTGTGGGAGAAATTTAATTAGAATTACTACCCTGGTTTTCCAAGCTGCGCTGCCCTAACCCCTCCAGAACGCTGCCGGGGGTGTTGGTGAAGCTGGGCGTCCATCTCGGCGTTACATGCTACTAACCTGACCACGTGATCCACCACCGAGAGATCAGGATCTGTGAACGCCGCTGGAAATAGATGACAGCCACCAACAGAGCGGAGCTTGTGGAGCTGTACACTGGGGTTGTGCAGAGGTGCACAACTTCACAAGGTTAGTAGCCATCCCAACACCCCTCTAACAATTGCAATACTGAGTCACCCATTGCGCCTTGTTCTCTCCTCTCTTTACAAATTGGTTCAACAAAACACAGGTGGGTGACTTTAAATGGAGTGGAATATTTGGCACACGCCACAAAATTGGCACACAGTAATATGAGTAAAACTAAAAAAATCTGGCTCTATTCTCCGAACAAGTAAATGGAGCTGTAAAATGGTGTACATTAACACACTGCTACAATCTATAAATGGAGGACAATATTTTCCACGTTCACTACAAATGGCTGGATTTGAACCGCATTTATATGTCATACGTCTGACAGAGAACCACGGTTTTAAATAGTAGGCCTGTAGTTTACTAATACTATTCTTCAGAGACCTAGTATGAATAGCTTGACCGACACACTGCAACGAAATGGAAAGCAGAAATGGCTGATTTTGGAACACAGTTATATGTGAGATATGTCTGACAGAGAACCACGATTTTAAATAGCAGGCCTGTAATTTACTAATACTGTTCTTCACAGAGACCTAGTGTGAATAGCTTGATTGACACACTGCAACAAAATGGAAGGCAGAAATGGCTGATTTAAGAACACAGTTATATATGAGATATGTCTGACAGAGAACCATGGTTTTAAATTGCAGGCCTGTAATTTACTAATACTATTCTTCACAGAGACCTAGTGTGAATAGCTTGACCGACACACTGCAATGAAATGGAAGGCTGAAATGGCTGATTTTGGAACAGAGTTATATGTGAGATACAGTACATCTGACAGAGAACCACGGATTTAAATAGCAGGCCTGTAATTTACTAATTCTATTCTTCACAGAGACCTAGTGTGAATAGCTTGACCGACACACTGCAATGAAATGGAAGGCAGAAATAGCTTATTTTGGAACACAGTTATATATGAGACACGTCTGACAGAGAACCACGGTTTTAAGTAGTAGGCCTGTAATTTACTAATACTATTCTTCACAGAGACCTAGTGTGAATAGCTTGACCGATACACTGCAACGAAATGGAAGGCAGAATGGCTGATTTTGGAACACAGTTATATGTGAGATACGTCTGACAGAGAACCACAGTTTTAAATAGCAGGCCTGTAATTTACTAATACTATTCTTCACCGAGACCTAGTGTGAATAGCTTGACCGACACACTGCAATGAAATGAAAGGCAGAAATGGCTGATTTTGGAACATAGTTATATGTGAGATACAGTACGTCTGACAGAGAACCACGGCTTTAAATTGCAGGCCTGTAATTTACTAATACTATTCTTCACAGAGACCTAGTGTGAATAGCTTGACCGACACACTGCAACTAAATGGAAGGCAGAAATGGCTGATTTTGGAACACAGTTATATATGAGACAAGTCTGAGAAAGAACCACAGTTTTAAATAGCAGGCCTGTAATTTACTAATACTATTCTTCTCAGAGACCTAGTGTGAATAGCTTGACTGACACACTGCAACGAAATGGAAGGCAGAAATGGCTGATTTTGGAACACAGTTATATGTGAGATACGTCTGACAAAGAACCACAGTTTTAAATAGCAGGTCTGTAGTTTAGTAATACTATTCTTCTCAGAGACTTAGTGTGAATAGCTTGACTGACACACTGCAACAAAATGAAAATCTAAGCCAATATTTTCCACGTTCGGTTCAATTTTCTGGATTTTTATCGCTGTAATATGGAAAAGATCTGGCTGTATTCTGCAGTGCTAACAAGCAAATGAAGCATAAAAAATGTGTACTCAGGATTGCTTTTTAAGCAAATAATTAGGATTAAGATAAAAAAAAAATGGCCCTGGCCCCTGATATATGGGGCTATGTCTACAAATAGATGTCAGAACAGCAGCAGCAGACAGAACATTCTATGGACCCTCTTGTGCTGTATCATGCACTGCAGTCTATCACATACCCTGCCTGCCTTGGTTTTTTAAGCAAATAACCAGGATTAAGATAAAAAAAATTGGCCCTGGCCCCTGATATATGGGGCTATGTACAGAAATATACAGTGGGGAAAAAATATTTAGTCAGCCACCAGTTGTGCAAGTTCTCCCACTTAAAAAGATGAAAGAGACCTGTAATTGACATCATAGGTAGACCTCAACTATGAGAGACAAAATGAGAAAACAAATCCTGAAAATCATATTGTCTGATTTGGAAATAATTTTTTTTCAAATTTTGGTGGAAAATAAGTATTTGGTCACCTACAAAAGTTCATCTCAATACTTTGTTATATATCCTTTGTTGGCAATGACGGAGGTCAAACGTTTTCTGTAATTCTTCACAATGTTGGCACACACTGTTACTGGTATGTTGGCCCATTCCTCCATGCAGATCTCCTCTAGAGCAGTGATGTTTTGGGGCTGTCGCTGGGCAACACAGACTTTCAACTCCCTCCAAAGGTTTTCTATAGCAGAGGTCCCCAACCGCCGGTCCACGGACCAGGACCGGGCCGTTGGGGTTTTTCAGCCGGTCCGCGGCGCCTCTGACAGTTGTAGAGGATCAGCAGGGAGAAAGCCAGCATGTGATCAGTAGCCTATAAGAAAAGAGGAGGAGGGACTGGCAGTGAATAGATAATTAGCCATGCGGCCCTACTCGCAGAATGTGCTCAGGCAGGAGCAGGGACAAGCAGGTCATGTGTGTCCAGCGCTCCTTCCCCTCCTGCTAGCTGCGAGTTGGAGGGGGAGGGGCTCTGGATGCTAATGGGCAGCTAGATATGACGTCAGGTGTCCCACCCTTATGACTCCTGTATCTGTGTTCTGGTGTCGTGCGGCCCAGCAGCAGATTTTCTGGTTAAAGTGAAAAAAGCAAATAACAGTGAAAATTCATAGCAGCAGTGGCTGTGTCCAGTAGCAGCAGTAGTGGTCATCATCATCAGATGGGACCTAGATGGGACCGTCTTGTTGCAGGAAAACAAGCCCAGTGCTCCCACTGATCCAGGGAAACAAGCCTGGTGCTCCCACTCATTCTGAACCTATGGTAAGTTGAATCACATTCTCATTATGAATGTCATAATTATATGATAAGTATGCACTAAGCTCCACCCCTCCATAACCCCACCCACATATGACCAAAGCCCCGCCCCCACCCCCACCGGGCCATTGAAAACTGGTCTTGCTTAAAGCCGGTCCCTGGTGCAAAAAAGTTTGCCGACCACTGTTCTATAGGGTTTAGATATGGAGACTGGCTAGGCCACTCCAGGACCTTGAAATGCTTCTTACGAAGCCACTCCTTCATTGCCCTGGTGGTGTGCT
This sequence comes from Phyllobates terribilis, assembly GCF_046119375.1. NCBI lineage: Eukaryota > Metazoa > Chordata > Amphibia > Anura > Dendrobatidae > Phyllobates > Phyllobates terribilis. The sequence continues at coordinate 417,052,988 of NW_027362761.1, read as the reverse complement.
TGGGATCATTGTCATGCTAAAAGACCCAGCACATTTCATCTTCAATGCCCTTGCTGATGGAAGGAGGTTTGCACTCAAAATCTCACGATACATGGCCCCATTCATTCTTTCATGTACACTGATCAGTCGTCCTGGTCCCTTGGCAGAGAAACAGCCCCAAAGCATGATGTTGCAACCCCCATGCTTCACAGTAGATATGCAACTCAGCATTCTTTCTCCTCCAAACACGCTGAGTTGTGTTTCTACCAAACAGTTCTACTTTAGTTTCATCTGACCATATGACATTCTCCCAATACTCTTCTGGATCATCCAAATGCTCTCTAGCAAACTTCAGACGGGCCCGGACATGTAATGGCTTAAGCAGGGGGACACGTCTATTACTGCAGGATCTGAGTCCCTGGTGAGTAGTGTGTTACTGATGGTAGCCTGTGTAATGTTGGTCCCAGCTCTCTGCAGGTCATTCACTGGGTCCCTCCGTGTGGTTCTAGGATTTTTGCTCACCATTCTTGAGATCATTTTGACCCCACGGGGTGAGATCTTGGGTGGAGCCCCAGATCGAGGGAGATTATCAGTGATCAGAACAGCAGTAGCAGACAGAACGTTCAATGGACCCTCTTGTGCTGTATCATGCACTGAGGTCTGCCACATACCCTGCTATCACCACTGAATATATACAGCTGGATTAGTCCTTAGAAGGACTGTTAGTTCAGCTGGATATATATGTTGTGGAATACCTATACTAACTATAAACAAGAGAATCTCTCCCTGACTCAGCAGCATCTCTCCCTACACTGCCTGATTCCGGGGTACACTGTGACGAGCATAGCGGCGCCAGGTCTTATATAGATCTGATGACGCTGTGCAGCCAGCCAATCACTGTAATACCCACAACCAGCATGGCTACGGCATTACAGTGCGTGGCAAGCAATCCCTGCATGTTCATTGGCTCTCTAAAGAGCGCCAAACATGCAGGGTGGGTACCCGAGTTCCCGCCCGAGCAACCTGGAAATACTCGCCAAGCGCCGAGCTTGTCAAGCACCGTGATGCTCGGGCGAGTACCGAGCAGTGGCGAGCACATTTGCTCATCACTAGTAGTGTTGGTAGGGTAAGTTAGGATAGAGTTAATGTTTTGGGACTAGCTCACAGGGGTGGGGTTGGCGTTAAGGCAAATGATGACTGCTTCTTGTGAGTTCGAGAGTTAAAGTTTGGAGTGCAATGTGAGCAGTGCTGTCTAATGGGTGATCCACAGTAAGAGGAGACCAAGCTCTAGGGATAGGGAGATCCTGAAGAGAAGTGACTGACGAGACATAGTGACCTTCCAGAGAAGGGTCTTTGGAGAGGACGCTGAGTCACGAACCCCAGGGTTTGTAATGCAGAAAGTAATGTGCCTAAACAGGACTGAGTACATGGGACTAGTGTGAGTTCCGAGTGGTAGATTCAGGTTTCCAGTCGTGGAAGAAATAGAATGCGGAACCGCTGAACAAGTTAGTTGACTTGCTGATCAATACTGTAGTGTTGGAACTTTGTTGTAGCAAAGTAGGTCTGCAAAGCCTGAAGTAGTATACAGAGGAAGGTAACTGTGTGAAAGAAAATGCTTCATACTGTAAAGGAAATGTTTATAAGACTTTGTACTTGCTATTAGTGATGAGCAAGTGTGCTCGTCACCGCTCGGTACTCACCCGAGCATCTCACTGCTCGAGATGCTCGGCGAGTATTTCCAGTATGCTCGGACTGGAGCTCAGTTCCCCGCCCTGCATGTTTGGCGCTTTTTAGAGAGCCAATGAACATGCAGGGATTGTCTACCACTCACTGTAAAGCCATAACCATCTTGGTTGTGGTATTACTGTGATTGGCTGGCCGCATAGCGTCATCGGGTCTATAGAAGACCTGGTGACGCTATGCTCGTCACAGTCTAACCTTCAGACAGAGTAGGGATAGGTGCTGTTGTGTGATGGACAGAATTGGCGGTGTAATAGTTAGGTATAGGTATTCCACACCAGGATACATATCCATCTGAACTAACAGTCTTTCTGAGGACTAATCCAGCTGCATTTATTCAGTGTTGATAGCAGGAGTTAGGCAGGCAGAGAAATTTGTGAACACTATACTAGAGGGTTAGAGCACCCTCTAACCAAATAATCATCTCTCCTTCCCTCTTACCTCACCACCTGACCTCATCTGCAGACCTGCTCCTCAACCTCAGATTTATCCTACCAAAACATAAAACAAGCCAGACACTCTCTCATTCTCCCACCTGCTCTCCCTCTCTCTGCTTCTCCTCACTGCTGGCGACATATCTCCCAATCCTGGACCCCCACACCTTATACCTCCCACCAATTTCCTATCGCTTCCAACCAACTTCAAACTACTTCAACCTCTCCCAGGTAAAACCCATGCCCCGGAGGCCCACCCCCCTGCTCCCTCTCTCTGGAGCACTCTGGAATACCCGCTCTGTCTGCATCAATCTCTGTTTTGTCCACGGTCTCTTTAGTTCTCGTAATGTCTCCTTCCTGGGCATCACAGAGACATGGTTGGCACCCTCCGACACTGCGTCCCGTGCTGCGCTGTGTTACGGTGGCCCCTACTTCACCCACACTCCTTGCCCCTTCTTTTGAAGTCCACTCTGTCCGCATCTACTCCCCCTCCAACCTCCAAGTGGCTGTTGTATACCGACCTTCAGGCCCGGTCACTGCCTTTATTGACCAATTCTCCACCTGACTTCTTTACTTTCTCTCTGACATTCCCACAATCATCATGGGTGATTTCAACATCCCCACTGACACTCGCCAGTCAGCAGCATTCAAACTCCTGTCGCTTACTTCATCTTTTGGACTTACTCAGTGGTCCTCCTCAGCCACCCACACAGACAGACACAAACTAGACCTCATTTTCACCCGACTCTGCTCCCTATCTAACCTCACAACCAGTGGCGGAGCGCCAATGGCGCCAGGCCATGCCACTGCTATGGGGCTCATGACCCGGGGGGGTCCATGAGCCTGGAGGGCCCCAAAGCAGCAGGGGAACGAGGAGAATAGGTGTGTATTGGGGGGAGGAAGGTTGCGTCGGCTGAGGAGCGGGGCACACACAGTAGCCGCTGCTGCAGCTACCACATGTGTCCGCTGCTAAAGGGACATGAATATTCCCTCTTTTCCACTCCCATGGGCGTGGAGAAGAGGGAATATTCATTCTCTTTAGTAGCGGGCATGGAGGAGCGGTGAGCTGCGGCTCCTGCTGACAGTGCCTGCTACTAAAGAGAATGCATATTCACTCTTCTCCACGCCCATGGTCCCGGTGTGGAGAGGAGTGAATATGCCGGAAGTAGCAGCTCACCTCGACATCTGAGAGCGCGCGCTGCTCAGATGCCGACATGAGCTGCCTGGCAGACAGGACGCAGCAGCGCTGGAGCAGAGGTGAAGAAGGAAGGTGAGTATAAGTGTTTATTTGTTTGTGTGTGCAGTGATGGGGTCACACATACCAGGATTGGCGGGGTAAGGAGGCCACACATACCAGGATTGGGGGTGAGGAGGCCACACATACCAGGATTGTGGGATGAGGGGGGCCACACATACCAGGATTGAGGGATGAGGAGGTCACGTATACCAGGATTGGGGATGAGGGGGGCCACACATGCCAAGATTGGGGGATGAAGGGGGCCACACATACCAGAATTGTGAGATGAGGTGCGCCACACATACCAGGATTGGGGGATGAGGGGGGCCACACATACCAGGATTGGGGGATGAGGGGGGCCACACATACCAGGATTGGGGTATGAGGGGGGCCACACATACCAGGATTGGGGGATGAGGGCGGCCACACATACCAGGATTGGGGGATGAGGGGAGCCACACATACCAGGATTAGGGTATGAGGGGGGCCACACATACCAGGATTGGGGGATGAGGGGCGGCTCACAAACCGGGATTGGGGGATGAAGGGGCCATTCATACCTAGATTGGGGTACGAGGGGGGCCACACATACCAGGATTGTGGTATGAGAGGTGTCATACATACCAGGATTGGGGGATGAGGGAGCAATGCGTACCAGGATTGGGGGATGAGGGGTGCCATGCGTATCAGGATTGGGGGATGAGGGGTGCCATGCATACCAGGATTGGGGGAGTAGGGAGCAATGTGTACCAGGATTGGGGGATGAGGGGTGCTATACGTACCAGGATTAGGGGATGAGGGACGCCATATGTACCAGAATTGGGGGATGAGGGGTGCCATACGTACGAGGATTGGGGGATGAGGGGTGCCATACGTACCAGGATTGGGGGATGAAGGGTGCCATACGTACCAGGATTGGGGGATGAGGGGTGCCATACATACCAGGATGGGAAAATTTACCAGTAGCTGCTGCATTTCCCACCCTAGGCTTATATTCGAGTCAATACGTTTTCCCAGTTTTTTGTGGATTATTTTAAATATACGGTATTTTAAAATCAGTGAGTACGTGGTGCCCATAATACTGCAGTACTATGTGGGGCATTATACTATATGGGGGCTGCATTTTACCCTATGGGGTGTGTAATATACTGTATGGAGGACTATATTGGAGTGCATTATATTCTATGGAGGACCATGGGAAGTTCATTATACTATATGGAGGATTATGGGGGGTGCATTATACTACATGGAGGATTATGGGGGGCTCATTATACTATATGGAAAGCTATGTGGGGACCATTATACTGTATGAAAGCAATTTTATGGTGTGAAGGTTTATGTGGGGTCCATCATACTGTTTGGAGGGCTGAGTGGGGGCCATTATACTGTTTGGAGGGCTAGTGCAGGTTATTATACTGTATGTAGGCCCATTATACTGTATGGAGGGCTGTGTAGGAGTCACAGTTGGGGGATCATACTGTGTTAGGATCACCATACTTTGCCAGAGGAGTTGAAGTGGGGTACAATAGGGTCATTATACTGTGCATGTGGAGGCTAATGTGGAGGAATGCACCATGGGGGTATCATACTGTGTTTGGGGGGCACCTTTATTGGCATCATACTTTATGGGGGCAATGAAAGAGGAATCTCGGACTTCAGCAGGAGGAAAATTACTAATTAAATGCTGGAAAGTTGTGAGAACTGCTCTTCTGTGACACAGACAAATATTTATTTTTTGTGGGGGGGGCCCAATTGGAGCTTCTGCTATGGGGCCCCAAGATTTTTATCTACGCCCTTGCTCACAACCTATCCCTATCTGACTACCATCTACTCACGTTCTCATCCCTGTCATCCTCACTTGTCACCTATGTCCAGCAACTAGCACACCCCCAGAAACCTTGCACATCTAGATACTCACATACTCTCTGACTGTATTCTACCACTGACATCCATATCTTCACTCCACGACACAGACAGAGCCACTGCTTTCTACATTGCTACTCTCGCATCAGCTATTGACTCGGTCGCCCCTCTTGTGCATGGCAGAGTGCGACAAGTCAATAGTCAACCCTGGCACAACAACCTCACTAAACAACTTTGGCCAGCGTCCAGAGTTGCGGTGCGGCATTGGAAGAAAACACATTCGCACGATGACTTCACTGCATTCAAACAAGCAACACTCGCATTCAAATCAGCCCTCACCTCTGTTAAACAGGCCTCCTTCACAACCCTCATATCTTCCTTATCTTACAACCTCAAATAGCTATTCAACACTTTTAACTCTCTCCTCTGCCCTCCACTGCCCCCTCCATCATCTCTGCCGAGGAGTTTGCCACACAATTCAAAAACACTATCGACCAAACAAGGCAAGTCTTTACTGTCCAACCACCACAACCCCTTTGTTTTCCAGACCATTGCCTTCCTCCATAACCTCCCTTTCCAACATCACGGAAGTAGACCTTACTCTTCTCTCCAAATCACACCTCACCACTTGTGCACTCGACCCCATCCCATCTCCTCCCCAACCTCACCTCCATGCTCATCCCATCCCTAACCCATCTCTTCAACCTATCACTGTTAGAACCCTCCTGTTTGTTTTTTCTATCTTGTGTTTTGCGGTCGCGTGACCATCTGACTTTATATTCCAGCTCCGCCCTTTTGGCTGTGCTGGACTTCAGCGTTTGACTGTTTCTCTAGCCAGGTGCTTCGGTGCCTTTCTCTGTCAGTTTGCTTGGTCCTTCTGGGACCTTTAGTACCTTTTTGTCAGTTTGTCTTTTTGTGTTCTGCAACAACTTCTCTGTTTAGGAGGTGTCCCATTTTTGTCCCAGTCCTTAGTTCTTTTAGGGACCCCTTCCTTAATGCTATAGGTCTTTGTTCAGACTAGCCGTGGACTAAGGCAGGTCTGTTCGCTAGGAACAGGCAGCCCGCTACATCGTAGGGATTCAGCTTAGTCTTACTGTAGGGACAGCTTTCCCTATCTTTCCTTAGTTCATGTTGCAGATCATAACAATCACTACCTTCTGGTACCTTCTCCTCTGCCTTCAAACATGCCACAATCACACCCATCCTCAAAAAGCCATCCCTCGACCCAACCGCCTTGTCCAGCTACCGCCCCATATCGCTGCTCCCATTTGCCTCCAAACTCGACAATTATCTGTACTCCTTCTTGACTTGTTCTCCACCTTCGACACAGTTGACTACTGTCTCCTACTACAGATCCTCTCTTCTTTTGGCTTCAAAAACCTTGCTATATCTTGGATCTCCTCATACCTTTCTAACTGCACATTTAGCGTCTCCCACTCCCACACTACCTCCCCATCCCACCCCCTCTCTGTTGAAGTCCCTCAAGGCTCTGTCCTAGGACCCCTACTCTTCTCAATCTATACCCTTGGCCTGGGACAGCTCATAAAATCCCATGGCTTCCAGTACCATCTGTACGCTGATGACACTCAGATCTACCTCTTTGGTCCAAATGTCACCTCTCTGCTGTCCACAATTCCAGCATGTGTATCAGCCATATCCTCCTTCTTCTCCTCTCGCTTCCTTAAGCTTAATGTGGACAAAACTGAACTCATCATTTTTCCCCCATCTCGCATATCTTCCCCACCTGATCTTCTATCACAATAAATGACATCACACTTTCCCTTGTACTGGCAATCCACTGCCTCGGAGTAACCCTTGCATCTGCCCTGTCCTTCAAACTCCACATCCAAGCTCTCGCCACCTCCTGTCTCCTCCAGCTCAAAAATATTTCCAGAATCCGTCCTTTCCTCAACCCTCAATCTATTAAACTGCTTGTGCATGCCCTCATCATCTCCCGCCTCGACTACCGCAACAGCCTCCTCTGTGGCCTACCTGCTAACTCACACCCTTCCAGTCTATCCTTAACCTCTGCACCATTCCTTTCCATCCTTAACCCTCTGTACCATTCTATCATTGTTAGTTTGTTTACTGTAAGTGATATCTGTATTTGGTATGTAACCACTTCCTATGTACAGCACCATGGAATCAATGGCACTATATAAATAAATAATAATAATAATACAGCACAATAGTGTCCATTGCACGTTCTGTCTGCTGCAGACTGTTACAGATAGCCATTGGACTAGATATCAGGGCTTTTTTTTTTTTGCTCTTTATCCTGATTATTTTTTGAAAAAGTCATAGTGTCCATCATTTTACTGCTCCATTTTTCTGGTTAGCACTGCAGAATACAGCCAGATCTTTTCAGTCATCAGATGTATCCATAAAACCGCAGTACAAATCCAGCCATTTGTTAGGGACCATGCAAAATATTATCCTCCTTTTACAGTTAGGCAGCAGTGTGTCGATGGAGCTATTCACACGTGGTCGCTGCCAATAATAGGAAACTACAAGGCCGGTATTTAAAACCATGGGTGTCCGTCAGACATATCCCATATAACTGCTGTACAAATCCAGCCAGTTGTAGGGACCGTGCAAAATATTATCCTCCTTTTACAGTTAAGCAGCAGTGTGTAGGTGAAGCTATTCACATGTGGTCGCTGCCATTAATAGCAAACTACAAGGCCGGTATTTAAAAGTGTGGGCGTCCGTGAGATGTATCCCATATAACTGGGGTACAAATCCAGCCATTTGTAGGGACCGTGCAAAATATTATCCTTCTTTTACAGTTAGGCAGCAGTGTGTCAGTGAAGCTATTTACATGTAGTCGCTGCCAATAATAAGAAACTGCAAGGCTGGTATTTAAAACCGTGGGCGTCCGTCAGACGTATCCCATATAACTGGGGTACAAATCCAGTCATTTGTACGGACAGTGCAAAATATTATCCTCCTTTTACCGTTAGGCAGCAGTGTGTCGGTGAAGCTATTCACACATAGTCGCTGCCATTATTAGGAAACTACAAGGCCGGTATTTAAAACTGTGGGCGTCCGTCAGAAGTATCCCATATAACTGCGGTACAAATCTAGCCATTTGTAGGGACCGTGCAAAATATTATCCTCCTTTTACAGTTAGGCAGCAGTGTGTCGGTGAAGCTATTAACATGTGGTCGCTGCCAATAATAGGAAGCTACAAGGCTGGTATTTAAAACTGTGGGCGTCCGTGAGACGTATCCCATATAACTGCAGTACAAATCCAGCCATTTGTAGGGACCATGCAAAATGTTATCCTCCTTTTACAGTTAGGCAGCAGTGTGTCGGTGAAGCTATTCACACGTGGTTGCTGCCAATAATAGGAAACTACAAGGCCGGTATTTAAAACCGTGGGCTTCCATCAGACGTATCCCATATAACTGCGGTACAAATCCAGCCATTTATAGGGACCGTGCAAAATATTATTCTCCTTTTAACAGTCAGGCAGCAGTGTGTCTGTGAAGCTATTTACACGTGGTCACTGCGAATAATAGGAAACTACAAGGCCGGTATTTAAAACCGTGGGCGTACATCAGACGTATCCCATATAACTGGGGTATAAATCTAGCCATTTGTAGGGACCATGCAAAATATTATCCTCCTTTTAACAGTTAGGCAGCAGTGTGTCGGTGACGTGGTCGCTGCCAATAACAGACAGGACATTCAGTGTCTCCCACTAACACACCACCTCCTCATCTCGCCCCCTATCTGTCGGTGTCCCCCAAGGTTCAGTTCTAGGACCCCTGCTCTTCTCCATCTACACCTTTGGCCTGGAGCAGCTCATAGACTCTCACGGCTTTCAGTATCACCTCTATGCTGATGATACACAGATGTACCTCTCTGGACCCGATATCTCCTCCCTACTAACCAAAATCTCACAATGTCTATCCGCTGTCTCATCCTTCTTCTCTGCTAGATTTCTAAACTTACCATAGATAAAACAGAGTTCATCATCTTTCCACCATCTCATTCACCCCCCCATCTGACCTATCTATCAATGTCAATGGCTGTTCACTCTCCCCAGTCCCGCAAGCTCGCTGCCTTGGGGTAACCCTGGACTTTCCTTCAAACCATATATCCAAGCACTTCCTGCCGATTCCAACTCAAAAATATATCCGCACATTCCTCAACCACGAATCTGCAAAAACACTAGTGCACACCCTCATCATCTCCCGCCTTGACTACTGCAACCTCCCCCCTTCCAGCACTCTTGCATCCTTCCAATCTATCCTAAGCTCTGCTGCCCGACTAATTCATCTGTCCCCACGCTATTCCCTGGCCTCTCCTCTCTGTCAATCCCTTCACTGGCTTCCCATTGCCCAGAGACTCCAGTTCAAAACCCTAACCACGGCTAATAAAGCCATCCGCAACCTGTCTCCTTATATCTGTGACTTCCTCTCCCGGTACATATCTGCATGCAACCTTTGATCCTCACAAGATCTCCTGCTCCCTTCTTATCTCCTCTTCCCACAATCTCATACAAGATTTCTCCCGTGCATCACCCATACTCTGGAACTCTCTACCCCATCATATCAGACTCTCGCCTACCTTGGAAACCTTCAAAAGGAACCTGAAGACTCACCTCTTCCGACAAGCCTACAACCGGCAGTAACCATGGCTCCACCATACCGCTGCACGGCTAGCTTTACCCTCACCTACTGTGTCCTCACCCATCCCTTGAAGACTGTGAGCCCTCGCGGGCAGGGTCCCCTCTCCTCCTGTACCAGTCGCCCTCACGTTTTGTTAAAGATTATTGTAATTGTTTTTGTATGTATACCCCTTTTTTTCACATGTAAAGCGCCATGGAATAAATGGCGCTATAATAATATATAATAATAATAATAATAGGAAACTACAAGGCCGGTATTTAAAACCGTGGGCGTCCGTCAGATGCATCCCATATAACTGTGGTACAAATCCAGCTGTTTGTAGGAACCGTGCAAAATATTATCCTCCTTTTACAGTTAGGCAGCAGTGTGTTGGTGAAGCTATTCAAACGTGATCGCTGCCAATAATAGGAAACTACAAGGCCGGTATTTAAAACCGCGGGCGTCCGTCAGACGTATCCCGTATAACTGCGGTACAAATCCAGCCATTTGTAGAGACCGTGCTTAATATTATCCTCCATTTAATATGGGCAAGGTGCATGGCAGCGGACGGGGAAGTGGACGGCATGGTGTTGGTGCATGCCGAGGCCGTGGGCAAGCTGAAATTCTGCCACAACAAGCACCAACATCTTGTCGCCCAACCTTCCTGTCCCAATTACTAGGGGACCGCAACACACCACTATTGAACCCAGAGCGGTGTCAAAAAGTTGTTGGTTTGATAGCAGATAATGTTTACAATCACTTTGCCACCACCACCTCCACCCTGTCTTCCACATGGTCAAGTCTCAGTAGCCATGAGTCTGGACCACATATTCCTCACCCTGATCCTCCTTCCTTCCACCATGCCGAGTGCCCGGAGACAACTGATCCCACACTTGGACACTCCAAAGAGCTGTTCACTTTTCCATTTATAGATTCTGGCCTCTCGTCCGGACAGCTTCAAGTGGGGCAAGAGGAGATCGCATGTAGTGATGCCCAAATATTTGAGCAGCCACGATCACACGAAGGCGATGGTGGAAAAGTGCAATTACTGTCACAAGAGGTGGATAATGACGAGACACAATTGCGAGAAAGTCAGGAGGAGGACCAGGGAGCGGAAGTGGAAGACGGGGTGGTGGATGGTGAAGTCACTGACCCAATCTGGCAAGGTGACATGCAGAGCGAGGACAGCAGCACACAGGGGGGGAGAGATCTAGCACCAAGACAGGCAGGAACAAGAAGTATGGTGGCCACAGACACAAGGCGGGCATCCGTTCCCTGGAACATCAACACAACGGAAGTTGCCAGTACAACTGTTAAGTCTTCCCGAGTCTGTTTTTTTTTAAAGACTCTGCCAATAACCCCAAAAAGTCCATTTGCAACATCTGCCACGCCAGCATCAGCAGGGGTAGCAAAATTAGCAACCTGACCATCATCAGTATGCTCAGGCACATGACAGCAAAGCACCCTACTAGGTGGGCTGAACCCCATGGTCTAGAAACTGTCTGCGGGCGACACCACTGATTGTTCCACTGTTGTGCGTGCACGCCAATCCCCTGTCTATGGCGCATGCTAAGATGCCTCCCACCTGTCGTTGCACACTCGCAACTACCACCATCACCATCCACGTCCTGTTCCCAACGCAGTGTTCAGTTGTCCCTACCCCAGTCCTTTGAACGCAAGCGCAAATACGCAGCTAACGCCCCACAGGCCACACTACTAAACTCACACATTTTGCGAATGCTTGCGCTCAAAATGTTGCCTTTTAGGCTCGTGGAGACTGAAGCTTTCCGCAACCTGATGGCGGCGGCCGTCCCTCAGTACTCTGTTCCCAGCCACCACTATTTCTCTTGGGACGCCGTCCCCACATTACACAAGCACGTGTCCCAGAACATTAGCCGAGCCCTCAACAATGCAGTTACTGGGAAGGTCCACCTAACCACGGACACGTGGACGAGTGCTTGTGGGCAGGGACGGTACAGCTCGCTGACGGAACACTGGGTTAATATAGTGGAAGCCGGGACCCAGTCAGACCTTGGGAAGGAACATGTCCTCCCGACGCCGAGGATTGTGGGCCCTGGGTCAGTCAGGGTTGCACCCACATTCTACAGCTCCTGTACCTCCTCCTTGTTCTCCTTTTCAGCCTCCATCTCCGAAATGACCACAAGAGTCGGAAGCTGGAAGGACTGCAGCACTGCCTCGGCCAAGCGGCAACAGGCTGTGCTGAAGCGAATATGCTTAGGTGACAAACCGGTTAGCAATGTAGAAGAATGATGAAAGGTGTCAGTAATTCCGCGCTCCTCCGTTAAATTAGATTACAACAGGATCCAGTCCTTTTGTGATAGATTTATTCCTTTGACAAGCTAAAAACAGATGCATTTCGTGGACGCCCCGTCCACTTCAAGTGTATAGCTCAGGTGACAAACCGCACACCGCTGAAGAGTTGTTGACAGCTCTGAAAGAGCAGGCAGATCACCACTGAACCTACAGCCAGGCATGGTCGTGTGTGAAAAGGGCCAGAGCCTGGTGGCGGCTCTGAAGCGAGGCGAGCTCACACACGTACCATGCCTCACCCATGTGCTCAACCTAGTGGTTCAGTGGTTTCTCAAAACCTACCCGGATCTGATTGTCAAAGTATGCCGCGTGTGTTCCCATTTTAGAAAGTCAGCTACAGCTTCTGCCGCCCTTGCCGTGCTTTAGCAGCCTTTGCAGCTTCCAGCTCACCGACTGGTGTGCGATGTCCCCACACATTGGAACTCAACGTTGTATATGTTGGGAAGGATTTGTGAGCAGCACAGGTTAGTTGTTGAGTACCAGCTTTAAAACGCCCGTCGGTATTCAGGTCAGCCTCCGCACATAAGAGTTCAGGAGTGGGCATGGATGTCAGACATCTGTGCCGTCCTCCAAAACTTTAATGACTCCACCAAGATAGTGAGCAGTGAAGGTGCCATAATTAGGCACCATCCTGCTTCTCTCTCTTCTGAAACGATTGCTGCTGACAATTAAAGAAGAGGCATTGCAGGCGGAGCACAATGAGATGAAGCAAGGAACCATACAGGGTGATTCCACACAGCCCAACCTCATCTCATCCCAACGTGCATTGGGTGAAAATAAAGAAGAGGAGGAGAAAGAACAGGAGCTAGTTTCCTGTGCTATAGACGGTACTACCCACACAACTGTCATAGCCTCTGTTCAGCGTGGATGGCCTGAGGAGAGGGAGGAGGAGAGCATGGTCAGCCGTCCTTTTGATGAGGACACGGAAGTCTTGCCTGTTAGCAGTCTGTCACATATGGCTGAGTTTATGTTACACTGCCTTTCCCATGACCCTCGCATTCTCCAAATTTTGGGTGACATTCATTACTGGTTGGTGACACTTCTAGACCCACTCTACAAGTTGAAATTTCTAGCTCTCATTCCTGAGGCGGACAAGTCTACTAAAATGGTGCAGTACCAGAAGGCCCTTGTTGCTTAATTATTAAAAAAATTCCCATATGAAAACGCTGGCGGCAGAGGTCACAGTTCGTTGGACAACCAAGGAGTACAGGCGATAGAGACACAAATATGATCCAGCAGAGGCAGGGGAACACTGTCAAAGGTCTGGGAGAGTTTTCTCAGAACCACCCATTGCACAGGCCCTGATGCGCGGGGTACTCTCACAAGGAGGGATAATTTTACGAAGATGCTGAAGAAGTACCTTGCCAACCGTACCAACGTCCTCCGTGATTCCTCTGTGCCTTATAATTATTGGGTATCCAAGCTGGACATGTGGCATGAACTGGCTCTCTATGCCTTGGAGGTCCTGGCCTGCCCTGCCGCTAGCATTTTGTCAGAGCGGGTTTTTAGTGCCGCCGGGGGAATTATAACTGATAGGAGCATCCGTCTGTTAACTGAAAATGCTGATAGGCTGTCTCTTATAAAAATGAACAAGGGCTGGATTAGGCCAGACTTCTCAACACCACCGAATGATAGCAGCATAACAAACTCAAATCCAGCGTGTTTTTTTGGGAGGTCTCTATTTCCATGCACCACTTCACACCCAGACATGGGTATACGCTTCCTGATTTTGTCTATTTTCTGTTGTCCTCCTCCTTCTCCTCATCCTCATCCTTCACCACCATATCACCAGGGTGTCCGTGATGCAACACCCACATAATTTTTTTAAAGGTGTTTATGATGCCCGTAGGAAATGTTCATGTATACCCCCCAGTGGTAAATGTTTTTCAGCCCATACACTTAGTGCATGGTGCATGGGCATTACAAGTATAGGAGACCCGCTCCTTTATAATGGGAACTTTTTTTAATGAGGCCCTCCTTTACATCTCTACCAAGGGGCATTGGAGTGCGTCCAAATTTTTGGCAGCCCTTGCAGTCACTGCATACGCAAGAACAGTATCGGAGACCTGCTCCATTATAATGGGAACATTTTTTTAATGAGGCCCTCCTCTACATCTCTTCAAAGGGGCATTGGAGTGCTTCCTAATTTTTGGCAGCCCTTGCAGTCATTGCATACACAAGAACAGTATAGGACACCCGCTCTTTTATAATGGGAACATTTTTTAACTAGGCCCTCCTCTATGTCTCTTCAAAGGGTTATTGGGATGCGTTGAAAATTTAGGCAGCCATTGCAGTCACTGCATACGCAATAACTGTATAGCAGAACCGCTCCTTTATAATGGGAACATTTTGTTAAAGAGGGGTATTTCCAAATTTTGGGCAGCCCTTGCAGTCACTGCATATGCTATAACACTATAGGAGACCCGCTCCTTAATAATGGGAACAACAAAGCATAGCCAGCTGATGGCACTATAACAATAGTGAGGGACGACTGCTGGCCCCTTAAGAATAGTAAGGGCCTCCTGATGGCCCTATAAAAATAGGCTTTGTCACTTTCATTGTCCCTCCTTCATAAATGAAAAGGATGTTTCTGATCATGTCTCATACACCACATGGCCAGATAAGGTAGTAAAATGTTAAAACGACATTTACTGGTAAATGTATTTTTCACTGTTGAAAGCAATGCAAAAGTGCAAAAATGCATCAAAAACACTATGCGTGAACATAGCCCAAGGTGTGGAGGATCATTTTTGTTTTTTCTTATTTTGCTCTATATACATGTCATTACCCTGGAAAGGATGTTCCTTAACATTTTTTCTAGGAAAATCCATTTTGGTTTCGTTTTTTGTATTTTATTGTGAGTCCGTTAAAGTGGCATAATACTCTGACAACATTGTTCACAGCATTGATCTGGGAGTCAGAGATGCTTCCAGGGGTCTTCCCCATGCTATTCCCATGTCATTAGAGCACTGTTCCCATCGATTTGGGCAATTTTTAGACCCCCTGCAGATCACTGGGGGGGCCACTGGAAAAATGCTCAAGTTTCCCATAGACTTACATTGGGCTCGTTGCTCGGGCCTAGTACCCGAGCATTCCAATTTGCTCGACTCGAACAACGAGCACCCGAGCATTTTAGTGCTCACTCATCACTACTCACTATCCCTTGTATATAACCATTACCAGATTACCACTTAGTGAAGACTTTTTTTTTTTGAATGGCAGTCTTCCTTATTAAACTGTGGAACCTTCGGTCCTGGCCAGCCCACACCACTGGCTGTGTGCAACCTGCACAGGCGTAATACCCTCTCGGCACAAGTCCATACACCCAGCCAGGACTCACACTTTCATGTAGCTCGCCAGGGTCTAAACGGAGACGAGTGCCACGCCCGCGGCTACCGCCCCGCGCCTTGTTACTTGAGTTTCAATGCCCAAATAATAAACCTGAAAATATAGAGAAAAATAATTACATCCAGCTAAGATTGAAATTATTGGAGGTTTTTAAAAGCATTGTAGAATTTGTTCTCCAAGAGTCAAATAGCACTCCTTCCTTTCCGAGTCATGCTTTGTGGCTAAGCAGTACTGTACTAGCACATATGGGGTATTGTCACATTCAGCAGAAATTGTGTGACCATTTTTACCCATTTCCCCATGTGACAATGTAAAATCTGGGTCTAAAGCTAAATTTTTGTTTTAAAAATGTAATTATTTTTTCTTCACCACTCAATGGTATAAAATTGTGTGACACACATGTGGTGTCAATATGATCACTGCACCCCTAGATGGATTCATTCAGAGGTGTAGTTTGCAAAATGAGGTCACTTATGGGGGAATTCTGCTGTTCTGGAATGTCTGGGGCTCTGCCAATGTGACATGGCACCCTCAATCCATTCAAGGAAAATGTGCACTCCTTCCCTTCTAAGCTTTGCACTGTGCCTCAAAAGTAGTTTTCGACCACATATGGGGCATTGGCATCCTCAGGAGGAGTTGTGTAACATATTTTGTAGTCCATTTTCTCCTATTATCCCTATTGAAAATTGAAAACTTGGGGCCAAAGCAACATTTTAGTGGAAAAAAATGGTGATTTTCTATTGACTCAACCCAATGTTATACAATTCTATGAATCTCCTGAAAATGCTCACTACACCTCTAGATGAATTCCTCAAGAGGTGTAGTTTCCAAAATTGGGTCACTTATGGGGTTTTGTTGCTGTTTTGGAATGTCAGGGGCTCTTCAAATGTGACATGGCATTTGCAATCTGTTCTAGCCAAAATTGCGCTCCAGAAATCAATTGGCGCGCCTTCCCTTTCGAGCCTGTCATGTAGTTTTCCCACCACATATGGGTGTAACGAAAGGGTATTGTTGAAACCACTTAATATTAATATGGCCCAGCAGAGAAGTGGTGAAAAAAAGTTAAAACGTAACTTTTACTAATATGGCTAAAATAAATCAAAAATGAAAAGGTCACAAGGACCATAAATGCAACAGATTGTCTGTCACCGTTGTTGGGACCTACACCTCCCTGTATATTGGGGGGTGTGAATGATGTACGAGTCATTAAGTGACACAGGCAATTGTGTGACTGACCCACCAAAATCACTGACAGATAAATGGTCAATATCTATAGACCAGCTGAGAGAAGCAGCAACATGAATGTGACATATAGTGAGTATATTAGAGAGTCAATACTATAATTGAATAATGGAACAATCTCACCACTTTTGATGTCAGTGACCACCAAATGCTCTCATCAGCTCACAGACCAAGGGCTCTCTATGTACTCAGCCTCCAGCCGTATAAAGGACACACTCCCGACGCGTTTCCTCACATTAGTGGATCATCAGGGGAGATGAATGGTGATGTGTCATAGTTAGTGATGAGAGAGCATGCTCGCTACTGTTTGGTGCTCGCCTGAGCATCTCACTGCTCGAGATGCTTGGCGCTCGCCGAGTATTTCCGGGTTGCTCGGGCGGGAACTCGGGTCCCCTCCCTGCATGTTTGGCGCTCTTTAGAGAGCCAATGAACATGCAGGGATTGCCTGCCATGCACTGTAATGCCGTAGCCATGTTGGTTGTGGGCATTACAGTGATTGGCTGGCCGCACAGCGTCATCAGGTCTATATCAGACCTGGCGCCGCCATTCTCGTCACAGTCACACCGGATCAGACAGTGTAGGGAGAGCTGCTGCTGTGTCAGGGAGAGATTTGATCATGTATTAGGTAGTGTAGGGAGAAAAAACGTACATTACACATATCCATCTTAGCAAACAGTCCTTCTGAGGACTAATCCATCTGCAGAGATATCAGGCAGGCAGGGTGTATAGGCAGGCAGTGTATATAGCAGACTGCAGTGCATATAGCACAAGAGGCTCCACTCCAATTCTGCCTTCTGCTGCTGTTAGATATTTCTATACAAAAGCCCAGGTCTCAGGGGCCAGGAATACTTTTCTTTGGATCTTAATCCTCATTATTTGATTAAAAAGCAATCCAGAGAACACAGTTTTTTCTGTGCCATTTGCTTGTTGGCACTTCAGAATACAGCCAGGTCCTTTCCATAATAGAGCGCTAGAAATCCAGCTATTTAAAACTGTGTTTTCTCCGTCAAACGGATCACATATACGTTGTCAGAAAATACTGACATTTCTGGCCTCCTTTAAAAATTTCCTTTAGTGTGTCATTGAAGCAATTCACCACAGTTTGTTGTTCAAACTACTTACCTACAGGCCAGGTATGTAAAACTCTGTTTTCTCCGTCACACGGATAACATACACGTTGTCAGAAAATACTGCCATTTCTGGCCTCCATTAAAAATTTCCTTCTGTGTGTCTGTGAAGCAATTCACACCAGTTTGCTGTTCAAACTACTTACCTACAGGCCAGTTATTTAAAACTCTGCTTTCTCTATCACACGGATCACATATAAGTTTGCACTAAACTCAGTCATTTGTAGTGAGCGTGGAAGATACTGTCCTCCATTTAAAATGGGCAAGGCACGTGGCAAAAGACGGGGAACTGGACGTGATGGTAATGGTGCATGCAGAGGCCGAGGATAAGGCCGTGGGCAAGCCGAAATTGTGCCACAACAAACACCCACATCTTCTCGCCTGACCTTCCTGTCCCAATTTCTAGGGGACCGCAGCACACCACTATTGAACCCAGAGCAATGTCAAAAGGTTGTTTGTTGGATAGCGGATAATGCTTCCAGTCACTTAGCCACCAACACCACCACCCTGTCTTCCACACGGTCAAGTCTCAGTAGCCGTGAGTCTGGACCGCATATTCCTCACCCTGATCCTCCTTCCTCCCACCATGCCGAGTACCCAGAGACAACTGATCCCACACTTGGACACTCTGAAGAGCTGTTCACTTTTCCATTTATAGATTCGGGCCTCTCGCCCGGTCCACTTGAAGTAGCTACGGTCACACGAAGGCGATGGTGGGAAAGTGTCACAAGAGGTGGACGATGATGAGACAATTGCCAGAAAGTCAGGAGGAGGACCAGGGTGCAGAAGTGGAAGACGAGGCGGTGGATGATATAGTAACTAACCCAACCTGGCAGGAGGACATGCAGAGCGAGGACAGCAGCACTCAGGGGGAGGGAAGCAGAGCACCCAAACAGGCTGGAAAAAGCAGTGTGGTGGCCACAGACAGAAGGCAGGCAACCGTTCCCCATAACACCAACACGAAGGAAGTTGCCAGTACAACTGTTAGGTCTTCCCGAGTCTGGTTGTTTTTTAAAGACTCTGCCGATAACCACAAAAAGGCCATTTGCACCACCTGCCAGGCCAGCATCAGCAGGGGTAGCAAAACGACCAGCCTGACCACCACCAGCATGATCAGGCACATGGCAGCAAAGCACCTGACTTTGTGGACCGAACCCCAGGGTCCAGGAACAGTGTCTGCGGGTGGCACCATTGCTTCTTCCGCTGTTGTGCATGCAAGCCAATCCCCTGTCCATGGTGCATGCGAAGACGCCTCCTGCCCTGCACCTGTCATTGCACACTCTCAAGTAGCAGCATCAGGAAGCTCGCCCATGTCCTTGTCCCAGCGCAGCGTTCAGTTGTCTATACCCCAGTCCTTGGAACGCAAGCGCAAATATGCAGCCAACGCCCCACAGGCCACACTACTAAATTCTCACATTTCACGACCACTTGCGCTCGAAATGTTGCCTTTTAGGCTCGTAGAGACGGAAGCATTCCGCAACCTGATGGCAGCGGCCATCCCTCGATACTCGGTCCCCAGCCGCCACTATTTCTCCCTGTGTGCCATCCCCGCATTACACAAGCACGTGTCCCAAAACATTAGCCGTGCTCTCAACAACACAGTTACTGGTAAAGTCCACCTAACCACGGACACGTGGGCAAGTGCTTGTGGGCAGGGACGGTACATCTCGCTGACGGCACACTGGGTTAACATAGTGGAAGCCGGGACCCATTCGGACCTTGGGACAGAATATGTCCTCCCGACGCCAAGGATTGCGGGCCCTAGGTCAATCAGGGTTGCCCCCACAGTCTACAGCTCCTGCACCTCATCCTCCTCAGCCTCCTCCTCCTCTTCAGCCTCCATCTCCGAAATGACCACATCAACCACAATCTAGAAGCACTGCAGCACTGCCTCGGTCAAGCGGCAACAGGCTGTGCTGAAGTTAATATGCTTAGTTGAAAAACCGCACAATGCTGAAGAGATGTGGACAGCTCTGAAAGAGCAGGCAG